>NC_136516.1:17427191-17482191 GCF_053919585.1 Euprymna scolopes
TAATATTAAATAAAATAATAATATCAAATAAAATAATAATATTAAATAAAATAATAATATCAAATAAAATAATAATATTAAATAAAATAATAATATTAAATAAAATAATAATATTAAATAAAATAATAATATCAAATAAAATAATAATATTAAATAAAATAATAATATTAAATAAAATAATAATATTAAATAAAATAATAATATTAAATAAAATAATAATATTAAATAAAATAATAATATCAAATAAAATAATAATATTAAATAAAATAATACTATTAAATAAAATAATAATATTAAATAAAATAATAATATTAAATAAAAATGTGACTTTTAGTTTATACTCTACACAAATTTTGCATGGAAAATTAGTTTCCGATAAAATTAATTTAAAGATTTAGTTTTGATAAAAAAAAAAAAGCTTAGTTTTAAGAAATTAAAAATTGATATTTCCTAGAATTAAGAGGAATTTAATAAAAATAATTTAAATATAACTTTTTGTGGGCTACAAATTATGATATTGAAAATTAATATTAAAGGAAATCTTGTCAATTAACGGGTTCCATATAAAACCGGAAGTAAATTGTTTTAGGTGTTGTCAGCTTAAATATGAAATTTTTCTATATACGTGTGTGTATATATATATATATGTATATATACGTATATATACATATATGTATGTATATATATACACACATATATGTATGTATATATATATATACACACATATATATATACACATATATATACACACATATATATATATACACAAACATATACATATATACACAAACATATACACACACACATATATATATATATATATATATATATATATATATATATATATAATTTTCCAAATATTTCAAGCCAAAGGTAAGTCTTTCACTGTTATTTATTTATTTATTTTTTTACACAGTGATCACCACTTATCAAGGCCCGGAAGCCACTCAGGGATAAGGGTTATTGCAAGTACATTACGTTAGTGTGGAGATTTGATGAAGTGTTTACTTAAGGGGGCGGTTCATTAGGAATTTGTTAACATTGGACTTGAACACATCCAAGTTGTAGTCCGGTGGGAAGCAGGCAGACGGAACAGAGTTCCACAGGCGTGCAGTTCTAAGAAAGAAGCTTTGTTCATGGAATCCACGTTTTGATCTAGACACAGATAAAGAGTGGGGGAAATTTTTCACAGTGGATTCGGCTAGACGGGTGTTTTTCGTGAAAGATTGGCGATGGGGGGGGGACCAGAGATTGGAGTTCAGACGAGCACCTGCCATGGAAATAACGATAAAACAAGGATAGGCTCGCAACGTCTCTTCTGTGGGAGAGAGGTTGCAAGGTAGAGAAAAGGGCATCCCCCACTAAGCCACGAAGTCTATTTTGTACTCTGTCAAGGCAGGATAGGCTGTTTTTTGCAGCTCCTGCCCAGATATGGCAACAGTATTCCATCCTTGGACGTACTTGGCTGTTATATTTCACTTGAATAATGATTGAACGAAAACTTTCCAAAGATATCATATATATTTGTACTAAGTTTTTTTTCATGTATTATTAATGTTTTACAAGACTTGAATTTTGTATCTCTGCTATTGTTAAATATTTTTATTTATTTATTTTTTTCATGTTTGTGTTATTTTGTGACGTTCAAATAAAATTTTATTCAGTATAAAGTAATGTAATGAGAGTAAAAATTATGATGAATTAATTTCATTTTACTAGTTTTTACTTATATTTTTTATTATAGGTGTCGACAATTAGTGTTATAGCCGTATAGCACAACGGTGTGAAACTCCAACCGTCGTTAGGGTGATCGGGTTTCGATCCTGGCTTGAGGTAGTTCCTTGTCCAGCCGCACTAATGATCTGTTAAACAGCGAAACAGTACTGTGTGTGAACAACTATATATATATATATATATATATATATATATATCTATATGACTATATATATATATATATATATATATATATCTATATGACTATATATATATATATATATATATATATATATATATATATATATCTATATGACTATATATATATATATATATATATATATATATATATATATATGACTATATATATATATATATATATATATATTTCTATATGACTATATATATCCACTGTGACAAATTACCCCCACTCTATATCTCTGCCTAAATCAAAACGCGGATTCCATGAACAAAGCTTCTTTCTTAGAACTGCACGCCCGTGGAACTCTGTTCCGTCTGCCTGCTTCCCACCGGACTACAACTTGGAGGTCTTCAAGTCCAACGTTAACAAATTCCTAATGAACCTCCCCCTTAAGTAAACACTTCATCAAATCTCCACACTAACGTACCGTACTTGCAATAATCCTTATCCCTGAGTGGCTTCCGGGCCTTGATAAGTGGTGATCACTGTGTAAAAAAAAAATAAAAATAATATATATATATATATAATTCCAAGTAGAAAGATATCCAAAAATTAAGAATAATTGAATTTCAACAAGGGTCGTTGATAGTGCTCAATCAAAGAGAGCAAATTATATTTTTATTATTACTTATGTAAATACATCACATCTTGCTACGATGTGCTAACTGTTTTCATCATATTTGATTTCATCAAGCAAGAAAAATTAAAATACAAAAATTTAAAAGGTTCAAGACCATTTTCAGATTTTGAGGGGAGACAATATGTCATGACTGGGTTGACCTTTTATCATTTAAACAATCCATTCATATGATCAGTGCCAGCGAAATGAAAACAAGTCTAGGAATGGAGTTCAGAATGAATTTACCAAAAATCCTACCGGTGAATTCGTCTTAGCGTTCCCTGACGCCAAATCTGTTGACAGAAACTATCCGCTGAACTTCTTCACAAACGAAGAAACTCGGTGGATGATATAAGCAATCACCTGTACGGCGTTACTGTGTATGTGTTCCCGGTGTCTGCTCGTCTGTCTTTTGTGTGTGACTAGCGGGGGAAAAACCTCGGGAAAACAGCTGCGGAAAACAGGTCAGTGGGTCAAGCTGGGTCATCGAAGAAAGAGAAAGATTTGGGGGCAGAAACCAGAGTCTCGCCATCCGATTAGGGTCACTGTTTTCTGCCATAAAAACTTACTTTCTATTACCCCCGAATTTAAGAACCTCTCTGGGCCACCAAGGGTTTTTTTTTCTATCCCCGCTACCCTCTTTCCATCTTGGCCTTTTGGTCAAGATCAAAGTGTAGTATCTGTTCTTCAGACGCTGCACTTCCATTTCTTGTTCTCTTTCGGTGGAGGAGAAATCCTTCACGACTGAGACAATTTTTATTTTTGTACCTTTTCTCCACGTTAAAAAAACGACCCTGGTGTCTAACTCTGTCCCGTGGGGAGGCATAGTAAATAGGTACCCTCTTTCCATCTGGAAAGAGGTTTCGTTTTTTTTTTTTTTTCCTCTTTTTTTCTTTTGTCTTCCGAGGACGCAAGAAATTGAAACTCATAATTTTTTGGTTTCCGATTGAAAGAATTAAAAAAAATTTTTTTTCACAGAATTGTTGTCCTTCTTTTGTTTTTTCTTTCTTTCTTTCTAATCTTTCCTTCTTCATTTCTTTCGTTCTTATTTTTTCTTTTGCTTTTTTTTTTGACTCATTTCTCATTCATCGGGGTTTCTTTCCTTCTTTTTTCTTAGTCTATTCTGACTTCATTTATTCATTTTTTATCTTTCTTTTTTTTTCTGTCTGTTTTGTTTTTCTTTCCGACAGCAAAACAAACTAAAAAAAACAAACAAAAAAAATAACAGCAACAAAACAACAAAACAAGCCAACCAACAAACACAAATAAACCAACAAAACACACACACACACACACACACACACACACACACACACACACACACACACACACACACACACACACACACACACACTAACACTAACACACACACACACACACACACACACACACACTAACACACACACACACACACACACACACACAAACACACACACACACACACACACACACACACACACACACACACACACACCTATTCTACTAATTTTTCCTCTCCAACCTCTAACGAATTTGCTTTCGTATAAGCTGTATCAACTGTAGAGGTCTCTAGTTGTTACTAACTAGCTGGCTGAAACATGTTCATGAATACGTAGCAATATTTTTACTGCATATATATATATATATATATATATATATATATATATATATATATATATATATATATTAGGCTGAGAAGAAAGTTCTTACGGAATTTTTAATTTTCAAATGATGTATTTTGAAATAAGATTTCATTAGTATACCTATAGTTTATAAATCATTTTAAAGAGCTTTTTTCGCTCTAATTGTTTAAATTACAATTGTTTTCAAACAATCATGTCTTCATTTTAGAACGTTGAAAACAAGATTAAAAAAAAGCAAATTCACATAATTTTCTTATTTCAATTCAAGCTAAGCTGAAAAGCTGCCGAAACAGCTCGCGATATCAATTAAATGTTTGGCCCGCGAACCATTACTGAACGTACAGCACAATGGTGGTTCCTGAAATTTCGTCGCGGCGACAAAATTCTTGAAGATTATAAGCGATATAACGATCAATTAAGAGTCTTACTTAAAACAAATCCACACAGAACTGTTCAAGAACTTGCTTCTAAATTAGACGTAACGTATACGACGATTTCCAACCACTTGAGAGAAATTGGAAAGACAACAAAAACTTGATAAATGTGTGCCTCACGAATTGAACGACAACCAAAAGAAACGCCGTTATGGAGTGTCCTTTTTACCCAACAAGAACAACTCGTTTCTCGACCATGTTGTGACTTGCGATAAAAAGTCGGTTCTTTACGAAAACTGGTGACGTTCAGCTCAGTGGTTGAACGCCGATAAATCTCTTTTACATTTCCCTAAGCTAGAGTTTCACCAAAAGTAGGTCATGCTAACTATTTGGTAGTCTGTCATCCGTTACAGTTTTTTAATACAGGCGAAACCATTACGGCGGCGAAGTACTGTCAACAAATAGATGAAATGAATCAGAAACTTCGACAACAACACCCAACATTAGTAAACAGACAACGTCATTACATTTAATCCTTTTTGTTAAATTTCGGTTTTATCTGGTTGGGATTACTCTATAAATATTATTATTAACATTCTCTTTAAATTTACTGGAGCTTTTGACTTGCAATCCTTTTTCTTTTATTTTTTTTTTTTTTTACTTATAACAAAACCCTTTTCCAATTCGAAATGAGGAGGCGGGAGGACAAAACAGTTGGTGGCCCAGCGAGGCCCTTACATTTGGGGGTAATGGAAGGTAGGTTTTCATAACACAAAAGGCTGACCCTAATCGCTTGGCGAGACTCGTGTTTATGCCCCCAAACCGTTCACTTTTTTCGATGACCGAACTTGATTCACTGACCTGCTTCCCGCAGTTGTTTCCTCGCGGCTAGACACACACGAAAGACAGAGAAGCAGACAGACAGGGGAAACACAGACACACAGACGGTAACGACGCACAGACGGTGGCTTATATCAGCCCCCTGGTATCTGTGACACCTCCATTCGGAGTGGAGACAGTTTTTGTTAACCGATTTTGGCATTTCCTAGCTTCATTAGCAAGGACCTAATTATTCGGCTACCGCTAAGCTCAAGAAATGCTATTGAATTTTAAACATTTTTAAAAATGCTTTTTAACGTCTGTCAGAGTGATCTATTCATTATATGATGATCTGCTAAATCGACTGACTTAAATTCAACTGAAAGCGTTCAACGATAAGAAACGAGTTTCTTAAAGGGGCTGAAAATTATTTTACTATAATAATAATTATCAAATACCTACAGACACTAGTGTTTCATCATTTCGGGAATCATTAGTGCAGGGTGTCACGATTTAGACTAGTTGTTAGATGTATATATATATATATATATATATATATATATATATATATATATATATATATATATATATATAATAATTTTTTTTACTATAATAATTAAATACCTACAGCTACTAGTGTTTCATCCTTTCGGGAATCTTCAGTGCAGGGTGTCACGATTAACACCAGTCGAACGATTCGAAAACAGGAGACATCTCGGCTAGATTAGCAAAGACCGTATCCATTCGGCTACCATTAACCGCGTGAAATAACGTTGAATTTAAACATTTTTAATTTTAAATGTTCTTTACGTCAGTCAGATAGTGATCTAATCGTTATTCCATGATCTATACATAAGAGCTAAATTGACGGACTTTAATTCATAATAAAATGAAAATGCTCAACGATAAGAAACGCGTTTCTTAAAGGGGCTGTCATAATGTGTGTGTGTATATATATATATATATATTTATATATGTGTGTGTGTGTGTGTGTGTGTGTGTGTGGGCATAATGCTCTCTCTCTTGGGGTGAGTATATTGGGAAGTGATATAAAAACTGCCATTAGCGTATTAAGCGATGCATTTAGGCATTTGGACAAGGTAAAAACATTGTTAAGTCACCGCCCAGCCGAATAGCACAACGATTGGGTGCTCCGATTGTTGTTTGGGCAATCGAGCTTCGATCCTAGCTTGAGGTAGTTGCTCGACTAACCACACTGATGAGCTGTGATACAGCGAAACAGTACTCTATGTGGATGACTATATATATATATATATATATAATTATTTTTTTACTATAATAATTAAATACCTACAGACACTAGTGTTTCATCCTTTCGGGAATCTTCAGTGCAGGGTGTCGAACTCGGCAACAGGAGACATCTCGGCTCGATTAGCAAACACCGTATCTATTCATTATATGATGATCTGCTAAATTGACTCACTTAAATTCAACTGAAAGCGTTCAACGATAAGAAACGAGTTTCTTAAAGGGGCCGACATAATTATTTTACTATAATAATAATTATCAAATACCTACAGACACCCTGCACTGAAGATTCCCGAAAGGATGAAACACTAGTGTCTGTAGGTATATATATGTATATATATATATATATATATATATATATATATATATATATATATATATAAAAGAAACTGTATATTGAAATTTACAATTAAATTTATTGTTCGACTGAATACTCCAAAAACAATTTTCAAAGTTCTTAATCTGCGGAGTTTCGAAGAATGCTATTCTTGCTATTCTTTCTCGTAAGAGGACAAAAAGAAATCAGCAAATTATATTTGTAGCAATGCTATAATTTGCTGGTTACGGCATTAAATGAGACCGCAATTTATTATAGTCATACATTGCAAAGATGTACATGTGAAAATTGTAGGAGATGTAGAAAAATAATTAAAAAAAAAAAAATTGGCATAAAATGGCAGCTTGCATGAAGACTCTTTCAAAGGCAGTCCGAAAGCCGAAAATAATTCTTTAGAAAAAAATCAAATCCAAATTTAAACCCAGTTGAGTACAATTAGTCCGGTTGGACAATTTTCAACGCAGATGAAATTCATGTTTTTTTTTTAGTGGGGGGATATGTCAGTAGTCTAAATATAGATTAATCCCCATTTGAATGGATTTGAGAAATTATATAATGTGACAAACATTGATAATAGCGAATTACTCTTGTCCATGTGCGGCACTCATTCCAGTTAAGTTGTAGCGGTAGAAAATTAGCTAACCTAACATCGTGCTCTCCAAATAAAACTATTTATGAAAACTCTCAGCGAACGCCTCCTTGAGTCGTTTCTCATGAAAAGATACATATTTCCATAGCAGTAAATAGACGAAACGACTTTAAAAGAAGTGAAAAAAACCCAAAAAATCTTACGTGAACACCACCGCATCTGTATAAGAAACTTTATTTTACTATTTAAAATGTTACACTTCAGATAGGGACCCTATCTGAGTAACGATTTTTATATGGCGGCACACTATTGATCGTTTTTAATTTTCCCGCCAGAAAAATGAATATATTCTACTGATAAAGCTTTTTTTTAAATTTAAATAAAAAAGCATATAAGATTTGTTTTATTCATATAAATATGTCCTATAAGGAAATAGCAAGGAGACCCGACACTTGATTATTTTTTTTTCGATTATCAATATTTATTGAGGACGTTTCGATAAAAAAATCTATCTAAAAACACTGCCAGGCAAATTTGATAAAAATTGGTCCAGCCATTAAAGAGTCCATAGGAAGCGAACTCACACACAGATACACACACAGAGTTCCTTTATATAATAGTAAAGATAGAGATACAGCATCTTATCTTTCTTATATTGATGCAATTCTCTATCTGTATAAAAGCCAAGTACGTCCAAGGATGGAGTACTGCTGCCACATCTGGGAAGGAGCTGCTAAAAACGCCTATCCTGCCTTGACAGAATACAAAATAGACTTCGTGGTTTAGTGGGGGATGCCCTTTTCTCTTCCCTGCAACCTCTCTCCACAGAAGAGACGTTGCGAGCTTGTATTTGTTTTATCATTATTTCCATGAGAGGTGCTCGTCTGAGCTCCAATCCCTCGCCCCCCCCATCAATCTTTCACGAGAAACACCCGTCTGGCTGAAACTACTCTCAATGATTTTCCCCACGCTTTATCTGTGCCTAAATCTAAACGCAGATTCCATGAGCAAAGCTTCTTTCTTAGAACTTGCACGTCAGTGGAACTCTCTGCCACTTGCCTGTTTCCCACCCGACTACAACTTGGACGTCTTCAAGTCCAACATAAACAAATTCCTGACAAACCTCCCCCTTAAGTAAGACACTCTATCAAAACCCCCAATACTAATGATTACTACAATACTATCTCATTGATTACTGTACACGCAATAACCCTTATCCCTGAGTGGCCTTCGGGCCTTGATAAGTGGTGACCGCCATGTAAAAAAAAAAAAAAATAATAAAAGAGGCACAGATTTTTCCCTCTGGACCCAAATACTGTAGTTTTACAATAACAGATGCCACATACAAATTTATTATGTTTATGCTAATAGTCATTATATTATTTAACTATAGAACGCCATAACAGACACATTAATTTGCAATATTAAAATATTACATTTATTCTTAGGAGCGCCATCTTCATCATCGTCATAATCTACAGAGAATGTAGCTCAAATTTCTCCCCCCTATTCTATAAGTCATCTTCCGACACCATTCTAAACCGTGTGCATTTATACTTTTTCCTACTTTCCTGGGTCAACTCCGTTATTAACTAACTAGTATAAAATGATAATAGTGTTTGTCTGTGAGACAGTTGTGCATGGGGTCTTTTTAATGCGAAGTGCAATGAAGTAAAAGGTGGTTGGTTAATTTTAATGCACTGAAAACCAAGCTTCTCTCCTTTCATCATAATCGCTTTGACCACTAGCACGCTCCAATTGAAATGAATGGCTTTCATATTGGAAAAACTATGATTTGACAAGCTTCTGGCTCTGACCGTCACTCCTGATCTGAAAGGGAACACATACATAATATCCGTTGCCAAGATCGCTGGAAAAATGGTTAGATTACTCTACCGCTCCAGAAGGTATCTCACTGCCGAGACAATCCTCGATCTGTATAAGAGCCAGGTACGCCGTACAATGGAGTACTGTTGTCACATCTGGGCAGGAGTTACTCGGCATGCCCTATCCAACCTTGATAGAGTTAACAACTGGCTTTGTAGTGCCATTTTTGCTTCCCAACAACCTCTTTCCCACAGAAGAGTCGTTGTGATGAAGTCTCTGTTCTATCGTTATTTTCATAGCAAGTGCGTTACTCAACTCCAATCTTTGGTCCCACCTTGCTAAACTTTCACAAAACACTGTATACGATTTCCCCACTCTCTAACTGTATCTACATATAAACGCAGATTCCATAAATAAAGCTTCTTTCCCAGAACTTCCCGCCCGTGGAACACTATTCCAATGGAGTTCTTCCCCGTTGAATACAACATGGTAGCCTTCAAATCAAATGTAAACAAGTTCTTATTGAGCCGCCTCAATAAATAATAAAATTCTACCCAGTTTACACAATTAACGATTTCTGCACTACATTCATTAACCTTTATGCTTGAGTTGCCTTCAGGCATTGATAAGTTGTGACTCCCATGTGAAAATAAAAACAAATAAATTCAACAATTTATGCAAACTCAGCGAACGTCTCTTTGTGTTATCTTTCTTTAGGAACAGAAGCTCATTGCTGTAGCAAACACAAGATGAAACGGCGAAGGTGCGAATATAAAAAGAAGTGTAAAAAAAGGAACCACGTGTAAAAAGGCTACGTACGTATAAACAGGAGGGGCGTTCGAAAAGTAGTGCCTCCTATTTTTTGATTCCGCCCGAATGAATCAAAGTGGAATGGCAAATTGCATTGTAATGATGACTGAACTTATGCATTCATAATCTGAAAATTTCATCTCTCTGTTGCAGATACTGATGATGGTAACCTCTAAGAAGGCAAACACTGTCATAAACGTGCGTCAGAAGCGGAAATGCGTCTTTGACTTCCTGGCAAAAGTGCATTGCGAATGGTGAAAACTATGTAGAAAAATAAATTCTGGAGCATAAAAACCGTTCGTTACTACCATTTTCTTTGTAGTTAAATAAATAGGACGCTTCACTTTTGAAACAGCATTCATATTTAATTTTTCTATTGGAAATAGTACACTTCGTAGCTCTTTAACATTTTGAGTTAAAATAGGTCACTGTTTGAATGATTCTCATATGACGAAACACGCCCCAGACGCCCATGAACAGCCGTCGTTCATCGCTGGAAAAAGCGCATTGAGAATGGTGGTGAGAAAATAAATTTTAGAGCACAGATGATCGCTAATTCTAATGGTACCACTCCCGTCTCCATAGTTCTTTGGCTTGTTGTTTTAAATAAAAATAATGATAAAAAAACAGGCTTTACTTTTGGAACGACCATCGCATGAAAAGGCTGTACGGACGTCTAAGCACAGCCACCGTTCATCGTTAGCTTGAGTGCATATGGCGACTATGTAGAAAAATAAATTCTAGAGCACAAAAAACAAAACAAAAAAAAAAACGCTCGTTTAATGGTATCACTCCCGTTTTTGTAGCTCTGCAACCTTTTGCCTTTCGAACGGCACTCATACCTATGTATTTATCTTGATTATGATCAACCTTTACACGAAATATTTTTTTGTCGATAATTGATGAGGAAGTGTTGCCTGAGGAAACCGTTCATGCATTGACAGTGCAAAACTTACTTCGAAATCTAGTGGCCTCTTTTCTTATGAATATATTCCACAACGACGTACACGTTGAATAGTAGGGTTTATATTTTATCAGTATATTCATGTACGTGCAAATGCTTGTATGTATATACGTCGTGTCATTTAGTTAATCGTCTAGTGTGTATATTTTAACATTAATGCAACAGTTCTAACAGGAAACGATTGACGTGGACATATCGAAACAGTTGTAGACAAACAGTTCTTTTTAACAGATGTAAAAACACAACACATACCTGAATTATATACGAACATTTATTTTCATGATCCCTCCGACATCTTCAAAGATTACACGTTTTTACATCTTGGCTGTCTGAAATGACGCCGCTCTCCGTGCCATGGAGAGACCAACTCCCCTTTTTGAGTCGTCTGTTCTCTCTGATGTCCAGTTAATGACTGCTTAGAATCTCCCCAAATCTACACTTCATCACGTGTCCCAGATCAACAGCTGATGTAACTCCAATCTAGTTATTTGTTTATGCAACCAAAAAATCATGTTTACATCTATTTTCTATTTTCACATTCCTTTTGCGATATTATTATATGTCAATCATTTTTTCCAAATTTAATTGTTTATTTTTATAATCATAATAATTGATTCAGCCACTCGCCGTCGCCCGAATCAATTAATAATACAATTTATAATAATAATAATAATAATAATAATAATAATAATAATAATAATAATAATAATAATAATGTTTTGACCTTTGGCCCTGTATGCCACAGTTTACACAGATACTACGCTATGATCACAGCCCAAAGGGCCACAATATTACATTATTTATGTCATGAAAAGAAACTGGAATCTAGGTAGATCTCCATAATTCCAGTAATTATAGAAGAAATCGCCACATGGAAAATAATTATAAAAACTACCTGGCAAAAATACCTGTTAAACCATGTGCAAGCGAGATACAAACAATTGTAATTGGTGGAACGGTTAGAATTTTAAAATGATCTCTCTAGGTTGTAATGTCTGAGATAGCGAGTGGATGTCTAGCATACGGCGGGATGCTCCATCTACAGCAAAAAGAGAATGATAAGAACACTGAAACAATAAAAGAAAAAGAGAATAATGTTGTTACTGATGATGACAGCTGAAATTTAACAATTGTCCGCTCCATCCCGCAAAAGGAAATTATTTATAATGATGAAGATGATTACAATAAAAGAGGGCGGGATGTGGAAGGGGTGGTTGGATGGACGTGATTGGAGGGAGGATAGATAGAACAGGATTTAAAGAGGGAAGAAAATAGAGGGAGGATAGGAGAACGGTGTGTGGGGGGGAGTGCGCATTTAAAGGGACGAAAGGCAACAACAGCAACAACAACAAAAAGGCTAACCAACACCGCCACTCAAAAAACGCTCCCCCTTTTTTTGTAAGCTATTTATTAATAATTTTCCTTGAAAATTTTCGATCTTGCGGTTAATTTATTATTATTTTCTTTTTTTCTTTTCATTTTATTTTTTTCCCTTTGGCGAATATCGACGAGTCCCACATCCTTACCCAACAAAACCGGCTTTTCAGATCGTAATATTAAAGAATTCTTTGAAGGCATAGTTGGGAAATGGAGGAGGAGATTTTTTTTAAAGGTTAAATAAAGTCTATAATAATAATAACAATAATAATAACAAAATAATAATAATAATAATAATAATAATAATAATAATAATAATAATAATGATGATGATGATGATAATGATGATGATGATGGTGCAGCAAACCAGTCCCAAAAGAATATAAAAATAGACACGATCAAGTGGGGAATGCAGTACACTGGGAATTATGCAGACAACTGCATCTTGAACACCCAGACAAATGGTACAAGCACAAACCGACAGCAGTACGTGAAAATGAAAGTCACAAAATCATGTGGGAGATGGTTATACAAACGGATAAATCCATCCAAGCAAGGAGACCGGGTGTCATACTAGCTAACAAGACGAAACAGTGTAGCCAGATTGGAGATTTTTATTTTTTTTTACATGGTCGTCACCACTTATCAAGGCCCGGAAGCCACTCCCATGTACAGTAATCAATGGGATAGTATCATAGTAATTGTTAGCATTGGAGATTTGATAACGTGTCTTACTTAAGGGGGCGGTTCATCAGGAATTTGTTTATGTTGGACTTGAAGACATCAGGGTTGTAGTCAGGTGGGAAACGGGCAAACGGAACAGAGTTCCACAGGTGTGCACTTCTAAGAAAGAAACTTCGTTCATGGAATCAACGTTTTGGTTTTGGCAGAGATAAAGAGTGGGAAAGATTTTTGACAGTGATTTCAGCTAGACGGTTGTTTTTTTTTGTGAAAGATTGGTGAGGGAGTACCAGAGATTGGAGCTCAGACGAGCACTTGTCATGGAAGTAACGATTTTGCCGTTCAAGCAGACACAGAGTAAAGATCAAGGAGACGGAGAATCGAGGCAAATTCACGGAACTGGCCGTAGAGCTCAAAGGTATATGGAAGATGAAAAAAGTTTGAAAAGAGAATGGGAGAGATTGGAATCAGAGGGATGCCTGATAAGATACATCGGATATCAGTAATAAAACGGGCGAAATATTAAGGAAAACCCTTGAATGTGGAGATGAATACAAACTGGACATACAAAAAATGCTACGGATCTAAAACACAAAAGAGCATCACATGACATCATAAAAACTGAAATTGAATATAATTGTAAGTTATCCTCCCCCTGCGCCTCTACCCCTCCCCCCCAAAAAAAATTGACGCCCCACCAAATAAGTGAGGAGAATCAAGAAGGATGGAAAGACCGAGGAGAGAAAGCACTAGCCAGACCCCCCCTCACGCTGAGTGACTGCAAAGAGGACTGTGACCTTGAGGAGGGTTATTTCCACCAAAATTTCAGACTAATGGTCGCTGCCAATGAAAAATCAATGTTGCTGTTGCGATAACGCAGTCATCATTAAAGGTTATCGAAAGTGGTGGAGAGTACTGGAACTGCGAGGAGACTTGCTGTCACTCAGGCTCAAGATATCACTTTTGATAACTTGTGTGACTAGTCCCAGTGAATAATAATAAGATTAATAATAATAATAATAATAATAATAATAATAATAATAATACTCTATATATTAATACGATACGTGTGTGTTCTTTTTGTGTTTTTTGTGTCGCGCTTACATCCGGGTCATTTAATTGTTATGTTCTTCCATTTTTTGCTATAAAAAATTTTTACCAAGAATTCTTCATAAGTTTTGGTTTCGGTTTCGACTATAGCTGATGCCACTTAAATCATCTATTTTTTTTATAAATAATTTTATCAAAAATTTTTCATAATATATATATATATATATATATATATATATATATATATATATATATATATATATATATATATAGTTACAATATAATAAATTCTAAAAATGAACTGATCTCTTTCTGTAAACATAAGTCAAAATTTAATTATGGCAATTTTGAAATTACATAGTTATTACTTTTACCTTTTATATAGATATATAATTTTTTCTTCAACTTTAATTTAAAAATCCTTTATTTTCTTTATTTCTTCTTTGCATGGCCGGTTTTTTATCTGCAATTTCTGCTTTATTCTTTAAACTTTCCTATCTATCTAATATATCAATCTACCCACACTTTTTTCATTTAATGTGTTCTAACAACTCTTGCTGACATTTTTTAAGTGATGACCTGTACATTTCAGTTGACCTATATTATTTTGCCCTATATATTTTTTTCGCGCCTTTTAACATTTCCTGTCTGGGTTATTTTGACATTTGTTTTTCTATTTTATATTTAATTCTATCACTATTTAATTTTTTTCCTTCTTTTTTCCTCTGATCTTTCTTATTTATATTTATGTCTCGGTAGTAGAGTGAAAAGCATATCTTATTTTTCTTTTATTAATATTATTGGAATTTTCCCCCTTTTTCACCTTGAACACATTTTTGTGAATTATTCCATGGATTTCTGCTTTTGGATTATTATGGACCATCTTCTTCCAATTACGGGATTTCCTTGGATTTTACTTGTGCAAATGGAAATTCAATTAACTTTCTTGAAATTATATATTTGGATTTTACCGTCACTGGATTATTTATCTTCCACGAGACTATCCATTCATGTGTAATCACCTTTTTCTTCACCATATTCCCTCTGCTTCACTTTTTTATTATCAAGTAAGACCTTTGACTTACTTGTTGTTTCATCAAATACTTTTGCATGCAAAATCCGATTCTGCATTTTGCTAATTCCTACCCTTTTGATGAGAAGGAAAGCATTTCTTTGAAACTCCGCGGATTAAGGACTATCCACTTATCTGGTGTTTCTTTTTCAGATTAAATATGTTTTTAACTCTTTTTGAAAGTGTTTTTTAACATGTTTTATTAACTGTTTGCTCGTATATATATATTTTTTTTCATAAGTTTTTATTTCTGTTTCAGTTAAAGCTAATGCACCCCACTCATATGGATATATTTTTTATTTTTGAAATAGCAACCTTATTATATATAAAAATCGATAGAACATTAACTCTATAATAGTATATACGAAATATGCAAGAATTAAAATATCCTATTTAAGCGTACTTTACGACCGGGCTTTACCGGGCGTTCCTGTTCGCTTAGATAAATACTTTTTCAGTTTTAACAAAAAAGCTACAATAATATCAGAGCGTCTCTATTTACACTGAACATCTACAGAATGCCAACATCATTATATTACATATGAATGAGTCCTTTGTGGAATTTCCACAGTTCCTGCTAGTAATGATAATAATGATGATGATAATAATAATAATGATGATGATGATGATGATAATAATAATAATAATAATAATAATAATAATAATAATAATAATAATAATTCTGATTTTGTTTATAAACGTCTCTCTGGAAAGGGATGATATTAATTAACTTCCAGACGACTTGATACTACTCCTAGTCTACCAACTACGACCGGGATTATTTCTGTATTAACCCCGTGTATACGCCTTATCTCCAAGGCCAATGGAGCATAATTGCTCCACTTCTCATTCTCCTTCTCTTTCACATTCCTGTCCCAGGGTACTGAGAAGTCTACAATCTGCCAGTTTTTTGAGACCTTGTCAATGACGACCAAATCCGGACGATTATGTTCAAATTGCTTGGTCGTTATGACACTTTTGTCCCACCACACCTCTACTTTGACATCCTCCCTTGTTCTCACTTCATCAGGCACCCCCTCAAATCATTTTCCAGCACACTTCACCGTAACCCTCTTACACATCTCCCAATATATCCGGAGTCCCATGCGATTGTGTCTTTTGCGGTACTCTCTCTGGGCCAGTCCACTACATCCTGCGCGCAATTGACTCTGAGGTCTCACCACAAATCTGGCATTCTGCAGCAACTTCCTCTCCTAGAACCACTTTTTTGAACAATCGTGTTCCTAATGCCTGCTCTTGTGCTGCACAAACAAAAGCTTCAGTACTCTTAGACAGATACCCAGCTCTAAGCCATTGCCATGATCTTTCATCAGCCACTTCTGCTATATCCTGGAAGAACCTTCCATACATTTTCTTCCTAGTCAGTTCCTCTGCCCTTTCTCTATCCATACGTTTCACATAATCAGCCTTGGTCTCACATACCTCCACTTCATTGGCCACAACCTTAAGCATCGACTCCTCACTTCTAACCACATGCTCCTTCAACGACATCTCCTCAGTTCTAACACAATCTTTTACACGTTTCAATCCTTTCCCACCATCTTTCCTCTTTTGATACAGCCTTGCTACGCTACTTTGAATGTGAAATATACCAAACATTGCTAAAACTTTTCTTGTTTTGATATCCATGGCATGCAAATCTTTGTCAGACCATTCTAAAATTCCCGCACTGTATCTCAAAACACTGACTGCCCATGCATTCACCGCTTTCATTAGGTTTCCTCCATACAATTCGCAATAAGTTTCACTCTTCTAAGATACTCCTTCCTGACTTTTTCCTTCATTTCTCTGTTCATGATGCCTCCACCCTCCAGCACTCCCAAATACTTATATCCTGTATCTTCTATTTCTATCATGATTTCTCATTTTGGCAGCACTATTCCATTCGAAGGAACCTTTACTCCTCTTTTCCTCACCAGCACCGCACATTTACTAATCCCAAACTCCACCCCAATGTCTTCTGAGTATGTCCCCACAAGTTCTGCCAGTCTCTCCATTTCCTTTTCATTTCTATCGAATATTTTCAAATCATCCATAAACAGTAGATGGTTGAGGCGTCTGTCACCAGATCCAAAATTATACCCCAGTTTTTCTCTCTTCAAGAGGATGCTCAGTGGCATCATTATCATTACAAAAAGAATTGGAGATAACGAATCTCCTTGAAATATTCCACGTTTAATGCCAACCCGCCCCATCTCCTCTCTGTTTGCTGTCAGCACCGTTTTCCATTGAGCCTACTTGTCTCCAAAAGCCCTACCACATTCTCAGCAACCTTCATCATCAATAGTGTTTCACGTATCTATGAATTAGGAACCATGTCATAAGCCTTTCTGTAATCGATCCATGCTCTGCTCATATTTCTCTTCTTCTTCGCATCCTGCATTATTGCTTTATCAATTAGTAGTTGCGCTTTAGTACCTCTCGAGCCTTTCCGGCACTTCTTTTGTTCGTCAGGAAAAACGCCATTACGCTTTAGATGTTCATAAATTTTCTCCGCAAATATTCCAGTCAACAGTTCCAACATCAATGGCAGACATGTAATTGGTCTATAATTATTGGCATCTGTTCCTTTTGCAGGAGCTTTCCTAATCAGAGTTTTCTCTCTTTCCTTCACAAGCAAATCAGGGACATCTGCCGACTCTACAACCCTTTGCATAGCAGCAGCTATAGGTGGATAAAGGCATGGGAACTGTTTAAACCAGACGCCTATCACTCCGTCTGGACCAGGTGCCTTCCAGTTTGTGATCCTTCGTATGCCAGCTTTAACATCATCGATGGTTATCTCAACGTTCTTCATCTGCTGCATTTCTGATAGCCTTTCTCTGACCTCTCCCAACCAGCTAGCCTTCTCATTATATCGCCCTTCGACAGACCAAATCCCACTCCAGAACTTCCTTGCATCTTTTGCATTTGGAGTGTTGTTATTTCCCGCCTGTTTACTACCATTTAATTCTTTATACAGCTGAGACTGATTGTTCCGGAAAAGGTTGTTCTGCCGAAACGCAACACTTTTTCCAACAAAGTTCCGAATTTTCATACCACCAGTTTGGACCTTCTCTTTCAACATTGTTAGAACGTTCATCGTTCCCTTTTCCAGCAATCTATACCTCCTTTCAAGATCGTCCTTAGCTTTCTGTCCTAGTTTAACTCCTTTTCTTATTTCTTTGATTCTACCAATGTCTTTCCGCCACCGTTTAATACTTTCTTCAAGCCGCCTGTGCCAGTGTGGCCTTCTATCCTTCATTTTCTCTTTTTCTTCTGTAATAAGCCAAGACGATTCGCAATAACGTATGACGCTGCATATAGAAGCCTGTTAAGTTCCGTAATCGATATGTTCTTTCTTATGATGTTGTGAATTACTCCTTGAATTATTTTTACCTCGTTTTTCACCTTCCGCCTAGCACTACTCTTCATACTTGGAATCTCTATGATATCGTCTCTAAGAAGAACCTCTCTTAACTTCTGAAGTACTTCTTTTTCTACAGAAGTCAAAGTTTGAACTTCATCACCATTTCTTCATACATCTGCTCCTTTCAATGGTTCCATGGTCTCAGAGTCAAATGATCTCATCTGCCTTAGATCCTTCAAACTCTTTCTCATTACTTCCCCTAACCATAGGATTCCATACCTCCTCAGTTGTCCGCCTCCCATCATCGCTTACATTTCCCTTCGGCACTTCCACTCTCTCAGTTCTTTCATCAGAGCTAGTTTCATCAATTTTACTTTCGTTATTCATTTCATTCCTAACCATCCATTCAATCTTGCAATCACTGAAAGTAGGTTGTTATTTTTAATTTGTTTTAATAATAATAATAATAATAATAATAATAATAATAATAATAATAATAATAGTGATGATAATAATAATAATAATAATAATAATAATAATAGTGATGATAATAATAATAATAATAATAATAATAATAATAATGATGATGATGATAATAATAATAATAATAATAATAATAATAATAATAATGATAATAATAATAATAATAATAATAATAATGATGATGATAATAATAATAATATTAATAATAATAATAATAATAGAAGAGTTACAAAAATCGAAGAAGGAACAGTGAATGAAATCAGCATGACCCCCCCCCAAAAAAAAACAACAAAAAAACATAGGAAAAATGGCAAGCTGGAAAGCACCAGGACAGGACGGCATACATGCATACTGGTTTAGAAATTCACAACATTACACGAAAGGATGACAAAAGGCAGAACCACGCTGATAACGAAAGACACAGAGAAAGGAACCGCCTGCAACAACTATAGGCCTATCACGTGCTTACCCACTATGTTAAAAATACTAATAGCAAAACTGAGGGAACAAATGTACCACTCCTTGAATAATCACGGACTTCTTCACAAGGAACAGAAAAAAAATGCCTAAAAAAAGGAACACATTATTTGCTATATATAGATCAAAAGATCTCAAAGGAAGTAAAAATAATAAGAATGAATTTAGCCATGGTATGGATCGACTACAAAAAAAAAAAAAACGTACGACAGGATCCCCCAAGCATGGATAATAGAATTCTTAGAAATGTATAAAATACCAAACAGGATCATCAACGTAATAGAAAATGCAATCAAAACATGAAGACTGGAATTGAGAGCTTATAGACACATAACAGACATTAAAATACAAAGAAGTATCTTCCAAGGAGATTTATTATCACCATTATTGTTAATCATAGCCACAATGCCCCTGAACAATATGTTGAAAAAGTGCCAAACCGCATACAAATTCTCTAATGCAGAGAAAAAAAAATGAACCACCTGATGTACATGGACGATCTGAAACTTTTTTCAAGGACCGAAAAGGAAATAGAGACCCTAATAAATACTACCAGGATCTGTAGCCAGGATAACCAAATGGAGTTTGGTATGGAAAATTGCGCACTACTAGTTATAAGAAAGGGAAAACTGGAGACGACAGAATGCACGGAACTACTCAACCAAATGGAGATGAGGGAACTAGGGGAACAAGACGACTATAAATACCTAGGAGTACTGGAAGCAAACACCATCAAAGCAACATAAATGAAAGAGATAATTGAAAAGGAATAGCTCAGGAGAACAAGAAAACTCCTGGAAATTATATACCAAAAACCTAATAAAAGGTATAAATGCATGCACAGTATCACTAGTAAGATACTCTGGACCGTTCATAGGGTGAACCAAAGAAGAACTGAGACAGTTCGATCAGAAAACTAGGAAACTCATGACCATGCACAATGCACTACATCCAAAGGACGAGTTTGACCGACTCTACGTGAAAAGGAAAGATGGCACTTGGACATGGATGCGAAAAAGACACGTAAACTGACACACTGAATTCCTAATAACTGCAGCACAAGATAACTCCATAAGAACAAACCACATCAAAGCAAAGATCGACAAAACACAAGAAAGCAGCAAACTGGCCCAAAAGGGAATACAAAAACAGACAACACCGAATACCCATGCTAGTGTTGCTTATCTTCTAGTAAAATTATAGTAAAATCCCGATAAGCAACTAAATCCCACCCCTTCACAGTAGAGATATAAGAGAGCCTTCTACTCCAGTAGTTTCTTCCTCAGGACCACTAGATTTTAGAATTCCTTTCCAGGTTCCTGCTTTCCCAAATTTACTAACGTGCAGAAGTTCAAGCGTAACGTGAACCGACATCTTGCTGCCCAACTCCCCACCTAGTACCCCTGTAGCTTGTGTCCCTAATAGTAGCCCCCTACATCAAAGTGGCAATGTGCCTTGTTTGGGGTGAAAATGTAATAAAAAAATGAAAAATAGTTTGTGTGTGTGTGGGGGGGGTAAGAGAGTGAGAGAGAAAGAGAGAGAGGGAGGGGGGGAGAGATAGAGAAAGAGAAGTAAAACAACAATTATATAGGAGGAAGGCAAGTAAGATTGCACAGCATATGAGATAGGCGAGAGATACTAAAAGAATTGCGGATGAAGATGGTAAAAAGAGGAAAGGAGGAGAGAGAAACGTAAAGATACGACTTCATCGAGAGGTTGAGATAGAAATTTTTATATAAAGATGTTGCACATAATTTCACTTCTATTTGGATTTTTATGACCCCGAGCAACGCCTGGTATCCCTGTTAGTTTTATTAAAATCTGTAGTGTGTGTGGCGATTCTACTGCAGCGTAATACAATGTCTTGATTGATGATGATGATGATGATGATGAGGTGGAGGAGGAGACGAGGGAGAAAGAAACAGGCCACAGTGGTCTTCTTTTCTTGTGCGTTATTTTTCTGTTATGTATATTTTCTCCTGCATTAAACCGACTTAAAAAGAAAAGCCCCCCCCCACAGAAAAAAAGATGGCGATGAAAGAAAACACTTCCTTTGAGAAAAAAAAAATCTCCACACGAAAAAAAAAAAAAAAAAAAAGAAAAAAGTCAACCCAGCGTAAATTTTAATAAGAAAGACCGGGAAAAAGCAATTGTAACAAAAAATAAATTAGATACACACGCGCGTGCGCGCGCACACACACATACATATTTAAAGAAACACTGATACACACACACACACACACACACACACACACACACACACACACACACACACACACACACACACACAAGCATCATAGGAACGCACGCTTTCCCATTTAACTAAATATATTTAAACGCATGCGCAGAGGATCATTTGCGCCCTCGTTAAAATAAAGATATTCACACACACTCACACACACACACGCACACACACACACACACACACACACACACAAAACACACACACACACAAGCACACACACACACGCATACACAAGTCAAGGTCCGCAGTGATGCTGGGTTAAAGAGAGCTAAAAGGAAAAAGACAACATAATACTGAAATATTATGTACGATATGAAAAGAAATTGGAATCTTAGGAAGATCCTCATTATTCCAGTAATTATAGGAACAACCAGACCCAAGAAAAAGAATTAAAAAAAAACTATCTGAAAAAAATACTCGATGAACCAAGCGTAAGAAATACAATTTCCCTTCAAGGGACGGCCGGAATCTTAAAACGATCCCTCAGTTAGAATATACGAAGGAGCGGATGAATAACTGGCATCCTGTAGGATGTCCTACCCCAGCTTTAACAAATAAATAAATAAATAAATAAATAAATAAATAATAATAATAATAATAATAATAATAATAATAATAATAATAATAACTAGCGGGACCTGTGGAAATTCCACAGGGGACTCATTCATATGTAATATGTTGGTGTTGGCATTCTGTAGATGTCCAACGTAAACAGAGACGCTCTGATATGATTGTACCTATTTACAATGCCTCCCCACGGGACAGAGTTAGACACCAGGGTCGTTTTTTAACGTGGAGAAAAGGTGCAAAAATAAAAATTGTCTCAGTCGTGAAGGATTTCTCCTCCACCGAAAGAGAACAAGAAATGGAAGTGCAGCATCTGAAGAACAGATGGTATTTATTTGCTCCCCCACCGAGCAAATTAGGCACAAGGCCGATTTTTAATGTGAGGAGTGAAGGGAGGGGGAAGGGAAAAAGGGAACCAGCTCCCGAGAGGTGGGAAATAGGAGCTGGTTAATGGTCAGGCATGTGGGGTTGCCCCCACATCTGGTCTTTGCTAGTCATAGCTAGTCATAGCTTGCAGCATCTGAAGAACAGATGGTATTTATTTGCTCCCCCACCGAGCAAATTAGGCACAAGGCCGATTTTTAATGTGAGGAGTAAAAGGGAGAGGGAAGGGAAAAAGGGGACCAGCTCCCGAGAGGTGGGAAATGGGAGCTGGTTAAAGGTCAAGCATGTGGGGTTGCCCCCACATCTGGTCTTTGCTAGTCATAGCTAGTCCTAGCTAGTCATAGCTTGCAGTATCTGCCGGAACAGATGGTATTTATTTGCTCCCCCACCGAGCAAATTAGGCACAAGGCCGATTTTTAATGTGAGGAGTGAAGGGAGGGGGAAGGGAAAAAGGGGAGCAGCTCCCGAGAGGTTGGAAATGGGAGCTGGTTAATGGTCAGGCATGTGGGGTTGCCCCCACATCTGGTCTTTGCTAGTCATAGCTAGTCATAGCTTGCAGCATCTGCCGGAACAGATGCTACACTTTGATCTTGGCCAAAAGGCTCTGGTATTATTGTACCTATTTACTATGCCTCCCCACGGGACAGAGTTAGACACCAGGGTCGTTTTTTAACGTGGAGAAAAGGTACAAAAATAAAAATTGTCTCAATCGTGAAGGATTTCTCCTCAACTGAAAGAGAACGAAAAATGGAAGTGCAGCATCTGAAGACTCTGGTATTATTGTAGCTCTTTTGTTAAAACTGTATTTATCTAAGCTAGCATGGACGTCCGGCGTAGCCCGGTCGTAAAGTAGGCTTAAATATGGTATTTTAATTCTTGCAGATATCGTACATATTATTATAAAATTAATGTTCTAGTGAGTTTTATATATTATAAAGTTGCGATTTAATATATATATATATATATATATATATATATATATATATATATATATATATATATATATATATATATATATATATCCATATGATTTGGGTGTATCAGCTTGAATCGAAACTTGAATGAAAACTCATGAAGAATTCTTTATAAAATTATTTATAAAAAAATAGATTACTGGAGTGTCATCAGCTATAATCGAAACTGAAACCAAAAATTATGAAGAATTCTTGGTAAAATTATTTATAAGAAAGAAAGTGATGACTTAAGTGCCATCAGCTATAATCGAAACTGCAATTTCGTTCGAAATTCCGTTCAAATTCGCGAGTTTGACAGAAACGTTCCTGCGTCCGATAAGATACACCTGAAGAAGGTCGGAGATTCAAAAAGGTGTAAATAATTACACTCAAGATGAGAACAGTAGTCCGAATAATCCAAGCAATACAAATAACCATTCCTCATCTAAAAAAAAAAATAAAAAAATACAGAAACGTATTAACAACTTCCATATGAACAATTCGGGCAGGTGTGGCGTACCTGTCTTCCAGCTTGTTAAATAAACACGCCGACTGTCCTCATTGTTTACTTTCTATTAGCAGGATAGGGAGGCCGGCTTTGACCGGCCGTAAAATACGCTTAAATATGATATTTTAATTTGCTCAGATTTCGTATATACTAGCATTTCAGCCCGGCGTTGCCCGGGTGTTTGAAGGTGTATGTTGAGCAAAAAAAAAAAAAAAAAAAGCAAAAAAAAAAGCAGTCAATTTTTTTTAATTTGACCCCTCTTATGACCCCTGAACATTTATTGTTTTGGTTTCAAATAAAGTTATTGAGTTAGATCCATGTCCAAAGAACATATATCTAAAATTTCAAGTGTTAGACCCAAAGTTGTCGGAGGAGTTTGGTAGAGTTCTCAAAGGTCAAAGCGTTAAACTTTGACCCCTTAATCGCCAAATTTCTGGCCGAAAACGGATCACAAAGATTTTCCCAAATCTCAGTACCCTGTATATCAAATTTCGAGTCTGTAGACTTAAAAATAACAGAGGTATTGCGTTGGAAAATGTACACACACAGACACACACACATACATACACACACATACACACACAGACAAGTTCACTATTATATATTTATTATTGTTATTAGAGCTAGGACAACAGCATATTCTTTTCATTGCTTTGCCTCTCGAGTATATATCAGATGATATCTTATATGCTTTTGTATAGAGTGATGTGGTTCTCGATTGATCAACTGTGTCGCATATATACTCGAGAGTCAAACCAATGAAAAGAATATTCTGTTGTCATAGCCCTAAATATCATAGAATCGTGATTTCAAAAGTAAAACAGAATTTGAGTGTCATCGGTTAGAATCGAAACTGAAACTATAGCATTCAAAGCTGGCGACCTTACCACTGCGCCAACGTGACACACGTATTAGGCAGTTAAAAATTAAAAATAAACGTACGAATGTACAAAATGTTTAACGAATTTTTCAATTTTGACCCCTTTTTAATCCCTTAAAATCAATTTCAACCGGCTAAAGACCCATAAAAGAACTGACAGTAAAAAAAAAAAAAAATTCCAATCATTTGAGGCCTCTAGCGCCGCTCTGCGACTTTTAGTTTCGGAGGAGATAGAGTTTGAAAATATGGAGACAGACAGACAGACAGCCGTTTATATATTAACTTAGTTCTGTGCAAAAGTTTTGGCCGATTTAAAACTTCATATTAAAAATGAAAAATTGCGTTTTTCAAAATCTTTATTCATAACAATATTGACCTCTGTCCTTTATAACGTGGTTTCATTTGTCAACGATCTAATAAATATGTTGCTTATAAAAATTTTTAGCTTCTGATATTGTTGTGGCGGAACTTTCTGCGTTATCTACAAATGAACTGATTAATGCATAATAAATACCGGAAGTACAAGGTTGTAAGGCGGAAGTCGATATCCGGTAGACCAATCAAGTTTGTTCGTCCGCTAGACAAACAACCCTAACTTATGTTTTTATCAATGCATTTCGTTACTCTGTTCCTGGTCATAACAAATATGAAATATGAATCCAACTCTTGTTTAATCTCCTCTCGTGCTGTTAACCTAAGGCCATCTAAATGATTATGTAATCCTGAAAATAAGTGATAATCTGATGGGGCTAGATCAGGAGAATATGCAGGATGTGGCAAGGTTTTCAAATGAAATTCTGCTTGGAGATATTTGGTCAGTAGTGCTGCGTGAAGACAAGCATTATCATGATGGAAGATGGCTTCGTTTTTCTGTTGATTAAAGAAGCCGTTAGCGAGTATGAGAATACTGAAAGAAAAATACGAATGATGCTTGAATAATCTGAAAGCAAACGTTATAAATTAATCATGGTGATATGTTTAATAACAATATGCATAAAATTAATTAGTATTAAAAAAAAAATATTGCATTTTTACCCCAGACAAGGCAGAGTGCCACTTTGATGTAGCTTGCTACTATTTAGAACATAATTAAAGGGATACTATGTAGGGAGTTGAGCAGCAAGATATCTGTTTACATTACACTTGAACTTCTGCACTTGTACAATTGGGGAAGCAGGAGCCCGAAAAAGAATTACAAAATCTAGCAGTTCTGGGGAAGAAACTATCAGAATAGAAGGCTTTCTAGCATCTGTGAATTTCTACTGTATAGGGGTGGGATTTTGCTGCTTATCGGGGTTGTCGGGGGTATTTACGTAGAGGGGGTATGGTTTAAAATGCCCCTTGTACAAACCGGAAAACTCTCTCGCTCTCTCTGTCTCTCTCTCTCTCTCTCTGTCTCTCTCTCTCTCTCTCTCTCTCCAACCACCGACATCTATTACAAATAACTCCCTACCTGAAAATTCTTCCTTCAAACTCCTGGGATTAATATTCACAGGAAACATGAACTGAAACAAACACACTGAGGACATTGTGAAGGCTGCTGCAAGGAAGATGGGCTCCATCTATCGTGCTAGAAAACTATTCACACTTGAGAGCATCCTGTACCAAAGCCAACATTCGGCCATGCATAAAGTATTGTTGCCACATCTGGACTGGTGAACCTACCACTAATTCCTCCCTTTTGAATAGGGTCCAAAAGAGACTCTTCAATGTAATATGTCCCGCTTTGTCAACTAATCTCCAACCCCTGTCCCATCGCTGACATGCTGCATCTCTGTACATGTTTTACTAACATTTTAATGGAATGTGCTCCGATGAACTCGTTGCATTTATGCCTCCATCGACGGACATATCTCTAACAAACCCAAAATAAAATAAAGTCACACACTCCTTCTGTTGAGGTCCCTAAATGCCAGAAAGATTTCTACTTTAATAGTTTCTTTCCCCCGAACAGCTAGACTTTGGAATTCCCTTCCTGCTACCTGCTTTCCTGACTTTACTGATATGCAGAAGTTTAAATGCAACATGAACCAAAATCTTGTTATTCTTTTTCAGCCAGGGTCCTAATTAGTAATCCTTTATGTCCAAGTGGCGATTTGCCTTCTTTGGGATGAAGAGGAGAAATATAAAATAATTCAACAAAATATGTCGCTACCCCACTGATGGATGATGGAAAATTATTCCAAATTAGCATTAAGTAAAATTACCACAGGCAAATCAACAAATAAATGACAAAAACATGGGTGATAGTATTGAAACAAAATCTGAATGGTGCTTTAATAATCTGAAAGAAAAAATTATAAATTGTTCGAGTAATAACAATACGAATAGAATAAATTACAATAACTAACAGGGTGGGGGACCGGCTTTGCCCGGTCGGAAAATACGCCTAAATATGATATTTTAATTTTTCCAGATTTCGTATATATTATTATAGAGTCGTGATTTCAAAAGTTAAAAAAAAGTAGTTGGATACCATCAGCTAGAATTGAAACAGAAAGCAAAACGGTAGCATTCAAAGCCGGTGACGTTACCACTGTACCAACGTGATACGAATATGAATTGACTAAAAAATAAACTAAGATGAATGTACAAAATGTTTGACTTTTTTTTTTTTTTTTGCAATTTTTAAGCGGTTTTGACCTCTTAAAAACTATTTCAATCCAGAGTTTGAAAATATTAGAGTTTGAAAATATTAGAGTTTGAAAATATTAGAGTTTGAAAATATGGAGACAGACAGTCAGACATGATGAGTTTTCTAAATCAGATTTAAAGTCTCTCTTCTACAAACCGGTAAAAAAACGTAAATTTATATAAGTCAGCATGGAGCAACATGGCTGACCGGCTTGATTTTGCTGGCCGTTTTATAGTATAGATAATGTGAAGGTTGCCAACATCCCTAAGTGAATGCGGCACCGATTGGATTCTGAAATCTGTATATATTGGGTATATATTATGTATACGTGTGTCTTCTGGTAGTTGGATTGTATGAGAATGTATATACGTTTGTATATACGTGCCACAGTCACCTATATGACGTGTTTTCGTCTTTAATCGTCCATGCGTTGTGATTGTCTAATCTAATATTCGTTGTGTGTGTGTACATTTAATTACAGTTAATGACGGGACAAGAATATACATAAATACCTTTAGAACACAAACAACTAATAATACTTATTTGGGGTTGTAACATCGGCCAATTGGGAACATATTTGATCCGTCTTTGGTCTTGTTTGACCGAAAGCTGCATTGGAAATTCTTCTTAAAAAACGACAGAGTCTCGGGTTTTTATTTATTTTTGGCAACTTTTTTTCCAGAGCCCCCCCCCCCTTTTGGAAAGTTGCAACGCTGATTTTGACTATCGCCATTTCTGACCTCCTCTACTTGGAGCCATAACGATCTGAAAACCGTCTCTGTCCGTCTCTCGACTCTGACTGACTCAACTAATTTCCACATATCTTAAAAACACCATCTCTCATGACGTCATTAGTATACGTTACTAAGATAATCACCTGATATTTTTACATGCCATTATTGTAAGTTGTCAACTAAATTTTTATGGTAACATTTTTAAAGTAAGATTTCTAAATTAACGTAATTAAATATTTATCCTAAATATTTTGATTATTCTAAAACATATTTTAGCTGACAAAACTTTTCGGCTTCAATAATCATCAATTAGCACACCTTTGCCTGGTCAATATCTTACTTGTTCTGTAGTAGGGACCACGTGAAGGTTGCCAACATCTTAAAGTGAATGCGGTACCGATTGGATTCGAACTTGGCACATTCTAGTCGCAGATCGGCGTCACTAACCACTTAACCATCGCCACGCCCTTGAAGAACCATGCATACTTAAATACATCTATTTGAACAATCCGAGCAGGTGTTGCGTACATGTTTCCAGCTCGTTCAAATAAACACCACATAAAACTGGACGCATGCCTTCTGTTTGTCGTCTTTTTTTCTTTTAATATAAAACATGGACCTCTCACCCCTCCTACCCTCCATTCGTCCAGAAATGTAATAATCCCCCGGTTAAAATCTCGGAGGCTGCAAAAACCGACATCAAAAGGAAGGAAAAACAATGGCGTAAAAAAAAAAAAAACACCGACACAAAACAACGCAGACTTGTCCATTATTTATGTGGCAGCCGTCAGGTCGGCGTTTGCGGATAAAGCGGTTTATTACACTTGCAGTCGACCATGCTTGACAGGCCGGGCGGATAATAAAGCCGCGCTGATGGGAATAAAGGAACTGACAAATTTCAAGTGATATAAAATCTAAGGGGAAACTAATATGACCACGCATCCGTGTTTCGGTGGCCGGATTAGCCGTAGAGATATTCTGTGATCGTACGACGACATTATATTGTTCCTTCAGAATTGAAATTGATAAGTTATTTAGCTTCATTTTCACCGCAAAAATCTATCTATCTATCTATCTATCTATCTATCTATTAATTCGTCCATCCATCTATCGTCTATCTATCTATGTCTGTCTGTCTATCTGTTTATCTCCCTTTCTCTATCTCTAAAACATGTTAAAAACACGTTAAGAGTTAAAAACATATTTAATTTTCAAAAAGGAAACACAAATTAAGTGGATTGTCCTTAATCCGCGGAGTTTCGGAAGAAATACATCAGAGGGTAGGAATTAGCAAAATACGTAATAGTATTTCGCTTGCAAAGTATTTAATAAAACTACAAGTAAGCCATAGAGCGTACTTGGTAAAAGTTTAAAAAATAGTAAAGCAGAGGAAATGGGGAAAAAAGAAAAATGATTTCACGTGAATGGATGGTCGAGTGAAGAGTAGAATATCCAATAATGTTTAAATCCAAGAAAAGTTGGTAAAAGTCCGGTATCCAGAAGTAGAAATCCAAAGGAATCGCGTTACTTGAGGATATTTGTCATATGTCACCCAAAAGGCAGAATTCCGTGAAATAATTCACAAATGGGTAGAAGCCAAAAAAAAGAGTTAGTTCAAAATATTATTATTAAAAGAAAGGTTAATTGTGCTTTGTTCTTATTATAATCTCTATTTCCTATTTGATTTTATTGAGCTTTCTTATCTGGTTAGGATAGCTTTATAAATATTAAGTCTTTACTGTTTGTAATATATTTTAAGTTTGCTATTTTGGATTATCTTGGTAAACTTAATTGTAATTCTGATTTCATATATATATATATATATATATATATATATATATATATATATATATATATATATATATAGTGCAAAATTTTGTTGAAAATTCAAAGACTAACGTTTTCTTTTTTATAATCTTCGTTTATTTCCTGGGGTTTTCCATTACAGCTGTTTCATTAATGAGTTGGCAATTTTACGATTTATGTTTCCGTAAAAATATCCTGTCCCCACCAACTTCTTCAGATGTTTATCCATTAGACTTTTACAACAAATGGTATATTTCTGACATGCTGGACATCGTATTCGGGTAAAAAGATTTCCACAGCCATGCTTCTTCACTTCCTCTATCTTTTGGTGTTATGTAAAGATAGTTTTCCGTTTTCACCCGTACTTTCGTATTTTTATTTTTTATTTATTAATTATTTATTTTTGTTTTAATTTTCCCCGTTTTTTCTATTTTTTTTTCCAATTATCATATAATTTTATATAATTTTATTCCTATATTTATTTGTGTTTATTTTAATTTTGTTTTTTTTCCCTTAGTGTTTGAATTCGTATAAATTACCCGATGCAGGGGAGGTCAATCTCGTGGTATCATTTTTTTTTTTTATCTAGGATTACCACCCTTCCATTTTTTTTCCTAATCTGCTCTAGTGCGTGAAATTAAATATTTATTTCTGTGCAAACACCCATGGATTACATCTAGTCTTTTGTTTAATAATTTTTCTTTTGATATTAGTATATGGTATGATTCTAATATACATACGTTGCATCTTTTCGATTTACTAGGTTTATATTTTGATCGTCTTAATTTATATTCAGTTTTATTTCCCTTTAATTCCGTAATCCATACTGCTAAAGTGGTTGAGTTTTTCTTTGTTTTTTTTTCCGGTTGTTTTCGCTATTATATATATATATATATATATATATATATATATATATATATATATATATATATATATATATATATATATATATATATATATATATATATATATATATATATATATATATAAACCCACTACTCGTTCAAGCAGCCGCCAATAGCGTAATGGTTAGGAGCCTTGACTGCCGTACAAACGGTCGGGTTTCAATCCTGGCTTGAGGTAGTTGCCTGTCTAGCCGCACTGATGAGCTGTGAAACAGCGAAACAGTACTGTATGTGGTTGACTATAGTGCTCCTCACCTTGAGTTGAGCATATTGAGAAGTGAAACACGAATTACCATTAGCATATAAGCGACGCTCTTTGTGTAAACAAATCGAGCGGAGGTATTTCAGACGATATCAAAACATCGTTAAACTCGTTCAAGCAGCCGCCAATAGCGTAATGGTTAGGAGCCTTGACTGCCGTACAAACGGTCGGGTTTCAATCCTGGCTTGAGGTAGTTGCCTGTCTAGCTGCACTGATGAGCTGTGAAACAGCGAAACAGTACTGTATGTGGTTGACTATAGTGCTCCTCACCTTGAGTTGAGCATATTGAGAAGTGAAACACGAATTACCATTAGCATATAAGCGACGCTCTTTGTGTAAACAAATCGAGCGGAGGTATTTCAGACGATATCAAAACATCGTTAAACTCACTACTCGTTCAAGCAGCCGCCAATAATGGTTAGGAGCCTTGACTGCTGTACAAACGGTCGGGTTTCAATCCTGGCTTGAGGTAGTTGCCTGTCTAGCCGCACTGATGAGCTGTGAAACAGCGAAACAGTACTGTATGTGGTTGACTATAGTGCTCCTTACCTTGAGTTGAGCATATTGAGAAGTGAAACACGAATTACCATTAGCATATAAGCGACGCTCTTTGTGTAAATCGAGCGGAGGTATTTCAGACGATATCAAAACATCGTTAAACTCGTTCAAGCAGCCGCCAATAGCGTAATGGTTAGGAGCCTTGACTGCCGTACAAACGGTCGGGTTTCAATCCTGGCTTGAGGTAGTTGCCTGTCTAGCTGCACTGATGAGCTGTGAAACAGCGAAACAGTACTGTATGTGGTTGACTATAGTGCTCCTCACCTTGAGTTGAGCGATATCAAAACATCGTTAAACTCGTTCAAGCAGCCGCCAATAGCGTAATGGTTAGGAGCCTTGACTGCCGTACAAACGGTCGGGTTTCAATCCTGGCTTGAGGTAGTTGCCTGTCTAGCCGCACTGATGAGCTGTGAAACAGCGAAACAGTACTGTATGTGGTTGACTATATATATATATATATATATATATATAATATTTTAGACATTCAATGAATTTAAAAATTTATCACGTGAAATGATTGAGTTTCAGATCAAAAGATTTTTATTATTCTATGTAAGACAAAGAATACATTTGAAATATTATAACTCCTTATCCTATAGAATTTCGATGTCTACTATCCCTTAAGAGGAGAAAATATTAGCAAATAATTATAATAGTTATAATTATTTTGAATATCTTAACTCAATTTTAATTACTCAATCAATTTTTAATTGTGATTTTCCGTGTTTTACTGACTTTAGCAAATAAGGTGTAAACCATTATAATTATTTGCTAATATTTTTCTCCTCTGAAGAGATCGTAGACATCGAAATCCTATAGGATAAGGAGTTAGAATATTTCAAATGTATTTTTTGTCTTGCATAGAATAATAAAAATCTTTTGATTTTAAACTCAAACATTTCAAGTCATAAATTTGTAAATTCATTAAATTTTTTAAAATTTATTGAATGACTAAAAATTGATTTATTTGCTCTATCTTGTATATCGAGCAATTCTTATTTAGGTGGAGTAATACTTATAGAATATTACTGGCAGTAATATCTTGTAAATCTTATAATCGCAGGTTTCCATACCAGCTGATTGTTGGATTATTTTATTCTGAAGTGTGTGTGTGTATATATATATATATATATATATATATATATATATATATATATATATATATATATATATATATATATATATATATATATATAATTCATTAATAAAGTTCAGGTATATTTATAACATGAATTTAAAAAAACACTATTTATTCGGAAGTGCTTAATACGTTTGTAGAGCTTTTATATAAATAAAATAATATAAATACTAGTAGAGATACCCGTGCTTTGCACAGGACTTTTCTGTGCACTCAGGTACTCGCTTCACGGACACCCTTACATTAAGTGTATATTGTAGAGCAACCATTTTGAGGTGTTTAAACAATTTTTTTAACTCCCCCCCCTGATGTGAATGAAATGCAACCGTGAATTTTAAAGCAAATAGATTATATCAAAGTTGTCACTTATAATATTTTTACACATAAAAATTGAAACAATTACAAAGAATCACAATGGTTAGCATTTGTTTAATTCGTTTAGGTAATGGGGAAGGAGAGCTCTTTGATTCGAATTCACAAAGAACTTGGTCAATGCTATGGTGCTCCCCCCCCCCCGGGATGGTGACGAACCCCAACAAAAGATTTGGTCATGGTCGTTCCAGTGGTTTCCGCTATAGGAGAGTTATACACACACGCGCGCGCGCGCGGGCGTGTGCGAACGCACACACATCCACAAACGCTACTGCTTTATATATATATATATATATATATATATATATATATATATATATATATATATATATATACATATATATATATAGATTGCAACGATTATAAGAGGATCGATCAACGTTTCAACATTTCCAAGTTTCGTCAGATCTCCAATCAAATTTCGTAGTAAAAAAAAAAAAAAAAAAATGATAAAAAAAATAAATCGATGTTTGAACTACGAAGTTTCATTTGGAGTCTTGGCGAATCATGAAATGTTGAAATCTTGATCGATCTGCGTAAACTCCTTAGAATGTTTAAACAAGCAAAAATAGTTTCATATACTTCAAATAAACCGCAACGGAGACTTCTTGAATCAGCGCTTATCGCAAATTCAAGCACAAACAAAATGGCGGGTTCTATAATTTACCGCCATTAATAAGAAAACTTTTATTAAAAGAACATAATTTCATTTTAAACACAGGTTAATTCTCTCATATCATAGAAAGCACCGACTACCACCTTATAGGTTGATGCAATATTACTTTTATGTATGATTTCTGAATTTATATATATATATATACATATATACATATATATATATATATATATATATATAGCCATGTCAAATATCGTTTTGAAGCGCGTTTTTTGATCTATCGAATCGTGTTATTCCTTAACATCCTGAATCTCTTCATTCATTTTTTGGTAGGCTTTTCGACAGCATTGACAAAATTCAAATCCTCACGATTTTCTTGTTCCAGTTCCAACTAGACCGATAAGCTGCCGAGACAGCTCGTCATATCAATGATGTGTTTGGCCCGAGAACCAGAAACGAACGTGTGGTACAACAGTGGTTCACGAAATTTCGCAATGGTGACGAGAGCATCAAAGATTAAGGCGGTCGCGACTGGCCGACTGCAGTTGATAACGAACATTTGAAAGCCTTAACTGAAAGCCTTAACTGAACCACGCGAAAAGTTGCCGTTGAACTTGTGGTCAACCACTTAAAGTCGTTCGTTTAAAGCAAATAGAGAAGTAAAAAAAGTTGGATAAATGGGTACCGCATGAATTTAACGATAATAAAAAAAAATCGTCGTTTTGAGGTGTTTTTTACGCTCCTTCTGCGCAAGAAAAACGACCCATTTCTCGAGCGGATTGTTAGGTGTAATACAAAGATGATGCTCTACGAAAACCGGCGACGTTCAGCGCGGTAGTTGGATGCATGAGAAGCTGCACAGCACTCACCGAAGCCGAAATTGCACCAAAAATAAGGTGATGGTGACTGTTTGGTTGTCTGCGGCCGGTCTCATCCATCAGGGTTTCTTGAATCCGGGCGAAACGATTACGACGGAGAAGTACTGCCGACAAATTGATGAAATGCAGCAGAAGCTCCAACGTATGGGCTCGAGATTGGTCAATATGAAGGGACCAATTCTTCTTGACAACGTCCGTCCGCATGTTGATCAACTGACCCTACAGAAGCAGAATGAATTGGGCTTCGAGACTCTGCCTCATCTGCCATATTCACCGGACCTCTCGCCCACCGATTATCACTTTTTTCAAACATCTTCTTGCGCGAAAAATGCTTCAAGAGCGGAGATGATGCCGAATCGGCTCTCACTGACTTCATCGCTTCCAGATATCCATATTTCTTTGCTAATGGGATAAATAAACTTGTTTCTCTTCTTGACCTTCGGGCCGAGATCAAATGTAGTATCTGTTCTGCAGATGCTGCACCTAAGTTAATTGGTCCTTGGTTAATGTAGGGGAAACCCTTGATACTGAGACAATTACTATGTTTTTGGATACTGCCAGAGTTCCCCCTTTTTATCTTTGTTTTAGGGGGTCTGGTTTAACCCCACATTAAAAACGACCTTGTGTCTAATTTGCTTTCGTAGGGAAGCAAGTAAATACCTAAATAAACTTGTTTCTTGTTGACAAAAATGTGTCGATTCTAATGGTTCTTATTTCGATGAATAAAGTTTATTATGGAAGAAGTTATGATCGTTTGAAGTTGAACGTCAAAAAAAAAAAACAAAAAAAAAACGGACATTATTTCTGAACCAACCTAATATAATACTTAATGCACATAATCAGTTAATAAATTAGATTACAAATATACAATCATTTCATTTCAGTTACACATCCACATTTGAATTATAACGGCCATATTTATTAAAAAAAGACTATAAATTACATCCTATATTTTAAAACTATATTAACGGATATCTTCACATAACTGTTTTGAATTTCCAACGAGATTTTTCGTTCTGAAACGGAACGATGTTATACATTCCACAACGAATATATTTTCAAATATCATACTGTTATTTTATTTTCTCCAATTTATACATCCAGAAGAAGTCTTGCAATAAAGACGAAACGTTCATAGACATATAACTTGGTTTGTTTCTTTTTCATCTCTCTATCTCGTCGGAATACTATATATATTATTCTCATATATTTTTTATTGGGTATAACGGTGAGCGCAAGATGGGTAGGGACGAATTATTTTTATTTTTATTTTCTTATTTATTTATTTAGTTTATTTATTGAATACATTTAGTATATTTGTTCCGATAATAAATGAGATCCGGTTAATAATGCGTTGTGGTCTTTTAATTAGTAATTTTAGTCTTCGTGTGCAATTGCACACGGAGACTAAAATTACTAGAAGCTGTTCAATAATTGATATGTATATATATATATATATATATATATATATATATATATATATATATATATATATATATATATATATATATATATTTATATATATATATATATATATTTATATATATATATATATATATATATATATATATATATATATATATATATATATATATATATATATAAGTTTTGGCGATAAAGTATAGAACCCTCCATTTGCTTTAATTGTGCTTGAATTTTTGATAAGTGCTGACTGAAGATATCTCCGTTGCCGTTTATTTGAAATAAATTTAACTATTTTTGCTTATATATATATATATATATATATATATATATATATATATATATATATATATATATATATATATATATATATATATATATATACAATTAAAAATTAAAACAGTTCAGCTAAAAAGGAGAAGAGTTTGAGTAATGATTGATACTTCCCTTATTTTGTTTTTTAGTTCTCACACCCCGGAACAAATGTTTCAGGCAAAGAGGGAAAAATTGCTGTTTTCTGTGTTAGCATCTATTCCATTTTACACTGATCGTTGGCAAGTTATTTTTTCACCTCGACGTTCCATTTTATTTAGCTTCATACATCACGTGACTTCATGCCTTGTCTAGAGCGATTTTCATAAGAACAATATAAATTAAATAGACTTAAATAACAGGCGTATTCTACCACACTCTCTTTTTTCCCAGGCAATGCCGAAAATCTTATTTCTATAAAACGTTTAAATAACATGACAGGACGCTAATCAAAGTAAACTGTTTTGATTAATTACAGGGCGAATCAATTAGAATTATGCATTTTTTTTTTTGAGCCCACCGATCAGTCAACTCCGTATTTTTTTAAATCGTCCTCAATTTACTTCTTTTCTAATTCTACCTTTGTCATTTCTGTCCTGAAATAACCCATTATTCTGCCGACATTTTTTTTTAATAACGTCAGTATTTTTTTTTTTCGTTGTCAGCCATTATCCTGCATTTCCCAATCTTTTTTCATGAATTCTATGGAGATCTTTCTTCTTCCGTCGGATCCTTTCATAAACGTTTCGTGCCTTTTTAATCGAGCTAGATTTTTTTCTTAGTTCCTTGGATTTTATTTTTTATTTTTGTTTGTTTTTGTTCATCATTTGTTTAATTCTATCTATCTATCTATCTATCTATCTATCTATCTATCTATCTATCTATCTATCTCTATGACTGCCCATCTCGAACTAAATCTATGTATGTATGCATGTATGTATGTATGTATGTATGTATGTATGTATCTATCTATCTATCTATCTATCTATCTATCTCTATGACTGCTCATCTCGAACTAAATCTATGCATGTATGTATGTATGTATCTATCTATCTATCTATCTATCTATCTATTAATCTATCCTTCTGTAACTATGACTGCCTATCTCGAACTAAATCTATCTCTCTATCTATCTATCTATCTATCTCTATCTATCTACCTACCTATCTATCTATCTATCTATCTATCTCTATATATATATATGTACATATATATATATATATATATATATATATATATAACTATGACTGCCCATTTCGAACTAAAGCTATCTATCTATCTATCTTTGACCTTAGCGTTATTACTAGTAGAAATGTTATAAAATTATGTACGCCCTATTTTGTTTTTACCATCAATAATTGCATATATATTTTAAGTAAGTAAAATGTTGCTTTTAGTTGAGACTTTTTAAAAAAGGCACTAAAGAAAGAATGATACTGGAATTTAAAATTAAAAATCTAAAAATTAAAAAAGAAAAAAAATCTTTATCATCTTGGAAACGATCGTACGAATGGAAACTCAATTAACTTTTTTGGAGTTATATTTTTGGATTTTACCGTCATTGGATTATTTACCTTTCACCAGACTATCTATTCACTCTTTTCTTCACCATATTCCCTCTCCTTCACTTTTTGTTATCAAGTAAGATCTTTGACTTACTTGTAGTTTCATCAAATACTTTTGTATGCCAAATCCGATCCCACATTTTGTTAATTCATACCCTCTGATGAGAAGGAAAGTATTTCTTCGAAACTCCGCGGATTAAGGACTATCCACTTATCAAGTGTTTCCTTTTCAGATTAAATCTGTTTTTTTCGAAACTGGGACCCCACGCCAATAAGCTTAAAACTCTACCAACAGTCTCTCTCTCTCTCTCTCTCTCTCTCTCTCTCTCTATATATATATATATATATATATATATATATATATATATATATATATATATCTGGCTCACAAAGTATGGAGATAAAAAAATGAAAAAAACAAAAAACAAAAAAAAAAACGTTTACAAGTGTTTTTGATAGATATGTACATAAGAATACTTTGATAAGTATGTTTTAACTTAAATAGGGATGGTATAATAAAATTATGGGGTCTGCGTTCGCGCCTGGCCTCCATAAAATGGAAATAGGCACAAGCTTTAATAAAGACTTTTCATATCTATCTGCAGAAGTATACTTGGATAATTATGTTTCAGTTTGAAGAAATATGGTATAATAAAATTATAGAGTGTTCGATCGCGCCTGACTTCCATAGAATGGAAATATGTCACAAAGTTTAACAAGGTTTTTTAATATAGATCCACAGAATATTGTGATAAGTGTTTCAGTGTGAACATGTATGGTATAATAAATTATGGGGTTTATCTATTTTATTTTTACTTTCATCATATTTTGCTTTGGTTTTGATACTCCCAAATTCGAAGCTATCTCTTTACAACCCTTTCTTTTTCATAACCTATCATACTTTCATAAATCAGAGTCCATTTTCTGTAGGCTGTTTTTGAACTCATCAACGACGGGTACTTTATATATATGAAATTCATGGAATATATATATATGTACACACACACACACACACACACACACACACACACACACACACACACACACACACACACATATATATATAAAGTACGTCAATCGCTTTATTGCAGATTAGTAATATATCAGTATTTCACTAAATATATGTCACAAAAAAATAAAAATTGTATAATCAAATGGCTGCTTTAAGGCTAGTTATTTCCCAAAATTTTATTCAAATTCATGCGATATTCACAAAGTTATGACTTTTTATTTATTATCAAGTAATTTTCAACTGTCCATCGCTTTATTGCAGGTCTTTTAAAATGTTGTAATAGTGCAAAAATATAATGTATAATAATGAAAACTTTATTTTTTATTATTTTTTCTGTTAAAGAATAATAAACAAAAGCACATCCTGGGTGTTAATCCTCAAATAAATGAATTTTTTATCGCCATATCCACCATTTTTTTGGAATAACTTTAAACAAACTTTTATCCACCGAAGAAGTCAATTGTTTGATCTGAAAAGGAGTTATGGTTCTGGAAACATCAACTACTTTCCTCCACAGAGCATCCTTTGAAGTAAATTGCTCTCCTCCCTCATAAACACCTCTTTTCAATATTGGTCAGAAATGTTAAATGGGATTAAGATCCGGAGAACACGGTGGCCAGCTCATGAGGGTTTCTCTAAAGAAGCCCATAGATTCAAGGAACGCTTAAGTCGCCCTAGCACAATGGGATGATGCATTTTCATGCATAAAAATCATTTGAAAGCGACGTGACAATGGTAGGTTATCTAGCCATGGTGACAAATGTTTATCCAAAACGGCTGTGTACGCATTGCTGGTAAGTTTTACACCCTCTGGAACCAGGAATGGTCCAACCAACTTATCCCAAATGATTCGCGCCCAAAACATGCTGCCTCCACCTCCTTGTTGGCGATAAACTCCATGAGGGGTTGGAGTTCTGTTCGAGTTCCAAACTTTTGCCCATCCATCCGGACCGTCAAGAGTAGCACGGGTCTCATCTGTAAATAGGACCTGTTGGAAATCCATTTTTATGTTATTCTGTACCCAAGCCATTCGCATGTTGTTTTCTCAATGGAGGCCTTGGAATAGTTTTGATGTTCCTTGCTATCTCATTCAACACATTACATCCGCCCTGCCTGGATCTTGGAGCGATGCCAGCTCTTGTAAAAATGGAAGCACTGGTGCTGTTTGGGTTTCGGTTGAATTCCCTCCGAATTTTCCGAATATCACGATGTGAAAGGTTTCTCCTGTTGCCTTTATCCTTTCTGGATTTGATGTTGGGGTTGTTCACGAATGAAGAGAAAGATCTTGGATCCCTTTCCAGCTCAATAGCTAAATCGCGGATGAACAATCATTCTGCGATTCCAGCAACAATAATTTCCTTTTCGACAACCGTTAATCGCCTCTTTTTTTGGCATTTTAAAAGACCTGCAATTAGGCGATGGACAGTATAAATTACTTGAAAATAAATAAAATATCATAACCCCGTGAATATCGCATGGATTTGAATAAAATTTTGAGAAATAACTTACCTTGAAACAGTCTTTTTATGATGCGATTTTCATTTTTTTGTGACGTATATTTAATGAAATATTGATATTTTACTTATCTGCAATAAAGCGACTGACGCAATTTATATCCATAGCTATATATCTATAAAAGTGAAAGTTTCTATCTGTCTCTGTGTGTGTACATTTCCCTACGGAATAACTCTGTCAATTTTTAGTCTACAGACTCGAAATTTAATATATAGATTACTGAGATTTGGGGAAATCGAGGTAATTGGTTTTTAGCCAGAAATTTGGCGATTAAGGGGTCAAAGTTCAAGGATTTTACCTTTGAGAACTCTACCAAACTCCCCCGACAATTTTCGGTCTAAACACTTGAAATTTTAGATATAGGTTTATTGGACATGGACCAAACTTAATAACTTAATTTGAGCCATAAACAATAAATTTTAAGGGGTTATAATAAGGGTCAAAGTTAAAAAAATTGACCACTTATTTATTTATTTATTTTTTTGGCTCAACATAACATCTCCAAATACCCGGGCAACCATTCTAGTATATATATATATATATATATATATATATATATATATATATATATATATATATATATATATATATATATAAGGGCAGCATCTATTTTTGACAAATTTCGTTAAATGTTACATATGTCTTGTGTGTACATTTTTCCTTGATTCTTTTCTAGATTCCTAATTTATTTTCGAGATTGAAACCAGAACTGTCCCTTAAATTTTGTTGTGTACTGCATTTTCATTTGGCGCCATTTTCACGACCAATCAACTGACAGTTGCGGTGGTAAATCCTATGTATATAGTTTCTTTCTTTATTATCAGATACACATTCTCCAATGTGACATTTAATTAAATACTTTTTTTTATTTAGATTTAGCAACACAAATTGAATGGAAAATTATTTAATTTCAGTGGTTATAGCTAGACAAGTTTTTGTTATAAATGTTTCGCAGGGGATGTGGACATAGATTAAAGATAAGTCGAGCACCTATCTTAAAAATATATTACTATATTAAATTATTAGACTAAAGAAAGACAAGTAACCTTTTTTTTTAAGAATACGATTGTAGGGAGCAAAGAGTACATTTTTTTTTACACAGCGGTCACCACTTATCAAGGTCCGGAAGCCACTCAGGGATAAGGGTTATTGCACGTACAGTACGTTAGTGTGGAGATTTAATAAAGTGTTTACTTAAGAGGGTGGTTCATTAGGAATTTGTTAACGTTGGACTTGAAGACATCCAAGTTGCAGTCAGGTGGGAAGCAGGCAGACGGAACAGAGTTCCACAGGCATGCAGTTCTAAGAAAGAAGCTTTGTTCATGGAATCCACGTTTCGATTTAGGCACAGATAAAGAGTGGGGGAAATTTTTCACAGTGGATTCGGCTAGACGGGTGTTTTTCATGAAAGATTGGCGAGGGGGGACTAGAGATTGGAGTTGAGACGAGCACCTGCCATGGAAATAACGATAAAACAAGGATAGGCTCGCAACGTCTCTTCTGTTGTTGTTTTTAATGTTGTTTACCCAAACAAGGCACAGTATCACTGTGACGTAAGAGGCTCCTAATTGAAATCAAATTTGCAGGGATACTATACAAGGAGTTCAGCAGCGAGATGTATATTCATATTACACTTGAAATTCTGCGTGTCAATACAATCAAGGAAACAAGGGGGTCGAAAGTGTATTTAATGTCTAGCAGTTCGAGGGAAACAACTATTCGAGTAGAAGGTTTGTCGGCAGATAGGGATCCCTATAGTGTGAGGTGGGATTGTCTTGCTTCATCGAGTGGGTGCAATAATACGGACTTTGAGGGTTTCTTTTCGTAATGTTCATATAAAAATTAAATATATTTTTAATTGTTACAATTTACGATGCTTTTTTTTTCATAAAAAAAGCCAAAATAAATTATATTTTTTTTTACTACTGAAAACCATAACTTTATTAAAGTATTTTTGTTTAAACGAAATTTCCAATATAATTTAAGTAAAAATGTATTCATTCTATTCCATGATCATCATTTGATAAATACTGTAAATTTCATTAAAATTGGTTTATTTCCTGATTTTTTTTTTGTGAATTGTTAAGTAAAGGGAGGGGGTCAAAATTTTCATACAAATTTGAGCATCGGCATTCATTTTGTACGCACTTAGAATAAACAATTGGGGAAAACGAAAAAGAAAACAGCAGAGGAAAGAGTGGAAAAACAAAGAACATACTTTAGCTGAAAAAAAAGAAAGAAAGAAAAAAGAAAGAAAAAGTTAAAACTTCCAAAATGTACATCTATTTTTAGTAAAAAAGTTGACTTTGAAACAAAAGCGCTTCCTTCTATTCTTCATAATTTAATTTACGCTCCGATTTATTACGAAATAAATTAACTGTATTTCCCGTCAAGAAACTATTCATTGGCGATTATAATTCGTCATTGTTCATTTCGAATTCGATTAACAAAAATGGCGGAATATTGTTTCGCATTTCTTTTCGATTTTCCTGTTAATCAATCGGAGAAATGGCGCGAGTTTCTGCGGATATTTCACTCTCAGATGGTTCCTTTGTTTTCGCTCATGAAATTCATTCCAGCTGTTCTTTTTTAACAAACAAATTAATGGCGGATGTGTGTTGTTCAGAAAAATGGCCGAGCAAGAAATGAAATTTAGTGTTTAGTATTTCAAATAATCGAGCTCTAGCGCATCATTACTATTATTAGTCCGTCTATCTGTCTCTCCGTTCTAGTTTTTTTTCAGAAACTACTGAACCGATCTGGCTGAAATTTTGTATGGACCTCATTTTATGATAAACTCCAGAAAACTACATATTATGGTATATATTCTAACCAAAGCTAAGGATTAATATTGACCAGTAGGGAGATCCGACGTTACCCGGGATTGAATTAAGATCAACAAACGTTCCATGTTTCCATACTTTTAGTGGCATCGATCATTTTTCAATCAAATCGATTGATTACTTGCTTTTGTTGAGGAACCCACTACGGGATAATTACAGGAAGTTTCGCATGCTTCCTCGCAGTGAATTAGTCAACACTACATTGTAGTTTACATTGCACTGTAGAGAACGTACTGTTGATTTTATAAAGTTATAAAGTTGTTTTATATAATGGCTTGAATTAAAGTTTAAAATACAAAAGCAATTTTTTTAAAATTACATTTTCACCCCAAACAAGGCACATTGCCACTTTGGTGTAGGGGGCTACTATCAAGGGCAGCAACTACTGGGGCACTATGTTGGGATTTGGGCAGCAAGATGTCGGTTCACGTTACACTTGAACTTCTGCATGTCAGTACAGTTAGGGAAGCAGGGACCTGGAATGGAATTCCAGAGACTAGCGGTTCTGGGGAAGAAACTACAGGAGTAGAAAGATCTTTTACATCTAGGGATCTCTACTGTGTGGGGGTGGGATTTAGCTGCCTGTCGGTTTTGTCGAGGGTGTCTACGTCGTGGGGGCACAAGTGTCTGCAGTTCGTCAGAGCATTCACCATTAAAATACTTGTAGATAACTTGGTCTACTCATACTATAAACAGGAACATTAATGTCACTTTGAATGCTCCCCTGTCTTATCAAAGAACCTATTGTTGATTTTGTTCGCTGCACCTTTCTGTTTGTGCGGTAATAAAACGTCTCAAATGCACTTGTGATGTTAGGTTGTATGAAAGTGTTTACCTTAGTCAAAACCGAACTTCCTTTTTTTTATCAGATTTGTTTGACTATTGATTTTCGATACTCATCAAAGGCATTCCGACACAAAACTATCTTAGAACATTGCCAGACGCATTAAATGGTTTGTGTCAAATTTGAAAAAAAATGAACCAGCCGTTTAGAGTCTATAGGAAACGAATTCACAACACACAAAGTGTCTTATATATATATATATATATATATATATATATATATATATATATATATATATATATATATAGATAGATAGATAGATAGATAGATAGACAGATAGAGAAATCAATAGGGAGATTAGTAATTTAACACAGAGAGCGAGGGAGGGGGGCGAAAGAGAGAGAAAGAGAGAAAAAAAGAGACAAAGTGCCATTTGTATGATAGATAGATTGATAGATAGAAATCAATAGGGAATCGTAATTTTAACACACACACACAGAAGAGAGAGAGAGAGAGAGAGAGAGAAAGAGAGAGAAAGAGAGACAAAATGTCTTTTATATAGATAGATAGATAGATAGATAGATAGATAGATTGGTGGAAATTAATAGGGATTAGTATTTAATAAAAAAAATTAGCATACATCATCAAGTTGACATAAAGCACTAAAGTGTCAAGGGTCTATAACTTTAACCCTAAACTAACCTTTACCTTAGTCTTAGCCCTAAATTAACACTTACTACAATCCTAACGCTAAACTACCTCCTACCCTAGTCTAAGCCCTAAACTACCCCTTGCCCAAACCTAACCATAAAGTAACTCTTCCTCTAATGTTTACCCTAAACTAACCCTTAACCTAGTCTTAGCTCTAAACGAACCCTTGCCAAAACCTAACAAGAATCTAGCTATAACAACTGTTTTTTTGCCCGTTGTAAAAACTATAACAGAACAAGAATGAGACGCAAAAAATATGCTTAAATAATTAAAAACCCACACACAAAAAAACGTTTCCTATAAAAATATCATTGATTTTATTCATCAGAAAATTTTTTTTTTAATAAAAACAAAGACGTGAATATTTTTTCTTTCATTATTTTTAATGTTAGTAAGTAGCCTCGTTTTGATTTTGACTGGTGCGTTTTGATTCGTTTTCTTTCATCTGTTTATTTCGACGTCGGCAAAAGTCGGTTTTGCCCGGTTTAAAAGCTTATTAGGTTGGTGTAAAAATTAAGTCGTTTTTTAATATATAGTTGAACGTCAAAAACGACAGTCTTTTTTTTTTTGCACCAACCTAATAATAAGTATTATTTTTAATAACGTTTTCGAAAACTGTTAGACGTCTTCTTCGAAATTTTGACAGTTTGAAATTCTAAGAAAGTAAACCCCGGACATGGACGCGCGTCAGAAGCAGAGATGCATCATTAAATACCTCCAGTCAAAGAAAAAAAAATTAAACCGCCTGTTGAACATTTGCGAAGCCGACGCAGTTAATGTCAGCAGAGTTAGGAGATGGGTTCGTCAATTTCAGAATGGAGGTAAAGATGTGAGTGAAAAAGCGCACTCCAGACTTTTCCAATTTTACATTTTGGAGTGAGTAAACCTCTTGTTAATAATGTCCACCGGTAACATACGTCTCGTTGGTTTCGGGGTTAAGAGTGTACTGCCTACTCGCCTGTCATGCTGGCTAGGTATTGGTCAAGGAGAGAGAGAGAGAGAGAGAGAGAGAGAGAGAGAGAAAGAGAGAGAGAGACAGAGACAGAGACAGAGACAGAGGGAGAGGGAGATGATGTGGGACTCTGGATAGCAGTTCCTGGTTTGTGTCCGGTTTATGAGAAAGAGAATGAGAGGGGCTAAGAAACTATTATTTCTTGGGGAATGTTATTATTTTCGTCCTAATTCTTGGCTTTTAGGAGTGACTCAGGTCAGTCCTACAATACTAATACCCCACTCTAACTTCTAAATCTAAAAAAAATGGTAATTATTTTGGGATGTTCAACATAACTGTAAAATAAAAAAATAAATAATAAATAAAATCTATTTTTAGTTTATTTTCTAAGGAGAGAATGATTAAACTGAGGGTGTTACCAAGTTTATTAACCGTACCCTAATGAAAAGATGGCATTTTTGTTTGCATACGGAGTAATTTTTCCCCCAAATATCAAACAAAAGAAACCGAGAAAAGAAAATGCAAAAAAGAGAGGGGGATTTACCATAGTATCACAGAATGGCTAAGAGGCGAGGGATAAATATAGTCAGACGTCGCGATTGGTTCCAGTAAACTACAAAAATGTTCTAATCCAAAACGTTCTTATTTACTTTAGAAAGAATGCTGTAAACGACACGCCCCCTATGTGTGGCAGCAGTAACCAATCTTTTTGATTTTTTTTTTTTTAATAATAATGGCGTGTGATTTTGGATATTTGCCTTGAAGCAAAATCAATATTTTATTTTCAGGTCTTGAAAAAAAAAACATTGATTCAAAGCGTTAAATACATAATATTTATACAACTTCCTGCAACATCTGGTCATCCAAGTCCACAACGTAATTATAATAACTGTCTTTCAAGAAAAAACACAGACTTTATTTGATATTCCCTTAACAAAAAAAGGAGGAAGCTTGACTAGGACTAATACCGTACAACAAACAAACAAACATTAGCAAACACATTAATGAATGGGGTGTTATATATTATACAAGCAGGGTTATTTTGCATTGCCCGAGTCAAAAGTGTAGCATGTTTCCATTAAAATTTTTATCCTCTTTACTCCATCTCAATACGTCTCTCTATACTTTACCTTTTTTCTCGCTACTTTGTTTCTCCTTGTGTGTGTGTGTGTGTGCGTGCGTGCGCGCACCCACGCGCGCGCACGCACACCCACACACACACACCCACTCACTCACCCACACACACGCACGCGCGCGCACACAAACACACACACACACACACACACACACACACACACACACACACACACACACAAACACACACACACACACACACACGGACGACTCTCCTTTATATAGATTCCTCGAAGGATGAATCCGTATTACTTTTTGCAAATTACTACAGAGTAAGATTATTAAAAAGTGCTGAAAATCCGACCCCCTTTGATGAAAACTGACCCAGATGACCCTCAGATTATGGGTTTTTTGTAAATTTTAGATATTATACGTCCGATTATAAAAAGTTTTTGGGTTCGTAGAATAGAAGTACAAAGTCTCATTCCAACATATACATACATACACACAAACACACACGGTGCTAGTTGGCCGTTGACCCCGAAAAAGGGTTCATTCGCTCTTTGGAAGGTCTTGTTTTTAATCCTTCAGGGAGACTAGCCACCATCCTCACCAAACAAGTCTGGTGGGGGTACCAGCTTAGTCGCCGATGACCCGAGCATGAGGCAGGTAGTACTGGGTTACATGGTACCAGTAGCATATGACATGACCTGACATATGTTACATGATAAGGGCTGTCTCCTTTTCATGTAAGTATAAAAATAGAGAGATTAGTTAAAATGAAAATAAGAGAAAGAAGAAATCGAACCCTGGACATAAGTTTTAAAGAACATTTAAATGGAATGTCCAGTAAATTGTTAATTCGGATGAAATAAATAATAAATAAACTATTCAATTGTTAGAAAGAATGTGGATAATAAAATATGGGTTAAATAAATTAGATATGTAGGTTGAATTCTTTTGTGAAAACAACAAAAGAAAAATAGGTTATTGGGAAATCATAATATTGGAAACGTGCAAATCCACGCATGTTGAGGGCACGTGAATTTTAGTCACGTGGCCGAACATGCATGGATTTCTCAGTTAGATAGTCAGTGAGAAACTCAGAGACAGTCTGGAGTTTGTAATTCGAACGTCTAGGAAGCGAGACGTCACTTTGAAACTTAAATGTGAAGCTTTGAATTCTTGATGAGGAAACCACGGCCGGTCGTGAAGAAATAAATTCATCATGTGTTTTGTGATAAAGCTCATCTTTGTGTTTGTGATTCTTACAAAAAGGTAAAGTGAAAATTGTATTATATATCTGTGTTATAAAATGTCATTACATACACGTCTCGACATCTCATGTCTACACAATGTCTGAACAGTGAACACTATCTCATCATTCTAAGAGCTTTCTTCCCCTTCTCCTTCTTCAACACATCTAAGGAATGAACATTTAATATATAGGAATAGTTAATAACATGAACAATCTTTCATAACATGAACAATCTCTTACAACATCTCTCTCTCTAAGATAAGCATCTCTCTCTAAGATACAACAAGTCTCTTACAACAACATCTCTTTATCTCTAAGACTCTCTTTTAATGAACCCCCTATATGTAACACATACATACATACATACATACATACATACATACATACAGCGAAAGAACTGCGCTCGTTATCGATGTCAAAATCCCAGAGGATTTTGGCCTTAATAGAGCTGAACAAGAAAAGATAACCAAATATTAAGACCCCCCCCCCAAAAAAAAATGATCTGAAAACGACATGGTCTTTATTTATCATAAAAATTAAAATACATTTGAAAAAAATAAACATTATACCGGATGTGATAGGAGAAACTGGCTTAAAAAAGAATCTTCAGAAATACTTAGAAACAACTCCTGAAAGACCAAGCTGTAACGAAATACAAATAGCGGCCATCAAGGGAATAGCGTCTATTCTTAAAAGAGCCCTCGGATTTAAATTTAAATCGTAATATACGTGTAAGTTGCATGAGGAGTTAGCTCCCTTGATCTCTTAAAACAAACGGAAGTCAAATAAAAAGGAAACAAGTGAAGCATGCATGGTCTCCATGACTAAGTTCAGCATTGCCCCCTCCCATTAAGCCCCCCCCAATCCCCAGGGGACTTCAAAATCCTGGTGAAAATGAACAAACGGTGCAGTTTAAGGCCTTAATATATATAAATTTGAGTTCTGCACCATACAAAAAAAAGAAAAGAAATTACCAAGTTCATCATTTGCCCCCCCTCCATTAAGCCCTAAAAGTCATCAAGGTCTTAACATATTTTAATTTTAGCTCAGCACCATGCAAAACTTCAGAATAGACATACACATGTCAAATAGTCCCAAAATGGAGTGTTTTTATTGGCCCCAAAAGAGCCCCTGGGGTAGACCCAAGAATTATCGCAAAATATAGACAGACAAAATTATATAGTTACAACTTTTCAAAAAGTTTTATAAAAATCCAAGTCATCAATTTTTTTTTAATAAGCACAAAAGAGAACAAAATTTTAATAAGCACAAAAGATAACCAAATTTTAATAAGCACAAAAGATAACAAAATTTTAATAAACACAAAAGATAACAAAATTTTAATAAACACAAAAGATAACAAAATTTTAATAAACACAAAAGATAACAAAATTTAAATAAACACAAAAGATAACAAAATTTTAATAAGCACAAAAGATAACAAAATTTTAATAAACACAAAAGATAACAAAATTTTAATAAACACAAAAGATAACAAAATTTTAATAAAGACAAAAGATAACAAAATTTTAATAAGCACAAAAGATAACAAAATTTTAATAAGCACAATAGATAACAAAATTTTAATAAACACAAAAGATAACAAAATTTTAATAAACACAATAGATAACGAAATTTTAATAAGCACAAAAGATAACAATATTTTTATAAGCACAAAAGATAACAAAATTTTAATATGCACAAAAGATAACAAAATTTTAATAAACACAAAATATAACAAAATTTTAATAAACACAAAAGATAACAAAATTTAAATAAACACAAAAGATAACAAAATTTTAATAAACGCAAAAGATAACAAAATTTTAATAAACACAAAAGATAATAAAATTTTAATAAGCACAAAAGATAACAAAATTTTAATAAACACAAAAGATAACAAAATTTTAATAAGCACAAAAGATAACAAAATTTTAACAAACACAAAAGATAACAAAATTTTAATAAGCACAAAACATAACAAAATTTTAATAAACACAAAAAATCACAAAATTTTAATAAGCACAAAAGATAACAAAATTTTAATAAACACAAAAGATAACAAAATTTTAATAAGCACAAAAGATAACAAAATTTTAATAGACACAAAAGATAACAAAATTTTAATAACCACAAAAGATAACAAAATTTAGCCATTTTAACCCGAAAGGCACCCCTGGGGAAGGGGGGGGTACAACACGAGTTTTCCCGGAAAATCTGTTCTGTCTCTTTTTTACTCATATCATGTTTAATGTTTGTGTAAAATTTCAAAAAATTCCAAGGCGTAGTTATTGAGAAAAGTGCGGACAGACGAGCGAAAGAGGGTGAATTTACAGTTCCACCCCCCTTTTGTTAGGGGGCAAAAAAAAAAAAACAACAACAAAAAACGTAGAGACAACGCGGTTTTTTGTAATACATGTTTGACTCATCAGTACTCATCTTCAAGATACTCCGATTTAGAGCACGTCATACAACGGTGAAAAAGTGATTGGTTACTTTTAACACCTCCTTTCCTAACTTACGTTTTGGTCCTTTCTTTTCCCAGTTGGAAATTAAAGGATCTTCCCCAGCAGGTGTTCGACGAATCTTAAATCAATAACCCCCTACAGTAAAACATTCGCAACGAATGCTCGTCAAGCTACAACCACTATCTATGCTTAAAATCACCGAAAATTCCACGAGCAAAGTTTCTCTGCTAGAACTACCGTCCGTAGAACACAATATACTCGGGGCTGCTTCTCAACTGAATATTACATGGTCGTTTTCAAGTCCAATGTAAACAAGTTTACACATTCATCTTAATCAAATAATCAAATTCTGCCCAAGTTCAACCATTGCCGATTATTGCAGATTTGGTTTCATTAGTACACTGACAATCATTTACTCTTATCCTTAAATGGCCTTTGGGCCTAGATAAAATGTGACCCGCTCGAAAAAAGGGCCGACTATTTGGATGAGCTCCTAAGAATGACTTTCACTTCAGATTTACGAGGGGCGTTTCAAAAGTAATGCCTCCTATTATTTTTTAATGCCCGGATGGATGAGAGGAGAATTGCAAATTGCCTTGTTATGATGACTGATCTTATGCATACATCCGAAAGTTTCATCTCTCTGTTGCAGGAGAATCTAAAAAAACAACGCCTGTCATGGACATTCGTCAGAAGCAGAGACTTGTCATTGAATTCCTGGCAAAAGTGCATTGAGAATGATGGTGACAATGTCGAGGAATAAATTCTAGAGCACAAAAGGTCACTCGTTTTTATAGTAATACTTCTGTCTTAGTAGCTCACCTTTTGAAGTTTTTAAAAATAAAAGTTTTATTTTTGGAGCGACGCTCGTAATTTGGGTTACTTAAATCCAACTTGTGTAACAAGGTCATAAAATTTTAGCATGGAACCGACGTTGTGTATGAAAATCTCGCAAAGATACAAAGGAAGGAAACTCGACACGAGTTTTAATCATTTGAAAGAAATCGCATTTATTACAGGTCATTTCCACACCAAACCGCCTGACACGTATTTTCTAAGCCAGCGACAATATAGTTGCATTTCTTTTCTTCACGAGGTTAATTAACAGTCCCTTAGTTTGTAGCTATAATTAGCTGTTATGTTTTTAATTCCCACCATTGTAAACGGTCGTCGGAAAATTTGATAAAAGTTCGGAGGATAAATGCGTCTTGCGTTTGTTTAAAGGTTTCTGTTGTGGCGTCATGTAGTTAAAAAGGCACCTGCCGTCTCGACACGCGCTTAAAAGTCTCTCTTTACCACGTGTTATTTTTCTTTGCACTTTCCTTTTTTTCCTCTGACCATTGCTTGGTCATTTGCATCCATGTCAATGGCTTCATTACATCTGTTGCTAAGACCATCGAAGAAAGTGGTTGCATCATTCTACTGCTCCAGAACGTATTTGATTGCTGACGCTACCCTATACTTATAAAAAAGTCAAATATATTCTACGATGGAGTACTGCTTTCACATCTGGGGAGCAGTCACTCATAGTATTATTCATTGGTGTTCAAAAATTGACTGCATAATCTAGTATAGTATGATATCTTCCACAAATGTTGCTAGTCTCTCTCTCTCTCTCTCTCTCTCTCTCTCTCTCTCTCTCTCTCTGCTCTACTGTTATTTCTATAGAAGATACTCAACTGAATTCCAATCTCTGACCCCTTCTTGAAATCATTCACAACAAGTACTCACTTTGGTACTACGACAATAGAAAATCATTTTTCCTCCATGTGCGTAAAATTAGGTGGAACTTAAAAAAAAACAAAAAAAAAACAACAAAAAAACAGGTTACGTCACAACGGCTTCTCTTCTGTGGAACACGTTACTACGGGACTGCTCCTCTGCAGATTACAGCATCTCCATCGGTAATTCGAGCTTCGTTCATTTTTTCCATTACTCGCATTATGCATTCCTAAGATGACAATCACCCTTTCCTCTCATTGATCTTCATGTGGTTTTTGGTCTTAATATGTGATTACTTTTTAATAAAAAACAAACAAACAAGAAATACTAACATTAGTGATGGGGCGATTCCAATATTTTTCTGTTCTAAATTCCCGATTCCGATAAAAATGTTCTAAATTCCTGATTCCGATAAAAACGCCGATTCTGTTCTAAATTCCCGATTCCGATAAAAATGCCGATCTTGATTCTGATTCTATATCCGCCTAATTGTCTCAGTAAAATTTCACTTTCTTGCGAGGTTCGTGTAGAATCCTTATCTACTTTTAAATTTGGATATAATTTTCTTTTAATCTGAAAGAGTTCTTATTTTATTTCTTACATCATATAGTCACCACTCATCAAGGCCCGGAGCCACTCAAGGATAAGGCTTAATGGGTATCATAATGAAAATTTGATCATGTATTTTAGAGAACGGCTCTTCAAGAACCTGTTCACGTTGGACTTGAAAACGACCATATGATAGTCAGCCGGGAAGCAGCTCCGTGGTATTGTGTTTCACAGCCGAGCAGTTCTAGGAAAGAAACTCTGCTCATAGAATTTTCTATTTAGATTTAAGCACAGGTACAGGGAAAGAGAAGAGATTTGTGAGATTTTTATTCGTATTTTTCATTTGTTCCAATTTCTCCATGATCCAATTGTGCCATTTTAATTCATGCCATTTTAATCCATGCCATTTTTATCTATGCCATTTTTATCTATGCCATTTTTATCTATGCCATTTTTATCTATGCTTTTTTATCTGTGCCATTTTTATCTATGCCATTTTTATCCGTGCCATTTTTATCCATGCCATTTTTATCCATGCCATTTTTATCTATGCCTTTTTATCTGTGCCATTTTTATCCATGCCATTTTTATCCATGCCATTTTTATCTATGCCATTTTTATCTGTGCCATTTTTATCCATGCCATTTTTATCTATGCCATTTTTATCTATGCCATTTTTATCTATGCCTTTTTATCAGTGCCATTTTTATCCATGCCATTTTTATCTATGCCATTTTTATCCATGCCATTTTATCTGTGCCATTTTTATCTGTGCCATTTTTATCTGTGCCATTTTTATCAATGCCATTTTTATCCATGCCATTTTATCTGTGCCATTTTTATCTATGCCATTTTTATCCATGTCGTTTTTATCTGTGCCGTTTTTATCCGTGCCATTTTTATCCATGCCATTTTTATCCATGCCATTTTTATCAAGCTATTTCCCCGTGTTATTTTTAGCTAAATCTTTTTTTATCATTTTATCTGTGCCATTTTTATCCATGCCATTTTTATCCATGCCATTTTTATCCGTGCCATTTTTATCCATGCCATTTTTATCTATGCAATTTTTATCAAGCTATTTCCCCGTGTTATTTTTAGCTAAATCTGTTTTTATCATTTTATCTGTGCCATTTTTATCCATGCCATTTTTATCCATGCCATTTTTATCAAGCTATTTTCCCGTGTTAGTTTTTAGCTAAATCTCTTTTTATGAACTGCATATTTTAATTTCAAAAATAGATTTAAATAAACTCAATAATTATTTATTGTCTTTAGCTTATTGCAATAGAAAATTATTTTATTAAAAATCACAAGAATCGTTTTTGGATTCAGAAATTAGGCTAAAAATTTTTCTGATTTCGATACCGATTCCGACGTTTTTAAATCCACTCGCGTTTAAGGTCGTCCATTCTTACATTGGCATCTCATGGAACATAACTCCATTGCTAATTTGATTTACTTTGCGAACCTGCATCTGCTTTATCGCTGTTTTCATGACAAGTACTCGTCTGAGCTCCAATCCATGCCTATCCTGCAGGCCTGTGGAAGCCTCTTCCATTTCCTTGCTTTCCAACTGACTACGATATGGTCTGCTTCAAGGCCAACGTAAGCAAGTTCTTCAGTAACCTTCCACTTAAGTAATCCAATTTACGAAATTTCCACTACTAACGATTACTATGATACTTTCCCATTGGCTACTGTACACTCATTAACC
>NC_136516.1:17487191-17532191 GCF_053919585.1 Euprymna scolopes
GCTTATTTGTTTATTTGCTTATTTTCTATTTACTTATTTGTCTATTTGCTTATTTGTATATTTGCTTATTTGTCTATTTGCTTATTGGCCTATTTGCTTACTTGTCTATTTGCTTATTTTTTTATTTGCTTACTTGTCTATTTGCTTATTTGTTTATTTGCTTATTTGTCTATTTGCTTATTTGTCGATTTGCTTATTTGTCTATTTGCTTATTTGTTTATTTGCTTATTTGTCTATTTGCTTTTTTATTTAATTGCTTATTTGTTTAATTGCATATTATCTATTTGCTTATTTGTCTATTTACTTATTTGTCTATATGCTTATTTGTTTATTTGCTTATTTGTTTAATTGCATATTATCTATTTGCTTATTTTTCTATTTGCTTATTTGTGTATTTGCTTATTCGTCTATTTGCTTATTTGTTTATTTGCTTATTTGTCTATATGCTTATTTGTCTATTTGCTTATTTGTCTATATGCTTATTTGTCTATTTGCTTATTTGTTTATTTGCTTATTTGTCTATTTGCTTATTTGTTTATTTGCTTATTTGTCTATTTGCTTATTTTTTTATTTGCTTATTTGTCTATATGCTTATTTGTCTATTTGCTTATTTTTTTATTTGCTTTTTTGTCTATTTGCTTATTTGTCTATTTGCTTATTTGTTTATTTGCTTATTTGTTTATTTGCTTATTTGTTTATTTGCTTATTTGTCTATTAGATTATTTGTTTATTTGCTTATTTGTCTATATGCTTATTTGTTTATTTGCTTATTTGTTTATTTGCTTATTTTCTATAAGCTTATTCGTTTATTTGCTTATTTGTTTATTTGCTTATTTATCTATTTGCTTATTTGTCTATTTGCTTATTTGTCTATTTGCTTATTTGTTTATTTGCTCATTTGTCTATATGCTTACTTGTCTATTTGCTTATTTGTCTATTTGCTTATTTGTCTATATGCTTATTTGTTTATTTGCTTACTTGTCTATTTGCTTATTTGTTTATTTGCTTACTTGTCTATTTGCTTATTTGTGTATTTGCTTATTTGTTTATTTGCTTATTTGTCTATTTGCTTATTTGTCTATTTGCTTATTTGTTTATTTGCTAATTTGTTTATTTGCTTATTTGTTTATTAGCTTACTTATCTATTTGCTTATTTGTTTATTTGCTTATTTGTCTATTTGCTTGTTTGTCTTTTTGCTTATTTGTGTATTTGCTTATTTGTCTATTTGCTTATTTGTCTATATGCTTATTTGTTTATTTGCTTACTTGTCTATTTGCTTATTTGTTTATTGGCTTACTTTCTATTTGCTTATCTTTCTATTTGCTTATTTGTTTATTTGCTTATTTGTTAATTCGCTTATTTGTCTATATGCTTATTTGTGTATTTGCTTATTTGTCTATTTGCTTATTTGTCTATTTGCTTATTTGTTTATTCGCTTATTTGTCTATTCTTATTTATCTATTTGCTTGTTTGTCTATTTGCTTATTTATTTATTTGCTTATTTTTCTATATGCTTATTCGTCTATTTGCTTATTTGTCTATTTGCTTATTTGTCTATTTGCTTATTTTTCTATATGCTTATTTATCTATTAGCTTATTTGTCTATTTGCTTATTTGTCTATTTGCTTATTTATCTATTTGCTTATTTGTCTATTTGCTTATTTGTTTATTTGCTTATTTGAGTATTTAGTTATTTGTCTATTTGTTTATTTGTTCATTTGCTTATTTGTCTATTCTTATTTATCTATTTGCTTATTTGTCTATTTGCTTATTTGTCTATTTGCTTATTTGTCTATATGCTTATTTTCTATTTGCTTATTTGTCTATATGCTTATTTGTCTATTTGCTTACTTGTCTAATTGCTTATTTGTTTATTTGCTTATTTTTCTATTTGCTTCTTTGTCTATTAGATTATTTTTTTATTTGCTTATTTGTCTTTTTGCTTATTTGTTTATTTGCTTATTTGTTTATTTGCTTATTTGTTTATTTGCTTATTTGTCTATTTGTTTATTTGTTTATTTGCTTATTTGTCTATTTGCTTATTTGTTTATTTGCTTATTTTTCTATTTGCTTATTTGTCTATTTGCTTATTTGTTTGTTTGCTTATTTGTCTATTTGCTTATTTGTTTATTTTCTTATTTGTCTATTTGCTTATTTGTTTATATGCTTATTTGTCTATTTGCTTATTTTTTTATTTGCTTATTTGTCTATTTGCTTATTTGTCTATTTGCTTGTGTTTCTATATGCTTACTTGTCTATTTGCTTATTTGTTTATTTGCTTATTTGTTTATTTGCTTTTTTGTCTATTTACTTATTTGTCTATTTGCTTACTTTTCTATTTGCTTATTTGTCTATTTGCTTTTTTGTCTATTCTTATTTGTCTATTTGCTTATTTGTTTATTTGCTTATTTGTCTATTCTTATTTTCTATTTGCTTATTTTTCTGTTTGCTTATTTGTTTATTGGCTTATTTTTCTATATGCTTATTTGTCTATTTGCTTATTTGCTTATTTGTCTATTTGCTTATTTTTCTATATGCTTATTTGTCTATTAGCTTATTTGTCCATATGCTTATTTGTCTATTTGCTTATTTATCTATTTGCTTATTTGTCTATTTGCTTATTTGTTTATTTGCTTATTTGTCTATTTAGTTATTTGTCTATTTGTTTATTTGTTCATTTGCTTATCTGTCTATTCTTATTTATCTATTTGTTTATTTGTCTATTTGCTTATTTGTTTATTTGCTTATTTGTTTATTTGCTTATTCGTTTATTTGCTTATTTGTTTATTTGCTTTTTTGTTTTTTGCTTATTTTTCTATTTGCTTATTTGTCTATATGCTTATTTGCTTATTTGCTTATTTATCTATTTGCTTATTGGTTTATTTGCTTATTTGTCTATTTGCTTATTTGTCTTTTTGCTTATTTGTGTATTTGCTTATTTGTCTATTTGCTTATTTGTCTATATGCTTATTTGTTTATTTGCTTACTTGTCTATTTGCTTATTTGTGTATTTGCTTATTTGTTTATTTGCTTATTAGTCTATTTGCTTATTTGTCTATTTGCTTATTTGTTTATTTGCTTATTTGTCTATATGCTTACTTGTCTATTTGCTTATTTGTCTATTTGCTTATTTGTCTATATGCTTACTTGTCTATTTGCTTATTTGTCTATTTGCTTATTTGTCTATATGCTTATTTGTTTATTTGCTTACTTGTCTATTTGCTTATTTGTTTATTTGCTTACTTGTCTATTTGCTTATTTGTCTATTTGCTTATTTGTTTATTTGCTTATTCATCTATTTGCTTATTTGTCTATTTGCTTATTTGTTTATTTGCTTATTTGTCTATTTGTTTATTTGTTTATTTGCTTATTTTTCTATTTGCTTATTTGTTTATTTGCTTATTTTTCTATTTGCTTCTTTGTCTATTTGCTTATTTGTTTGTTTGCTTATTTGTCTATTTGCTTATTTGTTTATTTTCTTATTTGTCTATTTGCTTATTTGTTTATATGCTTATTCGTCTATTTGCTTATTTTTTTATTTGCTTATTTTTCTATTTGCTTATTTGTCTATTTGCTTATTTTTCTATATGCTTACTTGTCTATTTGCTTATTTGTTTATTTGCTTATTTGTTTATTTGCTTATTTGTCTATTTGCTTACTTTTCTATTTGCTTATTTGTTTATTTGCTTACTTGTCTATTTGCTTATTTGTTTATTTGCTTACTTGTCTATTTGCTTATTTGTCTATTTGCTTATTTGTTTATTTGCTTATTCATCTATTTGCTTATTTGTCTATTTGCTTATTTGTTTATTTGCTTATTTGTCTATTTGTTTATTTGTTTATTTGCTTATTTTTCTATTTGCTTATTTGTTTATTTGCTTATTTTTCTATTTGCTTCTTTGTCTATTTGCTTATTTGTTTGTTTGCTTATTTGTCTATTTGCTTATTTGTTTATTTTCTTATTTGTCTATTTGCTTATTTGTTTATATGCTTATTCGTCTATTTGCTTATTTTTCTATATGCTTACTTGTCTATATGCTTATTTGTTTATTTGCTTATTTGTTTATTTGCTTGTTTGTCTATATGCTTATTTGTTTATTTGCTTATTTGTTTATTTGCTTATTTGTCTATTTGCTTACTTTTCTATTTGCTTATTTGTTTATTTGCTTATTTGTTTATTTGCTTATTTGTCTATCTGCTTATTTTTTTATTTGCTTACTTGTCTATTTGCTTATTTGTTTATTTGCTTATTTGTTTATTTGCTTATTTGTTTATTTGCTTATTTGTGTATTTGCTTATTTGTCTATATGCTTATTTGTCTATTTGCTTTCTTGTCTATTTGTTTATTAGTCTATTTGCTTATTTGTGTATTTGCTTATTTGTTTATTTGCTTATTTGTCTATTTACTTATTTGTCTATTTGCTTATTTGTTTATTTGCTTATTTGTCTATATGCTTATTTGTCTATTTGATTATTTTTCTATTTGCTTATTTGTCTATATGCTTATTTGTTTATTTGCTTATTTGTTTATTTGCTTATTGGTCTATTTGCTTATTCGTCTATTTGCTTATTTGTCTATATGCTTATTTGTTTATTTGCTTATTTGTGTATTTGCTTATTTGTTTATTTGCTTATTTGTCTATATGCTTATTTGTCTATTTGCTTATTTGTCTATTTGCTTATTTGTCTATATGCTTATTTGTCTATTTGATTATTTGTTTATTTGCTTATTTGTTTATTTGCTTATTAGTCTATTTGCTTATTTGTCTATTTGCTTACTTTTCTATTTGCTTATTTGTCTATTTGCTTACTTTTCTATTTGCTTATTTGTCTATTTGCTTACTTGTCTTTTTACTTATTCGTCTATTTGCTTATTTGTTTATTTTCTTTTTTGTCTATATGCTTATTTGTTTATTTTCTTATTTGTTGATTTTCTTACTTGTCTATTCTCATTTTTCTATTAGCTGATTTGTCTATTTGCTTATGTTTCTATTTGCTTATTTGTCTATTTGCTTATTTGTCTTTTCCTCATCCATTTGTTTCCGCCTATTTGGAAGTTTGTCTTCATAATTTATAGTTTCACATATGCTATCTCGTTTGCATATACGAAGGGTCTAATGTTCCTCCGCAAATCGGTTTTTCCCACATCGTCATCCATTTTTATTTACATGCACTTGTGTAAGCTGGGATAATTTGTTTGCGAATGCGTATATACACTGTGCAATAACACAAGCGAAATATTTTAAGATTAACTCTCATGCCATTATTGATGATTAAAAACATCCGCTTCACTTGCATACAAGGTCTATTTTAAACTCGCAGGACCCGTGTACCAGCGTTGCCCGGTGGAAGTATGCCTGCCCTCCTGTAAAAAATATTTTGCACTTTTTTCCCCTTAATTAGTCCGTACGTTATTTGTATTACGATCAGTGTTGGGACGATTGATTGGAATTGGAATCGGGAATCGAAAAAATCGGAACATTTTTGGATATCGGAATAGTAAAAAGAATGTGTGCCTATTTTTCGATGCCACAAACGATTCTTTTAATTAACGTTTTTTATTTGATTTTGTTTGAAACATAATCTTCCACTATTGGTAGTAATAATAAAATAATAAATATTTATTAATTTTCAACTACCAGTAAAACTAAAATTTATAGATCTGATCTCGAGCGCGTGGTTCAGTGGGGGAAGATGTGGCTGGTTACCTTTAATGCATCCAAAACCAAACTCCTATCCTTACATCATCAACGCTCTGATCCCCATCTGGCATCAATTGTGATGGATGGCTCTCGTCTGGGTGAGGCCCCGTGTTTTGACAAGCTTCTGGGTTTGACCTTTACTCCTGATCTGAAATGGAACACGTACATCAAGTCTGTTGCCAAGGTCGCTGGAAAGATGGTGGGATCCTTCTACCGCCCCAGAAGATATCTCACCACTGATACAATTCTCTATCTATATAAAAGCCAAGTACGTCCAAGGATGGAATACTGTTGCCATATCTGGGCAGGAGCTGCTAAAAACAGCTTATCCTGCCTTGACAGAGTACAAAATAGACTTCGTGGCTTAGTGGGGGATGCCCTTTTCTCTACCCTGCAACCTCTCTCCCACAGAAGAGACGTTGCGAGCCTGTCCTTGTTTTATCGTTATTTCCATGGCAGATGCTCGTCTGAACTCCAATCTCTGGTCCCCCCCTCGCCAATCTTTCATGAAAAACTCCCGTCTAGCTGAATCCACTGTGAAAAATTTCCCCCACTCTATATCTGTGCCTAAATCAAAACGCGGATTCCATGAACAAAGCTCCTTTCTTAGAACTGCACGCCTGTGGAACTCTGTTCCGTCTGCCTGCTTCCCTCCGGACTACAACTTGGTTGTCTTCAAGTCCAATGTTAACAAATTCCTAATGAACCGCCCCCTTAAGTAAACATTTCAGCAAATCTCCACACTAACATAATGTACTTGCAATAACCCTTATCCCTGAGTGGCTTCCGGGCCTTGATAAGTGGTGATCACTGTGTAAAAAAAAAAAAAAAAGGTCATCCCCCACAAGTGTGTATTTTTACGTTTGAGAAAATATCTGTCTATTTAACATTTGTTTATTTTTACGGAAATCGAAAAATAAATAAATAAATAAAATAACACCTCTATAGTTAAATATTTAGAGATGTCTGAAGAATCGGAATCAGTAATTGTATCGGAATCGGAAAAAAATATTGGAATCGTCCCATCACCAAATTTTATATTTGGAACTTAACGAGTAAATCTCCATTGGGAGTTTAATTCTTTGCATTGACACCTTAAATTTTCTTTAATTCCAAAAAGGTCAGATCCTAAAAACATGCCAAAGAACTCAAAAATCAAACCTTGATTAGTAATACTAAGCGACTGGTGATTAATCCTCTCCGATAAAATAGTCGCCCCGGAAAAGACGACACGATACCATTTCCGTTTGATCAAAACCGTTTTTCATTTTGTTTTTATTGCAGACCATCTAACAATTGTCCAGTTGTGTACAAATCCTAACAACGATAGGAGCCTTCTATCATTTCTGAAAGTGACACAACGAGCAAGATCGGAGATGCGCCGCTGTACAACTCATGCTCTCTACCTGTCCAAGTCATGATAACAGAACCATTGCCAGCACCCTCAAAATGTATTGCTTGATTGCCATAAATAACAGAGACTACACAGGGTGATGAACACAAAGTTTCCGCCCACGGTTATGATCTTTGATGTGGTTTAAAGTGAGGGTCACATCATGCCACCTCACATCTTCGAAGTCGGCTTGAAAGTCAACACCAAAATCTATCTGAATGTGCTGAAGTGTATAGTGATCCCCTGGTGCAATCGGGTGGACGTTGGCAGACCGTGGGTGTGGCAGCAAGACTCAACGCCGGCCCATGTCCAAAGAGACCCATGTTTGGCTTCAGAAGCAGTGTACCATTCTCTAACTGGTCCTCCTCCTCACCCAATCATACGTCGAGAACAGCACCAACATGACTTCCTACAACACTAAAACGAGCTTGATCGCCGTAATCCGCAGAGTATTCGCTGAGCTCCCACTGGCGTTTGTGGAAAATGCATGCCCCCAGTTCGGACCCGTAACGAGGCAGTGATTGAGGCTGGATGCAGGTATATCAAATAGATGTCAGCTCTACTACATAATCAAGTTACCTGAATTGATTTTTTCGATAACTTTCTAAAAATAAAGCTTTAGTGTTTTTTTTTTAGGGCGACACTTTTATCGCCCCACCCTGTACCAGGATATTCATCTTACACCGAAACAGGTTTTATGTGGCTTTTTTTTTTTTTATGTGGCTTTTTTTTTTTTATGTACTTTGGTTTTTAAACGTGAAATTTGCTTCCGAGTTATGATTAACAGTCCACGTTGATTAATAGCCAAAAGAATCAACTTATTTGCCATAGAACCGATAGTTTAAACCACTTTGCGTGGAATGATTAACGATCTGCCGCTAAGAGGTTATAGGTGGAAGTTAAAAGTTTCATATAATCGAGTTTTTTTTTTTGATTAATAAATACAAGCTTGCGCATTATCACGTGATACTGATGATCAAACGATAAAAAACATAAAATATCATCTTAACTATTTATTTGAATTGTTAGATATTTTCAATTTTTCATAATCTATAATATAAATCTCACCTGCCTGTTTAAATGTATGTATGTATGTATGTATGTATGTATGTATGTATGTGTGTATGTGTGTATGTATGTATGTATGTATGTATGTATGTATGTGTGTATGTATATATGTATGTATGTATGTGTCAGGTCATGTCATATCTACTGGTACCATGTAACTCAGTACTACCTGCCTCATGGTCGGGTCACCGGTGACTAAACTGGTTCCCGACTTGTTTGGTGAGGAGGGCGGCTAGTCTCCCTGAAGGATTAAAAACAAGACCTTTCAAAGGGCGAAGCACTCTTTTTCGGGGTCAACAGCCAACTAGCACCGTGTATATTTGTGTGTATGTATATATATATTGGGGTGGAGAGGGCTCCCGTAAGCCGTGGTGAAGGCAACCTATCTAGGGGAAGCAAATCTCTGATTTACAAAACCATAAAGCGGAAGACCAGTACCCACATTAAGCTGGTCTGCAGTTTAATTTGTTGCTGGCTATCTTGCTCTTCCTTGTTACTGGATCTCAACATTTTGAACAGAGAGAGAGAGAGAGAGAGAGAGAGAGAGAGAGAGAGAGAGAGAGAGAGAGAGAGAGAGAGAGAGAGAGAGAGAGAGAGAGAGATTTAGCTATCGTACAAAGCTAAGACTCTGTAACATCATCTTTGTATAGATACTCCCTCAGGCATTTGGGTTCATGGACTTTATGTGTCCAAGGGAGTGGCACTCGTCTGGCAAAACGTTGCAATCATCAGCATGTATGTATGTATGTATGTATGTATGTATGTATGTATGACACTGTGGTTCTTGAGCGATCAAGTAGTAACAGTATTGAAATGAAAATAATTCAACATCAGATGCGCTGGTTAGGATGGAGGACAAAAAACTTCCTAAACAACTGTTTTATGGTGAGATAGATTGAGGTAAAAGACCACAGCAGAAACCAAGGAAAAGGTATGAGGATTATCTGAAAAACAACTTGAAAATACTTGAGATGGATTTACATAACTGGGAAGCTCAAGCGGAAGATCGATCACTGTGGAGAAAAACAATCAGAGAAAGTTGTAAGATTTTTTAAGAGCGACGTGTAGATCCTGCTTTCTTAAAACGCGTTTTAAGAAAGCAGGATGATAATGTACTGTCAGAGTAATTGCAATAGGAACTGAAGTGCACTGCATGTGGCAGACAATTTCTGTCAAAAGCTGGTTTTGTAAATCCTATGAAATCACATAGTCAAACGCATGGACGACAGTCTTATGAGGCAGCTTATACAGCACACCTAGCAACGCTAAGTTATCGTATGTGTAGTCTAATCTGCAAATCTAAAAGTGGCCTGACACGGCATTCTAGGATTCACAATATTACCATGCGATAACCTTTACAGGAAGGAAAGTTTTTATACCACATTTGTGAACTTTCATGTACGTCTAAAGCTGGATTGAAGAGTCATCTACGTGCACACGGACACAAAAACACTTAAAGAAGAGATGGCAAACTTCTGTCAAATCATTATGTATGTATGTATGTATGTATGTACCGCAAAAATTTTCCACAGAGGCGACGAATTTTCACGAACTTGGTATCATTTTGAAGAACAACCCTTCGGACGACAAATATCGAAAAATTGGCCAAAAGCATTGATCCCTTCATCCTCAACTGGGTACTTTTCTACAGGGAGGAGTCGCTTTTTTTCGCCGATATTTTTGAATATAATCGCCTCTTTTCGATTGTCTAGCCTTAATTTTAACATACGTCACTTCCGATTTGTCAATGGGCGCAAGAGCTAACGTGCACATTTTTTTTTTATTTGCTTTTCCCTCTTTCGCGGTACGGGTTCGAGCCCACCTGCCTACTACCATTTCTAAATAAATTTTGCGCTTAACCAACATCCTCACACACACCCTCACTTTCTTTTCCGTCTTTGCATCACGGGTTCGAGCCTGCCTACCTACTAAAACTCGGCTAGTAATAAATATTGGTAAGCGTTTTTATGCCCAGTATCATCTCGTGTACAATACTAACAGACTTTTTGTAGGTATTTCTTATCTAATATTAAGGTATTGTAAATGAAGGTTTAACTGGAGAAATAGAAAACATAATCAAATATGATAACATTCACTTTGATTTATGTTCTAGGTTCAATTCATATTTAATTACGGACAAGTCTCTAAAACTAAAAGCAGACCAAGTCCGAAAAATCCAAATAATACGAAAAGTGACTGGCATCAAGATTTCATTATCACAATGCGCAGGTACCAGATTCCATTCGGCATCAGCCCGTGCGTTATATGTGTATAATACACAGAGCCGTTTGTCATTCTCTGACCTCAAAGTGTCATTTTGAAAATTCGAGGAAAGATAGAGCAATAGAAGAGACGATTAAAAGATGAGGCGGGGAAAAAGTGACTAAAATATCGCATTCGTTTCATTATCTCCGCCAACAGTGCCCTCCATCCTTGTTCTTTCTCCTCCTACTGCCCCTCGCGTTCGAATCAATAAAATGAGGAGGCAGCCATTTTTGTAAATGTCAGGAAGAGGTCACATGACCTGCGGTGCAATATAACGCACCTGCTGATTACTTCCGCCTTAAACTACCATCATCACCATTAGCCCCGAAGAAGATGAAAAAGAAACGCGAAAGAATTTACACATATTTCATACAATCATTCATTTTGGAATAAAAGACGCGTATAAACAGAGATCGCTTGTATATTAAAATTTTATATGTGATATTCCAAAAGTTAGACTTTACTAGCATTTAAGCTGACACATCAAGCTTCGATTCATTCTAACTAGCGAATTCTCACTTGTTATTATTCTTTCAAATTAATGTTATTTGATAAAGTTTACACACACACACACACACACACACACACACACACACACACACGAAGTACAGAAAAACATTGGTACCGCCGGTTTGAAGCCCAACACAACGGGAAACCGTTAATGGTAAGATGGCTGACGAGAGCTGAACATTATTTACGTGTTACCATTAACGGTTTCCCGTTGTGTTGGGCTTGAAACCGACGGTACCAATGTTTTTCTGTACTTCTATATAATTAATAAACAAATATTTAGCTCTTATATCGAAAACGTTTTTCTTTGTAATCGAGCACTTTGTCGGAACTCTTTCTCCAAAATACAGTAAACAAATATATATATATATATATATATATATATATATATATATATATATATATATATATATATATATATATATATATATATATATATATATATATATAATGTTAAAAATACACATTGTTGGTGACTACTCCCTAATTTAAATATATATATATATATGTATGTATATATATGTATATATATATATATATATATATATATATAAATATAACCCACTAATCCACACACACACACACACACACACACACACACACACACACACATATATATATATATAGTGGGCGCAATAAGCATCCGATACAAAGCAACAGGTTAATGAATTTTTATTACACGAAAACAAAATCGATAACAAAATGCTATTCTAATGTATTTTTTATGATGAATACAAATCTCGTATCAAAAATAATATATAATTACGCATTCACTAGATAATTGCATAAATGTCATATCTAGGGTTCAAAAAGTTGTGTATAACACACACACACAAAATAGTATTAGTCTTTTTTTAACATGGAAGTCACCACTTATCAAGGTCCGGAAGCGACTCGGGGATAAGGGCTATTGCGTGTACAGTAATCAATGGGATAGTATTGTAGTGATTGTTAGTATTGGAGATTTGATAGTGTCTTACTTAAGACGGCGGTTCATCAGGAATTTGTTTATGTTGGACTTGAAGACATCTAAGTTGTAGTCAGATGGGAAACAGGCAGATGGAAGAGAGTTCCACTGTTGTGCACTTCTAAGAAATAAGCTTTGCTCATGGAATCTACGTTTTGGTTTGGGCACAGCTAGAGTGGGGAAAACTTTTGACAGTGGTTTCAGCTAGACGGGTGTTTTTCGTGAAAGATTGGCGAGGAAGGACCAGGGATTGGAGCTCAAACGAGCACCTGCCATGGAAGTAACAATAAACCAAAGATTGACTCGCTACGTCTCTTCTGTGGGAGAGAGGTTGCAGGGAAGAGAAAAGGGCATCCCCCACTAAGCCACGAAGTCTATTTTGTACTCTGTCAAGGCAGGATGGGCTGTTTTTAGCAGCTCCAGCCCAGACGTGACAGCAGTACTCCATCCTTGGACGTATTTGACTTTTATATAGATAGAGAATTGCATCAGTAGTGAGATATCTTCTAGAGCGGTAGAAGGACCCTACCATTTTTCCAGTGTCCTTGGCAACAGACTTAATGTACGTGTTCCATTTCAGGTCAGGAGTAAAGGTCAAGCCCAGAAGCTTATCAAAACATGGAGCCTCCCCATCCATTTCAGTTGATGTCAGATGGGGCTCAGGGCGTTGATGATGTAAAGATAGAAGCTTGGTTTTAGATGCATTAAAAGTAACAAGCTACCTCTTCCCCCACTGTACCGTGCACTCAAGATCAGAGGAGAGAGAATCAGAGAGAACTTTGTCATTTACGGCCTTAGATGTGTTGCCATAGATGGTCGTGTCATCAGCATAGATGTCAACAAATGATTTAAGTATGTGTTGTGGACTCGAGCATTAGTACTGAGGACCTCTGACTTCCGCCCCTCTACCCCTACTTTTATGAGCCTATCAGAGAGAACTGATTTAATGATTGAGAAAACATTTCCAGTTATACCGTAGCTGGAAATCTTGTGAAGTAGACTCTATGCCATACCTTATCGAAGGCCTTCAATATGTCAAGAGCAATTGCCCTAGAAAGAAAGCCTTTGTCGAGAGATTCACTGAGCCTATGAGATATAACCATTAGCACATCTGCTACTGTAGATCTGGCAGAACGGAAACCATATTGTGTGTCACTAAGAAGGTTATTTCTGCTGACGTGGTTGACTACTTCTCTATTTAATATGGATTCCAGCAACTTCCTCGTGACACACAGGAGACTTATTGGTCTGTACTGAGAGGGAGATGACATCATTATCCATTCATTTAGGCGACTTACCCCACCTCTAATACAGTAGCCAGGACCACTCAGTCGCTTTAGCCAAATAACTCCGTTTAGCAGGACATATACGTTAGAATGACAATGTGAGATATATCACATGAGGGAGCTGTATCAAAATTAAAAAAAAAATAATGCTATTAGAAACACTCATAGGTTCCAACGATATTGGTTTGAATTTAATGAAATTCGACATAAAGAACCCTTGGGCGACCGGATTCAAGAACAATAAAATTATTAATTAAGATACTAAAGGAGAGCCTCAAGAACCCTTTCAAACAATTAGACTAAAGGTTGCCCTTTTTGGTGGCTTTATTTTTGGCTGATAAACGATGATAAACAAAATTGATGAGGATTAAATTCAATGGGATGAAAAATATAAAAAAAACAAAAAGGAAAAAAAAAAAAAGAAAAATATCAGTTCCATTATGAACTCACGCCGCCGACGAGACTACGAAGGAGAGTCTCGGAAGTGAACAAGAAAATCGTATGGAAGAATTAAAACGAGGAGGAAATGTCTTGGAGATAGCGGGATGGCCTGCTGGCGCATGTTCCGCGATTCTTCATATCCGTCTCCTCCCCACTCGCTCCCGCCAGATATTATATCGGCATGTCGACGGAAGGAGGTTTTCTATCGATTTATTTGCCTCTTAAGGCATTTTCGGTTGAAACACTCAGTTTTAATGAACGATGACGCAGTCGAGCGTTGGCGCGTCTTTCAGGATTTGGGGCCGAGGAGAAAGAAGAAATCAATGATAACAAAGAAAGAAAGAAACAAACAAACAAAACATATAGCGGGTTTTTTTTTGGCGGGAAGCGATCTTCAAAATGGCGTTTTCTTAAGCAAACAAAAGATACAGGGATAAAAAAATGTATCATAAAAGAAACAATGGATGAATGCAATGTTCATTTGATCCACGACGAGAAGAATACCCGTCCCAAGACAGGTAAAATTAATTCTCTGAACAGAACAACTTTGCACCACTTTTATGCCGGTTTGAAAGGAAATCATCTTAATTGTTTAATTGGTCGTTTATTTCAGTTATTTCATAAGGTGTGTCTCTCCTCTTTCTCTCTATGCCTTTTTGTTTCGTTTATCTCTCATTCTCTCTCTCTCTCTCTCTCTCTCTCTCTCTCTCCCCTTTTTTGTTTATTAAGAGTCGGAAATTACTACCCTCAACTCTTAATATAAAAAGACAAAACACAGAAATAGACAAAGTCCATTATAAACTGCAAGTCAAAAAAAAAAAAAAAAAAAAAAAGAAAGCCGGAAGGATAGCTAGATCGAGATAGAGAGTGAGTGCGGGTGATAGATAGATAGATAGATAGTTAGATAGATAGATAAATAGATAGATAGATAGATAGATAGATAAAGTGTGTGTGTATAAGAGACAGACAGACAGACAGACAGATAGACAGATAGATAGATAGATAGATAGATAGATAGAGTGTGTGTATAACAGACACACAGATAGATAAATAGATAAATAGAGTGGGTGAATATGTGTATATATGAAGCAGATAGATAGATAGATAGATAGATAAAGAGAGAGAGAGAAAGAGAGAGAGAGAGAGAGAGAGAGAGAGAGAGAGAGACGCAAGTCTTAACTATTAACGCGTTATAGCCTTGAACTTTTTAGATACCTTTTTCATTTTCAGTGCTATTTGCACAACTCTTCGGTCGAAATTCCGTGCAGATTATCAAATTCGACAGGAAGATGCCCGCGTTCGGAAAGATACACCTAAATAACGAGGTTTCATCGACCGAAAACGTTGTACAAATAACACTCAAAACGAAAACACTAGTCTGAAGAATCATCGCGTTACCATGGTATTTTCAATATGTCCTATTCGCTAAGTTCAGTCGATTTCTTCCTATAGCGTAGAATAATCACTGCCACTACGACCTCTCCCTATCTCTCTCCATCGTATGCCTAACGTCATGTCCGCCTATATATTATCGAATTCCTTTCTTACAAACGTGAACTTATTTCAAATAGAACTTACTCTTTGACAGAGATATGCAGAGACGATGGTTGCAGTGATTTTATGTTAGAAGAAAGCGACTGAATTTATCGAATGGGACGTATTGAAAATTGCATGATGACGCGTTAATGCATACTATTATGATGCTTTGGACTACAGTCCTCATCTTGAGTGTTATTTACGCAACATTTAGAACTACGTAACCGCCTTCTTTAGGTGTATCTGGCTGAAAACGGGGGTCTTTCTCTGAAACGTATCCGATTTGCCTTCAAAATTCTAGATTAATCGAAGCAAATATATTTTAGCTAATATTCATACTAAGGAAATGGACTCATAAATCTTCATCTTTCCCCCCAAAATCTCATTAGACTGAGTACAGTTGGTGTGTCCACCCGCTTTATCAACTTCCGGTTCCCACGATTCCGTAGGATCAATCGCTTTATTTGTTTTTCGTAACGATTTGTCTGCAACGTTTCCTATTTACGACACAAGATCAGATCAGTCTGAAGAAATAAATTTTTACCTAATATCTATACTATCCAACGTATGCATCAATATTTATGAAAATGAGATCCTGCCTGTTTAAGGAAATTACCTATAAACAGCTGAAAAACAAATAAATAAACAAAAACAAAACAAAAACAAAAGCAACAGCAACAACAAAACCCGGAATATTAATCAACTTCTGGTTTCTCGATTTCGCAGGGTCAATCGATTAACTCCTTCGTAACAACTTCTCTATTTACAATATTGCGCCAGATATACCAGAGCAAATTTTTATTAATATAACAACGTATATTTAACAAAATGAGATTCCGCCCATTTTTAGGCAATTACCTGTAAACAATATAGTCATTAACAAAACACCCTTATTTAGATTTTGCGTTGATTTTGATTTAAAAAGCAAATGACGTCATCCGATCCAAAAGAGCCCTCTGCATAGTAATAAATAATGGACGAGCTGTCTTTTTTTTCTTTAAATTACGAGTTGCATTAAAAAAACAATTAAAACTGATTCCGTATTTACCAATGCTAAAATCAATAAAGGACATGCTAATTTCACACACACACACACACACACACACACACACACACACACACACACACACACACACACACACACACACACACACATATATATATATACACACTTTGAGGCCATCAGAAGCGGCAAAATTGTGTTTCCGATACCAAAAACGATTCCATTATCATTTTTGGTTCCCCAACAAAATAAGGGTGGACTTGTAAATTCACGCTTGTCCATTCTTCCGTTCGTCCGTTCGTCTGTCCGCACTTTTCTCAATAAGTAAGCCTGGAAATTTTCGATATTTTGCACAAACATTAAACATGATATGAGTAAAAAAGTAACAGAACGGATTTTCCGGGAAAATTTCAGTTGTCCCCCACCCACCCGCTGGGGTGCCTTTCGGGTTAAAATGGCTAAAGTTAACACTTTTGTGCTTATTAAAAAAAATGATGCCTTGGATTTTTATAAAACTTTCTGAAAAGTTGTAACTAACTGATTTCTATATAATTTTGTTTGTCTATACTTTGCGATAACTCTCAGGGGCTCTTCCAGGGCTTATAAAACTCCATTTTTGGCACTATTTTACCATATTTGTCCAAAATTTTCTGTGAATATCTATTTAACAGTTTTGCATTGTGCTGAACTCAAATTTAAATATGTTAAGGTCTTGGGGACTTTTGGGTCTAAATGGTGGGAGGGGCAAATGATGGACTTAGTCATTTCTTTTTTTTTTGTATGGTGAAAAACTCAAATCGACATATCTTAAAGCCTAAACCTGCACTGCTTGTTAATTTTAACCAGAATTTGATGTTCTCTGGAGATTTTGGGGGGCTAAATGGGGAGGGGGGTAAACGCTGAATTTAATTGATGGAGAGGGAGAGTCATTTCTCTTTTTGCATGGAGGAAGTCAAATTTTCATATATTAAAGCCTAAAACTTTGTCCATTTTCACCAGGATTTTACGTTCCCTGGGGACCTTTGAGGCTAAATGGAGTTGGGCAAAGGCTGAACTTAGTCATTTTTTTATGCCTCGTTCACTGTGCACTCACGGGAGACCATGCATCCTTCATTTGCTTTAATTGTTTTTGTTTTAAACAAAACTTCCACTGCTTGTAGTAATAATAAAATAAATATTTATTGATTTTAAACTACCAGTCAAACAAAAATCTGTAGATCTCCCCCCCCCCCAAGTGTATTTTTACGTTTCGGAAAATTTATGCGCATTCAACATGTACTTTTACAAGTAATCGGGGGAAAAATAACAAATCTATGGCTAAATATTTAGAAATTTATATAAAAAAAATCGGAATTAGTAATTGTATCGGAATCGGAATTTTGTACGAAATCAGCAATTGTATCGAACTCAGGAAAAATTGGAATCGTCCCATCACTAATAATATATATATATATATATATATATATATATATATATATATATATATATATATATATATACGTTTACTGTTTTATGGGAAAGAATTCCAACAAAGTGACCGATTACAAAGAAAAATTTTCAATATAAGAGCTTTATATTTATTTATTTAAATTGTACAGGAGGTCAGAAAAGCATTGGTACCGTCGATTTTCAGAAAACAACATGGTTGACGAGAGCCTAACATTATTTACCATTAACTGGTCCGTCTTATGTTAGGATTGAAACCGACGGTACCAATGTTTTTCTGACCTTCTGTAATATATATATATATATATATATATATATATATATATATATATATATATATATTAAGTAATGTGATTTATAATTTAAAAATTTAAAAAAATTTTTAAATTTAAAAATCAAATTTTAATTAAATTAAAAATAAGTTTCATAAGAAGGAACAACAACAAAGTTAATTGACTTTGTTGTTGTTCCTTCTTATGAAACTGATTTTTAATTTAATTAAAATTTGATTTTTAAATTTAAAAATTTTTTTCAAATTTTTAAATTATAAATCACATTACTTAATATTGAATTAGCTCTAGGACATTTAACTATCGTGCTTATTATATATCTAAATTACAACGAGCATTTCCTGTATTTTAATTAAACTAGTAATTTCACTATTACATTAAAATACACTTAGCTCTTTAGACTATTATTCTAATCTCCTTTAAATTTATATATATATATATATATATATATATATATATATATATAAAATATTTTATATATATATATATATATATATATATATATATAAAATATTTTATATATATATATATATATATATATATATATATATATATTATATTTATTTCAATTATCCTGAAGATGTCCTCGGAAACAAGGACGAAACGTTGATTTTTTAATAATTTCATTCGGTTTTTTTCTATTTTTTCTTTAAACATATATATATATATAAAATATTTTATATTAGATTCTATCGTGATACACATACTAAATAGAGCATTAATTCAAATGATGGAAAAGATAACAAGAGACTTATTTCCATATTCTATGGAGTTTCAGAAAGTGAGCTTTTCTTTTCAGAGGAATTACCGAAATAAAAGAAAACAATAATAGTTAATATTTATTTCAAGATTCATAGTAAATTATATAAAATTCTTGCGTCTTCAGGAACTGGAAAAGCTTAAGACTTCTACCTGATGATGGCAGACGGAACCAGATCATCTTGAAGTGTGAAGGTTCAATCGTCAGTACGGGCGACACACAAAGTACAATTGCAAATTACTTAGGACTTCTACCCAGTTATGGCTGACGGAACGAGAGCATGCTACCTCCATGGACTAAAAAAGCTTCTGTTTGAAATGCTTATCCATGGCATTTCAAACAGAAGCTTTTTTTAGAGTCGGGAATTACTACCCTGAACTCTTTATATAAAAAGACAAAGCACAAAGATAGGCAAAGTCCATTATAAACTGCAAGTCAAAAAAAAAAAACAAAAAAAAAAACGAAAGAGCTAGCTGGAAGGATAGATTAAGATAGAGAGTGAGTGCGACTGATAGGTAGATATATAGATAGAAAGAGTGAGTGTGTGTGTGTGTGTGTGTGTGTGTGTGTGTGTGATAGATAGACAGATAGTGCGTGTGATAGATAGATAGATAGATAGAAAGAAAGAGTGAGTGTGTGTATGTGTGTTAGATAGACAGCTAGATAGATAGATAAAGAGAAAGAGAGTGAGTGTGTGTTAGAGCTTGATAGATAGATATGAATGTAGATAGAAAGATTGATAAATAGAAAGAAAGAGTGAGTGTGTGTTTGAGAAGTAGATAGATAGATAGATATATAGATAGATAAAGAGAGAGAGAGAGAGAGAGAGAGAGAGGGAGAGAGAGGGAGAGAGACGCCCGGTTTAACTATTAACCCGTTATAGCTTTGAATTTTTGACATGGAAATTAATCATTTTCTTATAATTTTTCAACCTGCTGTTTTTCGTTTTCAGTGTTATTTGCACAACTTCATTGAGATTCCCGAGTTGCCGAAACGTTGTGAGAATGACACTCGAGAGATGTGAACAGCAGATCGAACAATCCAAATAATAGAAATTATCGATCCATCAGAATTTTTATTGCATGTTTTTAATAATTAAACACTGCCTACTCGTTAAACTTCTACGAATGACGCGGAGATATGAGTATTTAGCATGCCTTCACGAATACTGATCACACACACACACACACACACACACACACACACACACACACACACACACACACACACACACATACACACGCATACATACACACGCATACAGATAGACATACACACGCATACACATTCACACGCATACACATACACATGTATACACATTTACACGCATAAACATTCACACGCATACACATACACACGCATACACATTCATACGCATACACATTCCCACACATACACATTCATACGCATACACATACATACACATTCACACGCATACACATACACATACGCACCAATGCATATACACACGCATACACATAGACACGCATACACACACACGTACACACATTCACACGTATACACATTCACACACATGCATATACACACGCATACACATTCACACGCATACAGACACAACGAGTGTGGTATTAGCAGTGGGCGAACTATGCCAACTTCCTCCGAGGGAGGAAGTTTACAGGGAACATAAAATTCACAAACGGTCCGCATCTGCATGTTCATCCCGGCGATATAAACCTAGCATACAGAGTCTAACATTCCGATACGGTCACTCATCTGGTGCTGACTAGGCTCTGCGTCGCCTAACTTTTGTAATCTAACGAGAACCGATGCTTCAATACCATTGTGCCGCGAGACACAGGATCGAATTAAACTTCGGAACTGACCTGAAAGAATACATGTTATGGACGTACATGTTCATAAGATGTCCTTCTCGAGTCACATGGTCACATTAATCTCGACCCTTTGTCTCATAAACCTCTCGTTATCCCATTTAGGCTGGTGCATCTGCTACAAGCCTCCCACTTTTAGACAGGGTTTAAAAGAGATTCGCCAACCTAATAGATCTCGCACTGTCAGCTGAGCTTCAACTTCTGTCCCATCGACGAAATGTTGTATCCGTCCGACTGTTTAACAATTATTTTTATGGTAGGTGCTCCAACGAACTACAATCCTTTGCATCCCATCGACGTAAATACCCACCTAACAGGCAGCAAAATCCCACCCTTACACAGCAGAGATTCCCAGACGCCAGAAACCCTTATAATCTAATAGTTTCATTCCTTAGAACTGCTAGACTTTGGAATTCCTGTCTGAGCCCCTGCTTCCCTGACTGTACTGACATGCAGAAGTTCGAGTGTAACGTAAATAGACATTCTGCTGCCCAACTCCCTACATAGTATCTCTGCAAATTATGTCCCAGATAGTTGCCCCTTACATCAAAGTAGCACTGGGCATTGTTTGGGGTGAAAATGCAATAATAAATAGGTACGACCCTTAAAAACACTTTCACATATTTCCCCCGGAGCTACGGCATTCAATCAGAAGTGGGGAGCAGAATTGTAAGATTTACGTATTAAAAAAAAAATCGAAAAAATTGTTTAATGCTGCTACGCCTGGGGGAGAGGGGTGTCGCTTAAAGCCTTTTTTCCTGTCCTGACATAGTACGAGAGCGGTTTCAAAAGTAAGGCTTCCTATGTTGTAACTCAAAAGCTCAAAAACGTTGAAAAGGTACGAAGACGGGCGTGGTACTATTAAAACGAGAAACGTTTTCTGCTCCAGAATGTATTTTTCTAAATAGTCACTAGCCTCTTTGGACGCCTCCGTTGTAAAAGTTTGGAGCGCGTTTTGTCACTCACATTTTTGTCGCTACTCTTAAATTGACGAACCCATCTCCTAACTATGCTGACATCCACTGCATCAGCTTCGTAAACGTTCAACACGCGCTGGAGAATATTGATCGGTTTAATTTTTTTCTGAATGGAGGCATTTAATACCTCATCTCTTAGGTCGACAATGTTATCGTTCCACGTTTATTGAAACGAGTTTGGCGGCAGAATTTTATTAAGTTTTATTTTTTTCTTTTGGAATTTTTGGTCATTTGTTGGTGTCTGCCACGAAATGAATTTAATAAAAGACCTCCAAATCGACCAGATTGTTGAAATCGATAATATGACAAAGATATAAAATGACGCAACGTTATTTTATTCGGTGTTGTATTTTTCTTAGTTGAGTTTAAACCAAAATTTGTTTCATTTGGTGCTGCCGTGTTAATATTGGTTATCGTGACCGGAAGTGGCAAGCGGCCATTTCCAATAATAAAATTTCAAAGAATTCTTGGTTGTGTGCATAAAAGAAGATATTTTTTTTTTTTTTTTGAAAATAAATGGGAGTGAAGATGATTAAGATGGTGAGAAAGAAAGGCAGGAGTGTAAGAAGAGATATAATAACGAGTAAAGAAGAGGGAGAATGAGAAAACGGAAGTGGGGAAAGGGAAAGAGAAGAGGGAGAGGAGAGGATACATGAGAAGAAAAAGACAAAAAAGAATAGAATAAAAACAGAAAAGAACGATGAGGAAAAGTCGAATGGGGGGAGGGGAGGAGGATGGAGAGGAAGAGGGGCGGAGAGTGGCTGAAGTAGTAGAGGAAGGAGAGTTACAAAAAGAAAGAAAATAAAGAGAGGAATAAAAAAGAAGATGAGAAACAAGGGGGAGGAGGAGGAGGAGAAGAAGAAGAAGAAGAAGAAGAAGTGAGGATGAGAATATAAGAAGGTAGAAAAAGGATTTGGTAGTCTAAGAAAGATAAGTAGAAGTAGAAGAAGATAAAAAGAATTAAGAGAAAATAAAAGGTGATATGAGAAAGAAGAACAAGACGAAGAACAAGAAGGAGGAGGAAGAGGAGGAGAAAGAGGAAAAGGAAGAGGTGGATTAGAAGAAGCGGAAGAAGAAAAAGACGAAAACGGAAACGAAAGGAACGCTAAAAAGAATATTAGAAGGAAAAAAATTGGGAGGAAAAGAAAATGAAAAACAAAAAGAAAAAGAATAAAAACTATATATAAATAAAACTGACATTGTCTGTCTGCCTGAGAAGCTGTCTCTGTTAATTTTTGGTCTACAGTCTTGAAATTGATATTTTGGAGATTTGGACCTATGGAGCAAATTCGATTTGGCTATCAGCCAGTAAAAGATATAAGGGATCCAAATTGCAAAACAAAATTGAAACTTAACAGGCGTAAGTCGACTAACCGTGTTATTTCTACGTATGCGCAAATATATATTTATATCTTTAACAACGTGATTTCAATAATAATAAAAATAACAAAATTATTAATAATAATAATAATAATAATAATAATAATAATAATATATATATATATATATATATATATATATATATATATATATATACATATCTTCTACTTGTTATATAACAATTTCGAGCATGACCATGATCTTCGAAAGTGAAAAAGAACAGCAAACTCTGTCGGTTACATGAACCATGTAAGTCGTCCAAAATGGTGTTTTTATAAGTTTTTTTTAAAGGTAAATATCTGAAGAGTACGTGACTAAATATGCAGCAATAACATATTTTTTTTGCAGACTTGTTTGTGGCAATACGAAACAATGTTGTTATGGATACCTTTTGCAAAGTAATAAATGACCAACTGAGAAAACTTTATATTTGGAATTTGGAGAATTATTATACTACACTATATATATATATATATATATATATATATATATATATATATATATATATATATATATATAATGTTAAAAATACACATTGTTGGTGACTACTCCCTTATTTAAATATATATATATATATATGTATGTATATATATATATGTATATATATATATATAAATATAACCCACTAATCCACACACACACACACACATACACACACACACACACACACACACACACACACACACACACACATATATATATATATATATATATATATATATATATATATATATATATATATATAGTGGGCGCAATAAGCATCCGATACAAAGCAACAGGTTAATGAATTTTTATTACACGAAAACAAAATCGATAACAAAATGCTATTCTAATGTATTTTTTATGATGAATACAAATACAAATGTGTGTGTGTGTGTGTGTGTGTATGTACATATATGTATATATATGTATGTATTTATGTATATATATGTATGTATGTATGTATATATTTAAAGAGAGCGAGAGAGAACGAGAGAGAGAGAGAAAGAGAGAGAGAAAGAGAGAGAGAGAAACGGGGCGAGAAAGAAAAATAAAAAATAATGAAGGAAGCCAAATATATAGAGGGAAAAAAAAGTCAAAGTAAAAAAAATAAAGAAAGCAAACTGAACGAGCGAAAGTTGAAAAAAAAAATCAAAATAAAAAGAAAGATAAAAAAAGAAGAAAACGGAAGAAACGTAGAAATAAAAAGAGGAAAAACGGACAAGAAACCCAAACCGGACAAATAAGAAAATAAAAGAACGAAAGAAAAAAAAAATAGCCGATGATGAAAGAAGAAAAAAAAAAAAAGAAGAAAAACTGAAAAGAGAAAAAGAAAAAAAGAAAAGAAAAGAATGAAAGAAGGAAAAACATGAAAAAAAATGATTAAAAAATAAAAACAAAATAAAAACAAAATAAAAACAAAAGCAAACATGAAAAAATAAAAGATAAAAAAAGGTAAATAGAAAAAAAAACAAATGCAAAAAGAAAAATAAATAAAGAAGAAACAAAAAAAAAAAAACGAAAAGCAAGTTATAAAAGGAAAAAGCAAATGCAAAAATAATTGTAAAAAATATACCCCCCCCCCACCCCATGTTTTCCAAAGGTAAAAATTATCAAGAATTTGAAAGCTTCTCTTTTGGTCAAAATTGCAAATTGATTCCATTTATAGGAGAAAAAAAAAGAAGATAGTTTTTTTTTGTTTTTTTTTATTCACGCTCAGAAAATGGTAACAGTTTTTTTTCTTTCCATTCAATTCGATGCAATTCGCGCAAGAATACATCAGTAACCAGGAATCACACAAGCAATTCGTTCAAGAAGACAGAAATAGTTCTGCCAGCAATCGACATCACTTTAGATTCAAGAAAGAAAAACTCTTTTCAAATCCCTGATTGCATAAAATTGCCATGAACTTTCAGCGTAGTACACGTGCGGTTACAACAGCAGACATATATATATGTTAAGACTGAGCGAAACCTTTTAGCCTTATATATATATATATATATATATATATATATATATATATATGTATACGAGCAAACAGTTAATAAAACATGTTAAAAACACTTTGAAAAAGAGGTAAAACATATTTAATCTGAAAAGGAAACACTTGATAAGTGGATAGTCCTTAATCCGCGGAGTTTCGAACAAATACTTTCCTTCTCATCAGAGGGTAGGAATTAGCAAAATGCGGGATCGGATTTTGCATACAAAAGTATTTGATGAAAAACAAGTTAGTCAAAGATCTTACTTGATAACAAAAGTGAAGCAGAGGGAATATGGTGAAGAAAAAGGTGATTTCACGTGAATGGATAGTCTGGTGAAAGGTAAATAATCCACTGACGGTAAAATCCAAAAATATAACTTCAAAAAAGTTAATTGAATTTCCATTTGCACAAGTAAAATCAAAGTAAAGAAATCCCGTAATTGGAAGATGGTCCTAAATAATCCAAAGGCCGAAATCCATGGAATAATTCACAAATATGTACAAGGGAAAGGGGGAAAATTCCAATAATATTAATAACAGAAAAATAAGATATGCTTTTCAAACCGCTGCCAATACATAAATACATTTACTTTTATTTAATTTACTTTTTTTATATACTTTTATTTCATATATATATATATATATATATATATATATATATATATATATATATATATATATATATATATATATTGTACTATCATATTGTCACAGCTGGTGAATTTTAAAAATACAATCTGGACCCGAGGACACTTTAGAAGGACGATATGCAATTAAAATTCTGTTTCAAACTCGGAAAAAATGCCACAGAAACATATGGAATGCTTCAAACTGCTTTTTCGACCATCTCGCATGAACAGAGCATCAGTTTTTGAGTGGCATAAGAGATTCAAGGAAGATAAGGAGGCTATGAGGGATGATGAGAGGTGTGGGACGAGTAAGGAAAAAAAAGACCTCAGAGTTGATTGGCCAAATAAAGAATTTTATAGATAAGAACTGTCGTTTGTATATAGGGACAATAAGTGCACAGTTTGATGTCAGTGTGGGAACTGTACACACAATTATTCGGAAGGAATTGAAGGCATAGAAGATTTGTGCGAAGTTTGTCAGCTGGGTGTTTGGAGAAGATCAGAAAGAAAGACGTTGTAATGACAGTAAGATTAGCATAAAGATAGTGCCTCGCTCTCCGTATACTCCAAACTTTGGTCCCTGTGACTTTTGGTTATACTCAAACCTTTTAGAAAACCTAAAAAGCTGACATTATGAGACAACTGAGATGTAAGAAGTTGTTACGAGGGTCATGGACACGCATGGGGCTTTCTAGAAGTCGTTGGACCGGTACAAGTGTATTGCAGCCGGAGGAGATCACTTTGAAGGAGACTAGAGGTTCACGTGTGTACTATCAATAAAATTATTTATACGAAAAAGTCTGGAAACTTACTGAAGTAACCGCTACGAGGGACCTTCTAAAAGTGATACCCCCTTTTTTTATTCTGCTTTAATTGATCAGGGGGGAGACTGCAAATTGCACTATTATGATGAGTGAACTTATGCATTCATGACCAGAAAGTTTTTCTGTTTGTTGCAGATATTGACGGTTTAAGACACTAAAATAAAAACCCTTGTCATACACGTACGCCAGAAGCAGATATGCGTCATTGAATTCCTTCATACAGAAAAATTGAACCGATCCACATTCACCGGCGCCGGTTGACCGATTACAAAGCTGATGCAGCTTATGTCAGCACAGTTTAGATATGGGTTGGTCGATTTCAGAGTAGCTACAGATATGTGAGTAACAGACGGTGCTCTAAACTTTTATGAACGAGGTATCAAAAGAGGCTGGCAAATGTTCATTGAGAATGGCGATGACTATGTCGAAAAATAAATTGTAGAGCACAAAAGGTCGCTCGTTTTAATGGTACTACTTCTATCTCGAAGCTCGTCAAATTCCAGTAAAAAAAGAAAACTGGGGTGCTTTACTTTTGGAACTGTGATACTATGGCCGACCTGTGGCCGTTAAGGAAGGAAACAGGAAAACAAATAAAGTGGGAAATAGATTTATCAATAGACAATGGACAGACATTTGTTCTTGACATAGACAATGTGAGGTAAGAGTAGATTTAAATTCGACTGTGACGAATGATGATAGCAAAAGGACTGAACAATAGATATTAGAACCTAGCCTTGACAGGACGTAGTTTTGTAACACTAGAGAGTTCCATGTAGTGCGATAGCTGATGTGTTTTTAACACCAATAGAAACGATTTACAGACAACAAAGGTCAGCTAACTATCGACCGACGACAATATCAGTCAGACTTTTTACGACAATGAGAGTTGAGCATAAAGTTGAACGCTTGAACAGATGCAGTTTGTACACAGTTAGAGACAGATCGTGGCTTGCGCCAGGTCGGGAAAGCTTGGGAGACCGAGACGAACTGACAGCAACAGACAGGACCTAGCCTCGACAGGACGTTGAGTTGAATATTAGCTCGTATACATCCGGAGTCCAACTGTCATGTATGTGAAGCATCAGCGTCTGCGCTTTTCTTGTTTCCTCGTGTTTATTTTACTTTTATAATTGTGAACCCTTCTGCTCCTCTCGACAGCCGGCAGTATGAGAGACTATGACGATATAGCCATAAAAAGACGACAAATAACAAAGCAACCTTTGGGGCCGTCGGGTTGTCGATGGGGCCACGTTGTGATATAGAAAATCTGCTCATAAATATTGATACTTCATTTAACTGTTGACTTGATCTAAGATCAATGATGACATACAAACTTGATATTATAAAGGTTCATCAGTATGGAAAACGACTTTTTTTTACTTAGTCAAAACTGATCAATATCAGAGAATAATAATATTAAAAAAAAAAACAATTGTAAAAGGTCGAAGGTTCAATTCTCAGTGTGGGCAACTGAAATATACAACTGTGAATTACTTGGGATCTCTATCCTTTCATGGCTGACGGAACGAGAGTATGCTACCCCTCCGAAATGAAAAAGGGCTTCGTTCAAAATAAAAGAAAGCAGTAATAGTTCATATCTATTTAAAAAGTCATAGTAATTCTTGCGTCTTTGGGAACTGGGAAAGCTTAAGGCTTCTACCCAGCCATGGCTGACGGAACGAGAGCATGCTATCTCTATGGATTAAAAAAAAAACTTCTATTTGAAATGCTTGTCTATGGCATTTCAAACAGAAGCCTTTTTTAAGAGTCGGAAATTACTACCCCCAACTCTTAATATAAAAAGACAAAACACAAAAATAGGAAAAGTCCATTATAAACTGCAAGTAAAAAAAAAAAACGCGAAAGAGCTAGCTAGAAGGATAGATAGAGATAGAGTGAGTGTGTGTGATAGATAGATGGATAGATAGAAAGATAGAAAGAGTGTGTGTGTGAGAGAGAGATAGAGAGAGATAGATAGGAAGATAGAAAGAAAGAAAGAGTGAGTATGTGTGAGATAGATAGATAGATAGATAGGTAGATAGAGATATAGGGAGTAAGTGCGTGATAGATAGATAGATAGAAAGAAAGAGTCAGTGTGTGTGAGAGAGATAGATAGATAGAGATAGATAGGAAGAAAGATAGAAAGAAAGAAAGAAAGAAAGAGTGAGTATATGTGAGATAGAGAGATAGAGAGTAAGTGCGTGTGAGAGATAGAGAGAAAGAAAGAGTGAGTGTCTGTATGAGATAGATAGATAGATAGATAGATAGATAGATTGAGAGAGAGATAGGAAGATAGAAAGAAAGAGTCAGTATGTGTGAGATAGATAGATAGAAAGAGTGAGTGTGTGTGTGAGAGAGAGATAGGAAGATAGAAAGAAAGGGTGAGTATGTGTGAGAGATAGATTGATAGATAGATAGAGAGAGAGAAATTGAAAGATAGACAGAAAGAGTGAGTATATGTGAGATAGATAGATAGATAGATAGATAGAAAGAGTGTGTGTGTGTGTGTGTGTGTGTGTGTGTGTGTGAGAGAGAGAGAGAGAGAGAGAGAGAGAGAGAGAGAGAGAGAGAGAGAGAGAGAGAGAGAGAGAGAGAAAATCCAAATTTCCGAATTTGACAGAAACATTTCCGAGTCCGACGAGATAAACTTGAAGAATGTCGGAGGTTACATCGACCGAAACGCTGTGAAAATTTACACTCAAAATAAGAATAATAAATCCCCCCCCCAAAAAATCCAAGTAATTCATCAGACAATAACATACGACTTTATTACGTTGACGCACGGCCACGAAATCATTGAACTTAAATGACGTTGAGCTCAATGAATGTTTGAGAAAATAGACGCTCTATGTGGGAACACAACGTCAATTCTTTGTAAAAACTGCGAAAACTAACGTCATCAAAATCCCCTGATCGACACATACATGCGACTGAGGAACGATTGGGCATTCAATACGTCATAAAAACGTTCCTTTGAAAGAAGTCCGCTTAACCTGCTAAGATTGAACGTAGGATCATTGGCTCGATCATAGCTTATAATACTGAGTCGAATTTTCTGATGAAATATAGGGTTAAAAATAGATCGATAAACTGAATCAATCGTGGTTTATCCATATTTTATCTAACACTCCGTTTGATCAAGGCTAAAAAATATATCGATAAATCAGTTGAATCAATCATAGTTTATTAATATTCTATATAACACACTGTTTTATCAAAGCTCAAAAATAACTCGATAAATCAGTTGAATCAACCGCAGTTTAACCATATTCTATATAACACACTGTTTAATCAAAGCTCAAAAATAACTCGATCAATCAGTTGAATCAATCATAGTTTATCCATATTTTATATAACACTTTGTTTGATCAAAGCTCAAAAATAACTCGATAAATCAGTTGAATCAATCATAGTTTATTTATATTCTGTATAACACTTTGTTTGATCAAAGCTTAGAAATAACTCGATCAATCAGTTGAATCAATCATGGTTTATAAATGTTGTAACACTTTGTTTTATTAAGGTTCAACTATATTCCAGTTGACGTAACTGCTTCAAATATCTTAACTGACCCATTAATTCGATAAAGGTTTAGCAATACACCAAATTTCCAGTTATTTTGCTCAAGCGATGTAGAGTAGTCTATCACTTAAAATAAATTTAATTCAAGCTTATTTCGTTCCACCAGCGACGTCCACGTTCTTGTTTGCTCATTGAAATGAACAACCTTCTTGTTGAAAAAGCCTCTTAGTTTAATCAGCTTTTAGGGCCTGCATATGAATCAAGATCTAAATTACTTATATCTAGTCCTTTGGCAAAGTTTCCGGAGAAAATGATTGCATCACTCTATCGCTCCAGCAATTCTATTCCTATATAAGACTCAAAAATATCCCAAGATTGAGTACGACTCCGATATCTGGGGCGGTGTAATCCAGAGCATTCTTTCTTGAGATATTTTAAATCTACTTCGCAATCAAATGAAGGAATTTTTTTTTATAAATGAATCAGCACTTATCAAGGCTCAAAGGTTACTCGAAAAAGGTTAATGAGGGCACGGTGGTCACCAGGACAACAGCGTAATAATAGTTAGTGGTAGAAATTGAGTATAATTTGAATAGTTAAGGAAACAGCTACAACAAGAACTTGTTTGCATTAACCTTGAAGATGACCTATTTTACTGGCTTGATTACAGCTTATAATACTGAGTCGGACTACCTGACTATATAATAGGCTAAAAATAGCTAAATTAAAAATATTTAAAAATAGCTCAATTAAAAATAGATCAATTAAAAAAATTTAAAAAGCTCAATTAAAAATAGATCAATCAGTTGAATCAATCATGGTTTATCTATATTTTATCTTAAAATTCGTTTTATTAATGTCCAACTATATTCCAGTTGACATAAATGTCTACAAATATCTTAACTGGTCCATTAGTTCGATAAAAGTTCAGCAATACACAATATTTTCAGGAAATTTGCTCAACTCTCGTAGATTATTTTGCAATGATTTTCATTGGCTTTTACGGAAATTGAGAGCATTTTAAAAAAATTTAAATCAGTTTACATAAACGTATATTTTCTCAGGAAATTTATTTCCACCATTAAATTGTTTAAGCGCTACGTTATTGTTATGTTTGCAAATGATATTAAAATCTACTTCACAATCGAGTGAACTATTTTTTTTTTGTAAGGACGTCACCACTTATCAAGGCTCAAAAACAACACAAGGATAAGTAGTAATGAGTGTAGTCACCAAGAAACAGCGTATTAATAGCTAATGGTGGAAAAGGGTAGAAACTGATTATTTAGGGCTTAACAAAAACTTGTTTACATTGGACTTGAAGACGGCCATATTTTACTCAGCTGGAAAGCATGCCAGCGAAACAGAATTTTAGGAAAGAAGCTTTGTTCATGGAATTTGCATTTGGTTTTAGGCCAAAGTAGAGAGTGGGGGAAACTGTTGATATTAGATGTAGTTAGACGAGTGCTTTTTGTGAAATTTGATAATGCCATAGATTAGAGCTCAGTTGAACACTTGCCATGGAAATAATAATAGAACAGAAACAGACTCGCAACATCTCTTCAGTGGGAAAGACGTTTAGGGGGAAAAAAGGGCATCATTTATAAGGTTTCGAAAGCTGTTTTGAATGTTGTCAAGGCAGGATAGGGTATGACGTAACTGTCTTGAGGAGCGATGCTGCTCCCCATTGGGGAGGTCGAAATCCTCTAAAAGCTCTGAGTAAGACCGGGTAAATATGCTGAGATTGTCCGTTAAACGTTAATTGAATCCCAGACAGCAGCAGGTGACCTATAAAAAGGGAGGAGTTTATTGTGGTTGATAAAAAATATAGACGGACATTAAGAGAAAACAGTTTTAACTTGTTTAAAACAATGACAGGAAATGTCAGAATAAGGAACGATGAAATTGTCTGGCTCAGACATTCTGGGTTTCTGAGTAAAGAAATTGACAATGTTTGAACTTTGGGGTCGTGTGAACGTGCAGTTGTAATCTTGGTCTCAGAATCGCACGTTACGAATGACCGATGAAATGCACACCTGTAAAGAAGTCGGTATTCCCCGTTTGACGTGGATGACCCTGATTGGTTCAGCAGATCGCCAAACCCAACCTGTGACCTAAGTATAAGAGCACATACTCGGGTCGGAAGAGGCAGATTGAAGCCAAATCTCAAGAAAGACACACGCTCCCAGAACGCCCCACACCCCCTCCATCCATTCTGATCGCCATCCAGAGAACGAAGTATAAGATTTTGTGAGAACTTTCATGTTTTGGTGAACTGATAATGTACATATGTAAAAACCTGTAACTTTGTGAAATTAATTTTTTCGGAGTTAGAAACCCTGAGTCCGTCTGTCTTTCTTTTTCCGACGCACATGCGACGCTTTATTTTTGCTTTTCAGCAGAAATCAACACAGAGCTGAGACGCTGAGTATTTTATGTTAAAATCTTCCGGTAAAGACGATCAAATAAATAATACTCCTCTCCATAATGAATTCTAATTAAAAATAATATACATTTCCAGATGTTCCATAGCTGGAAATCTTGTGAAGTAGATCTTTATGCCAAATCATATCAAATGTTTTTGACATGTCAAGAGCTATTGCTCTCGAGAGGAAACCCTCGTCGATAGATTCACTGATCTTATGTGAAATCACAACCAGTACATCAGCTACAGATCTCGCAGGACAGAAACCATATTGCTTGTCACTGAGTAGGTTGTTTTTCGCCTCGATCAGTAACTGACATAAACCGCTGAAATATGTTGATCGCCAATCAACTTTTAAAACAATAGGAAACAGAAAATAACATTTATTGGATACTGATTACAATAAAAAAAAAATGAGAAGACAATAAAATGAAATATATTGTTATATTTATTTAACTCCCACCGCAAAAAAAAAAAAAAAAAATGTCACACAAGGGATGGAAATTAGGATTTAAGAACCAGCGCCTCAGAGAAAGAACACTCTAAACCCTACAAAAGATGCCTGTGCAGCTCCGTCGCCAGTTCTCGATAGAGGAGCCTGAGGCGATTAATAATAAACTAACCCCTCCTCAAAGAGAGATGGCAAAGTGGACCTCCTAGAACTGCACGTAACCAGCAGTACATCACAATCAAATGGAAACAGATAATTAAAGAAATGGTCTAATTTCTGTTGATTTGAAGGCTTAGCGCTAAAAATCTGCAAGGTTGAGCGTTGTAATTTTAATTCATTTAGAAATAATTCTTACATTAATGGAGTTACTTAACTAATTATATTCTTATTCATTTATTTCTCCTTAAAATGACGTCATAGTTTTTAATTTTTTATTGCATTTCTATCCCAAGAAGGCATAGTTCCACTTTGATGTAGGGGACTAATATCTGTCACACAATTTATAGGGATACTGTGTAGGGAGTTGAGCAGCAATGTTACACTTGAATTTCTGCATGTCAGTATAGTCGGGGAAGCAAGAATCGGGAAGGGAATTCTAAAGTCTAGCAGTTCTAGAGAAAGAAACTATTAAAGTATAAGGCTTTCTGGAATCTGGAAGTCTCTATTGGATAGGGTGGGATTTTGCTGTTTTGTCGAGTGGTATTTACGTTGAAGGGATACAGGGGCTTGTAGTATGTCGGAGCACCTACCATTAAAATGCATGTAAAACATACAAAGGAATGCAATATTTCGTCGATGGGACAGAGGTTGAAGCCGCATTGAAACTGTGAAAACGCTACATTAATAATAATTGGAATAATATTTCAGAGATGACGTTTGGTTGTTCTTTTTCTGATTTCAAATCGATATTTTCCAAACTGTGGTTTTATGCTAAAGGATGTCCCGAAAGGATTGTAGCACAACAATGTCTAATCTTATTACAACAAGAGGTGACGATGGTTAAGTCGGTGCGTGTTAAGATAGAGTCGACAAATCTATATTTTAAATATGTTTTTAAGCAATATATATATATATATATATATATATATATATATATATATATATATATATATATATTAGATACTTAACTGTTATGTCGAAAATAGTAATATATCGAAAAATTACGAAAATTCATATAGTAGAAAATAATTTAATGTTAAATGTAGTTTTCACGGAAAATTGGGTAAAATTGCATTTTTAGACGTTATAAAGTAGACGGTGAAGAGTTAACACACAAGAGACATGACTCGGAACGCAAAATTTAGATTAATTCTTCATGCCGTGCAATATTTCAATATTTGTTGTATAAAGCGATAGACATCTTTTTTTTTCTTTTTTTTTTTTTTTACTAAAGACACGGTAGCAGTTGTTTTAGTCGATGGAGTTTCGTCATTTTTCGATATATTACTATTTTCGACACCACAATTGAGTGCGTAATATTGTTTTTCCTGAAAACGATATATTGAAAAATCGATTTGTCGACTCTATCTTACGGAGAACCATTAAATGGTTTACAACACTGGCTACCGACCTGGGTGTGTGAAGTTCGAGCCCAGCTCGTTCCACAGAAATAATACTATTTTTTTTTTGTTTTACACAGGAATCACTGTCCGGAGGCCACTCGAGGATAAGGGTTAATGGGTATACATTAGTCAATGTGATTATAGCGTAGTAACCATAAGTAGTGGACATTTTGTAAATGGGATTTTTTTAGGAGGAACGGTTCATCAAGAAGTTGTTTACATTGTACTTGAAGACAATCAGATTGTAGTCAGCTGGAAAGCAGGCAAACGGAAGAGAGTTCCACAGGCGAGCAGTTCTAAGAAAGAAGCTGTGTTCATAGAACTTACATTTAGGTTTAAGCACAGATAAAGAGTGGGAAATTTTTTATAGTGGTTTTGGCTAGACGAGTGTTTTTCGTGAATGTTTGGCGAGGGGGCGGGCATAGAGTGAAGCTTAGATGATATACTTTCACTTTGCATCTTGGCAACATCCACCCGCAAGTACCCGAATTCTTTCTAAAAAGAATTCTAACTAGAACGATATCGGAGAAACGAATGCTAACAATGGAATCATCGGATAAGAGCAATCATTTAAAACTTGAAATATTGGGATTTTATTTTGATCATGTTTTATGCTCGCTTCTGTGGTAAGGGTTTGGAGTATTATTATGTAGGGTCCTGGATATGACTTTAAACTATATCCGATGGTGAGACTCCAGCTTTGCGAGCTTTGGGGAGTGTGGAGCCACCCTTTATTTGCCGTTACTCCCAGGTCCACTCTGACCCGGAGTGGTAGTACCTGTTAGGGTCCCAACTATGGATTAAATAGAAACCGACTTGAAAAATACAAAACAAAAAAAAAACCCCAAAAAACAAATATATTCTATTAAAATTTTTTTCTTCAAAACAACTCTGTTCCGTCTGCCTGCTTCCCACCTGACTACAACTTGGATGTCTTCAAGTCCAACGTTAACAAATTCCTAATGAACCGCCCTCTTAAGTAAACACTTCATCAAATCTCCACACTAACGTACTATACTTGCAATAACCCTTATCCCTGAGTAGCTTCCGGGCCTTGATAAGTGGTGACCACCGTGTAAAAAAAAAAACAAAAAAAACCCAAAAAAAAACTGTATTTGGCATTAAATAACCTGAAAAGGGTTGATATGACGTAAAACAAAAACAACCAAACAAAACCAATTATTATGTAGCAGTGCGTACGGACGAAAAATCTATTTCAAATTTAAGTGTGACAGACCAACGGAAAATCTATTCTAAACTTTGATATGACAAACTAACGATACATCTAAATAAAACTTTAGCGTGACGGATGAACGTAAAGTCTATTTAAACTGGAACATGAGAGACTAACGCAAACTTTAGCATGACAGACCAACGCAAAATCTATAGTTGTTGTCTCACCACGTTTTGACCAACTAATCCTCTGGCCTGCTTGGTTAGAATTGAAACCGCTATCTGCAGACAATGCTCGTAAAAAAAGTAACACAATATGCGGCCGTAGCCGAGATTGAACTCACTACACGAGTTTTTAGTGTTATTCAAATCTTGTCCGTTGCTGAATACTTGATGCTTTGCTAGGGCTATCAAGGGTATTTTTTTTTTATCGTGACGCCATCACTAAATGGGTTGCCTAACGCGGCTTAAGGGAGGGCCGTCTAACCTCGAGAGAAGGATAGACCGCACCAGTTTTCAAACCTAGGTATTTTACTTCGCGGTACATACAGCGCTTCGCTTTCCCAAATAGTTACCCATCTAGTACTGGCCAGGCTGAACGTTGCTTAATTTCGGTGATTTGGTGAGAACCGGTATGTCAACGTGATTGTGGTTCCATATATGCTTCCTTGGATCCGTAGAGAATGCCTCTATCCACTGCGCCACGGTCCTGGAGTTGGTCAAAACGTAATGAAACAATAACAACTATGAAGATGAGGATAACAGTTTTCAAAAAGAATGAATGCTTGAGAGAGTTTATATATTAGATTGTGATTTTATCCCCGGGGCTTGTAGCACGACTTACGAAAAACACGGCCAACGATTTTATCAGCGGTTACAATTACCATGACTCTTTTTTCCGTCAACCGAATCGACATTTGCCTAGACGAGATAAGAAAACGTGGTGCAATGCCTTCTATCGCTCCAAAATAGTTCTTGTTAATGGAATTCCGCGATCCTGTTAGCCAAACAGAATCGAGAATGGATCCGGTATTTAATAAACACGTTTTTATTATTATTATTATTTTTTTATTTATTTATTTATTTATTTATTTTTTTTTATATCGCGAAACTGCAAGACTTCCTGTTCAGATAGATAGCCAACGATTCGCATTTCTGTCGACGTTTTTTTTTTTTTTTTTTTTTTTTTTTTTAACACCATAACTAAAAATAGTTTGGTCTACTTTCTTTCTGTCTCTCTGACCTCCTTCAACCTCTCGCGAATATAAAGTAGATTAAAAGCTAACGAGATTATCTACATGTACGTTTTTTAAAGACCAATTAAACAAGATTCTCCCAACTTCAATTTCTTCTCCTCCTCCATGACACATCTTTTTCACAGAAAAGACGTAGCGAATCTATCTCTGCGCTAGCGTAATTTTCACGACAGGTGCTCGGCTAAGCTTCTACATATAGTCTCCATCTATTTTTTTTTTTCATTTTCACCCCAAATAAGTCACTGTGCCACTTTTATATAGGAGGCTACTATCGGGGACATAAGTTGCAGGGATACTATGTAAGGAGATGAATAGCAAGATGTCTGTTCACATTACCCTTGAACTTCTGCATATCAGTACAGTTGGGAAAGCAGAATCCCAAAGTCTAGCAGTTCTGGGGGAAGAAACTATTAGAGTAGAAGGCTTTCTGTCATCTCATGATTTCTACTGCGTAGGGGTGGGATTTTGCTGCTTTTCGGGTTTGTCAGGAGTATTTACGTCGAGGGAGTACAAGTGTTTGTAGTTCGTCGGAGCATTCACAATTAAAATACTTATAGACCAGGCAGAGGGATGCATATTTCGTCGATGGGACAGTAGTTGAAGCTCAGATGACAGTTCAGGACCTATCAGGTTAACGATTCTCTTTTTAGCAGATGCACCAGCCCAAATGTGACTACAATACTCCATACATGGGCGTTTCGGCAAACACTCAACTAGCTACAACCACTGTGAGTAATTTACCTTAATCTATATATGTATCTAATACTAAACAAAATCTCCATGGACAGAGTTTCTTTCCTAGAGCTGCCCGTCTGTGAAACTCAGTATCACGGCGCTGTTTCTATATTGACTATAACATGAGCGTTGGAAAAAAATCAAGCTTATAGGTATGAAAAACAAAGTTTTTTTTTTACATAGGCATCACCACTTATCAAGGCCAAGAAACCACTCGAGGATAAGGGTTAAAGAGTGTACAGTAGAAATTGGACAATATAGTAATCGTTTGTAATGGAATTTCGGTAAAAGATAGATCCACAGGCCTGCGGTTCCTGGAAAGAAGCTATTTGAATAGGAAGCTGTATTAGAATGAGGCATTAAAACATCGAATTGATGAAGACCACTAGACCAATGAGTAAAACGAGCTGGAACAAAAGAAGCTTACTGCTTTGGAATTATGTCGAACTCATCCAAAGTTAACTTTAACTCAGGAGTATTAAAGATTTATACCATATATCTCACTGCTGATGCAATTCTCTATCTGTACAAGAACCAAGTATGTCCAAGGATGGAGTACTGTTGCCATATCTGGGCAGGAGCTGCCTTGACAGAGTTCAAAAATAGACTTTGTAGCCTAGGGGGATGCCCTTTTCTCTTCCCTGCAATCTCTTCCCATAGAAGAGACGTTGCGAGCCTGTCTCAGCTTTATTGTTATTTCCATGGTAAAAGCTCGTCTGAGCTCTAATCTATAGTCCCCACCTCTTGGCTGACTTTCACGAAAAACACAGGTCTAGATAAAACCACTATCAACAATTTACCTCACTCTTTATCCGCGTCTAAACCTAGACGTCTGTTCCATGAAAAAAAGCTTATTTTTAAAGAACTGCAATCCTGTCGAACTCTGTTCCGTTTTCCTGTTTTCCAACTGACTACAATATAGTCGTTTTCAAGTCCAACGTAAGCAAGTTCCTGATGAGCCGTCCTCTTGAGTAACCCTATTTACCAAATTTCCACTACTAACGGTTACTACAATATTGTCCCATTAGCTACTGTACACTCATTAAACCTTATCCTCGAGTGGCCTCTGGGACTTGATAAGTAGTGACTCTTTTGTGAAGAAAAAAATTATATGGATATGGACATCATAATAACGTTGACACACCAGTTCCGGTCAAATCATGAAGTTAAGCGACGTCGAGCCTGGTCAATACCAAATGGGTGACTGTTTGGTATTGACTAGGTGCTGTATGTGCTCACCTTATCTGGCATTGCTTCCAGTCGTACTGGGCTTCTCCTCGGCACTGAAATCAAGCAGTACCAATTCAAATTGTGGTTTGGGATTGCGCAACACTTGCTTCAAATTTCACGCGCGGCGCCCCTTACAGAGGGTATCTATTGTCTCTCATAACTTCGTCCAAACTGCTTGGCTTAGGGTTTAACGGGAACATTAATTTGGACTAATGCATCAAGGGTATTACCAAGACTGGTGCGACTAAGGAGGGCTCCCTCTACCATACTAGAAAGTTCGTTACGTCTGAGTGTATCCTGTAGAAGGTCACTATTCGCTCATGCATGGAGTATGGTTGCCGTATTTGGGTTTGTGCATCTGCTACTAGTCTCTCACTCTTAGACAGCGTTCAAAAAAGAGTGGCCACACTAATAGGCCCCGTACTGTTGACTATGTCTCGTTTACAAGTATTTTAATGGAAAGTGCTCCGACGAACTACAAGCCCTTATAACCCTTTAATGTAAATGCCGTAGACTACATTGAGTAGCAACAAAATCCCACCCCTGCACTGTAGAAATCCTTAAATGCCAGAAGACTTTTTACTAAGATAGTTTCTTCTCTCGAACTACTAGACTTTAGAATTCCCTCCTGTGTCCTTTCTTCCCATACTATACTGGCATGCAGAGGTTCGTCCAATAAATAGACACCTTGCTGCCCAATTACCAACATAGTACCCCTGAAAAATTTGCCCCAAAAAGTAAGCCCCTACATCCAAGTAGGACTGTGCCTTACTTGAACTGAAAAAGCAATAAGGTATAGTCTGAGTGAGTTTTGTTGTGCATTGTTGCTCAGTTCAGAAACAGAGCGAGTGTTGTAGTATTATGAGGTTGAAATAACAATAATGATACGAATAAATGTTGTAATGGTCAAAATAAATGTTGTAATGGTTAAAATAAATGTTACAATGGTCAAAATGAATGTTGTAATGGCTAAAATAAATGTTGTAATGGTTAAAATAAATGTTGCAATGGTCAAAATAAATGTTGTAATTGTCAAAATAAATGTTGTAATAGTTAAAATAAATGTTGTAATGGTTAAAATAAATATTGTAATGGTTAAAATAAATGTTGTAATTGCCAAAATAAATGTTGTAATGGTTAAAATAAATGTTGTCAATGGTTAAACAAAATGTTGTAATGGTCAAAATAAATGTTGTAATGGTTAAAATGAATGTTGTAATGGTTAAAATCAATGGAGTAATGGTTAAAATAAATGTTACAATGGTCAAAATAAATGTTGTAATGGTTAAAATAAATGTTGTAATGGTTAAAATAAATGTTGCAATGGTCAAAATAAATGTTGTAATGGTCAAAATAAATGTTAGAATGGTAAGAATACATGTTAGAATGATAAGGATTAATGTTGCAATGGCAAAAAAGAATGTTTTAATAGTTAGAATTAATGTTGCAATGGTAAAAATAAACGTTGCAATAGTAAGAATAACTGTTGTAATGGTTGGTAATAATGTTGCAAGTGGAAAGATGTGGTCCTTCGTAAAGTTTCGGACTATGGAGCCTGCTATCTTCTTCAATTGCATCTTTTCTATCTTGAGATATCTACATTCTTCAGATTGTTGCATTCATCTCGGGTGTTGTTTATTTACAACGTTTTAGCCGGTGCAACCTCCGACCTTCTTCAGTCGCATCTTGTCTAACTCTAAAATCTTTGTGTCCGACTAAGCCCTTTATTTAATCCACGAGGTAGCATTATATCGTTCCGTTAGCCATGACCAGGTAAAAATTTTAACTAATACACAATTAAATGATACGCAATTAAGTAATATGCAATTGAAAAATTTATTATGACCGCAAGGACACGTGGCGTCACAGATACAGTACCAATTAAATTTCATATGTAAGTGACACCGTTTTGGAGGTTGAAGGCTCAGTCATTAGAACTAGCGATACTAAAAATGCTATTACAAATTAATTAAGGTTGACAGAACGAGACCAAGCTACCCTCGTTGATTAAATAAACGGGTTCGTCTGAAATGCTGTACATATTAACTTAGTCGGGCATAAAGATTCTCGAGTTCGACAAGAAGGGCCTGAAGAAGGTCGGCGGTCACATCGGCTGAAAAGTTGTGAAGGCAACATACGAGATAAACGCCATAGTTAAAATAGCGTAGATAATACGATTTAAATTACCCGTTATGTAATATATTCAAGAGCTATTAAGATGCGAAAATATACAAGGATTAGTTCACGTTTATTTAAAAATAAAAATTGAAAAAAAAACCCCAAAAAAACAAAAAACAAAACAAAAAAGACAACAAATACAAACAATCAAAAATAAACGCAAATTAATGTGTGAAAAAATAAGAAATAAATAAAAGATAAGAATTGTTTCAAAATTTCTTTTATAATCTGAAATTAGGTTAGGGAAATATTTTATTGAGAACAATAATAAAATACAATCAGTGATTTTATTCAATCATTAATTTTATTCTCCTCGTTATTGGAACTGAAATTCCTAAATTTAGAAACCTAGTATAACCAGATAAAAAAAAACAAAAAAACAAAACAAAACAAAAACAACAATAAGAAAAAAACAAAACAAAAAGCAAAAAACAAACATTAATTTGTTTGAAATCAAATTTTCAGCGATTTGAGGTCGTAATCAGTTTGTGCTTATTTGTGTGTGCTTTTCTAAAATTTTGTATGGAACTGAATCTTATGATATTATGCAGCGAACTAAGTATTATTGTATCCATTTCATGCAGAGTTAAGGACAAATAAGGATTTGTATTGAATATGATAAAAAATTAACCATATAATATTAACCATATAATATTAACCATATTATATCAATTTTTTATAAAACATTTATTCTAAATCGTAGGGTAATAACTTTGGCCCGTTTTAACGAACTAAAATCTACTACTACTACTACTACTACTACTACTACTACTACTACTACTACTACTACTAATAGTTTTATACAGTTATATTATCTAGTTAACCTACTCGATTCTTCTTGCCATAATGCCCCAATCTACAACTACTACTACTACTACTACTACTACTACTACTACTACTTATTCTAATAATAAATAAAATAATAACAAAATAATAATAAAATAATAATAATAAAGATAATGACCCTACTACTAATAATAGGATACTACTACTACTACTACTACTACTACTACTAATAATAATAATAATAATAATAATTTAAATTATTAATAATAATTTAAATTATTAATAATAATAATAAAATAATATTAAGGATAATAATACTACTAATAATAATTGAATATTACTACTAATGATACTAATAGTAGTAGTAGTAGTAGTAGTAGTAGTAGTAGTAGTAGTAGTAGAAGAAAAACAAATAATAATAATAATAATAATAATAATAATAATAATAATAATAATAATAACTAGCGGGACCTGTGGAAATTCCACAGCGGCATCTTTCATATGTAATATATTGATGTTGGCATTCTGTGAATGTTCAAAATAAATGGAGATGCCCTGATATTATTGTAGCTCATTTGTTAAAGTATTTATCTAAGCTAGCAGGGACGCCAGGCGTAGCCCAATCGTAAAATGCACTTAAATATTATGTTTTATAAAATTTATTCAGATTTGTATATCTAATTATAGAATTATAGAATCAATTTTCTATCGATTCTCAACAAAAATATAGTATCTCTTCTCTTCTATTCTATTCTAGTTTAATAAAGTAGCCGCAAGAATTCCTCTCTGGACAAACGGCTAATAATAATAATAATAATAATAATAATAATAATAATAATAATAATAATAATAATAATAATAATAAAAATAGTAATATTAATAATAATAACAGTAATAATAATGATAATAATAATAATAATAATAATGATAATAATAATAATGATAATAAAATAGTAATATTAATAATAAAATAATAGTAATAATAATAATAATAATAATAATAAAAATAGTAATATTAATAATAATAATAGTAATAATAATGATAATAATAATAATGATAATAATAATAATGATAATAAAAATAGTAATATTAATAATAATAATAGTAATAATAATACTACTACTAATAATAATGAATAATAATAATAATAATAATAATAATAATAATAATAATAATAACAATAATAATAATAATAATAAAGATAAGTTTAATAATGATACTAATGAAATTAAAAGACCTTTGTTTCTTCAAAGAATGACCTTGGATTATCTAAACATTAATTTACTTGTCCGTACGCCCGGTGTCACAATAATTACTATCATCATCGCAAACATAAGTGATGCTGCTGCTGCTGCTGCTGATGATGATGCTAATAATAATGATTTAATGAGAAAAGAATTACCCCCTTTATAGTAGCTCTTTATCAGTTAAAAATCATGAAAATCATTTCTTTCCAAAATTAAACAAAAATATGGCTATCTGTTTACGGTTTCAGGTTGACTATTATATTTTATATTAAAAAAAAAGTCATGTAAGTTTTTTTTTTATTATATATATTTTTTAATTTGAAAATAAAAATAAACGTGCAAGTGAATTGACATCGGTTCCTTTATAATTTATATTAAAAAAAATTTCAGAAAAATATAAAACAAAAGAATGTGTTGTTTGTTGAATTTTGAAAACAATGAAATTTTTTCCAAAACGATTCTTTTTTTGTAGCTTTAAAAGGTTAAAAAGAATTTGCTAAAAATTATTTTAAATTCCTCGTTTTTGTTTTATTTTATGTTTTTATTCATTTTATTTTTTATGTGTTTAAAAAAATTTTAAACTACCGTGAAATTTCCACAAGTTCTGCTGGTAATAAAAGGATGATGATGATGATGATGATGATGATGGTGATGGTAATATTGCTAATGATTGCGATGATTATGATAATGATAAATTAATGAAAATGATAATAATAATGATGATGATGCTTATGATGATGGTGATAATGATATTATTAAAAAAGATGATAACGATGATAATGATAATGATAATAATAGTGATGATGATGATGATAAAATAAAGGTGATGATACTACTACTACTACTACTACTACTAATAATAATAATAATAAGAAGAAGAATAAGAATTCGTACTACTACTACTACTACTACTACTACTACTACTACTACTACTACTAATACTACTAATAATAATATTAATAAGAAGAAGAAGAAGAAGAAGAAGAAGAATTCGTATAATTGAACTTTTCTTCTCTCACGCTTCATTTTACGCCCAGAACAAGGCCGGCCAAGCAGAAACGCAGCGGACGTATATAAGACGAGCGTGCGAGAGAGAGAGAGAGAGAGAGAGAGAGAGAGAGAGGGGGGGTAGGTGGAGAGAAGATGCGGGGTGGTTTTGGCAAGCACACGAACCGTCGACATTTTGAAAGGTTGAAAAACCTGCAGCTCGCAGAAAAATGGCTGCACACGTTTCAACGGTCACGTTGACCTAGCACCTCCCCGGCTTGCCAGGTCACGGTGACCCCGGACACGTACAAACATATCGGAGGGCACTTGTTCTCCGAAAACCAAAGTTCTGCTCCCACCTGCAACTAACGTTCTCACTCCCACTACCAGCAGAACCCTCTTGCCACCATTGGCGCTACTGCTTCCAACACCGCTAGTGCCACTGCTACTCCCTCCACCTCTGTATCTGTGTACGCCCGCCACTCTCATTTCCAGATTTCATTTTGAAAAGTCCATCTTACTTTTACCGATTTAAATTAAAAACCTTTTCTTTTTTTTTTTTTTTATAAAAAAAGGCATTCGTTTTGTGTTATTACTTTATCCATTCATCGATCTTTTCAAGAAATCGCTTACTCTTAAGAATTTTAATTAATGGCAATGTATTACTTTAATGTAAACCATATAAAGATCAAGTTATACTACTTCAAGGATAATATATATATATATATATATATATATATATATATATATATATATATATATATATATATATATATATATATAGTCATCCACATGCAGTACTGTTTCGCTGTTTCACAACTCATCAGAGCGGCTAGACAGACAACGACCTCAAACCAGGACTGACCGCCTGTACGACAGTCAAGGCTTCTAACCATTACGCTAATCGGCGGCTGCTGTGCGAGTCCTGAATTAACGATGTTTTGACATCGTCCGAAATACCTAGGCTCGATTTGTTTACACAAAGAGCATCACTTCATACGCTAATGGTAATTCGTTTATCACTTCTCAATATGCTCAACTCAAGATGAGGAGCTTTATAGTCATCCACATACAGTACTGCTTCACTGTTTCACAGCTCATCAGTGCGGCTAGGCAGGCAAAAAAAAAACTTAAGCCAGGACCGACCGCTTGTACG
>NC_136516.1:17534691-17557191 GCF_053919585.1 Euprymna scolopes
TTGGACGTAAACAGCAGAGGAGGTCGAAGCTTCTGGCTGAAAGTAATCTCAGTGAGGTAAACAGTCGCCCTATCACGTCCGCTACTACGCCTTTTCTTTCTGGATGAGGTTCCGTAGCCTTTTAAGGAAAACTGCAAGGCAGCAGTAGGATTTGAAGTCAGAGTTCCCATCTCTTATCCTTTTGCTGTGATAGGGCCCACAAGGCAGTGGTGTTTGATTTTGGGGTTGGTTCCCCTAGTCTTCGCCCAACCAAGGGCACCCACAATCCAGTGGGGTAGGGGTTGGTAGTTTGCCAGAGCATGTCCGCACATCAGTGGGCCATAACGCACTACCTCTGGGATCCCCTACTACACGAGATCTCGTACAAATTTAGTTTGGGGCCGCAAAGCACCCAGTTACTGCGTGTGGCCAACGTGGAAGCACTGAGTCTTGATGATGGAGAGGCTATCTACTGGCAGGACAGAATTATGCATAGCTGCCCCCTTTTCACCACGAGGTTAGCCAGCGGTGTTTGCTGGAAGCGAGAAGGCATATATATATATATATATATATATATATATATATATATATATATATATATATATATATATATATATTGAACAAGAGGAAAGGTCTTAATCGGGAAAGTACCCGGAAATTAAATGTAGTTTCAATGGGGAAAAGGGAGTCGAGTTTTTCCTTGTCGTTGTTTCTTTGCGACGGAGTCTACGACGTGCTGGGTCCCTACATGTTAAAACATTGCAAACGTTACACTTTTTGGTGATAGTGAAATGTCTGAAGTCGATAGGATGCCGAGAACATATATTCGGTTTACATCTTGTACAAAAAAAAAAAAAACAAAAAACAAATAAACCACACAATTACTTTTTTTTATTGTAAGGCATTTTTAAATGAATAAGAAAAAAAAAACTGATTTAATCTTTTATTGTAATGGGAGTAGATAATGCAGTGTATTTTCAAGGGGTAGTGTAGAATATTGTCATGAGGGATCTGTACTATTAGTGTCCTGGTCATTAGTGTCTTAGGGCTTTAAGTGTCCTAGGTTTTTAGTGTCCTGGTCATTAGCGTCTTAGGGCTTTAACTGTCCTAGGTTTTTAGTGTCCTGGTCATTAGCGTCTTAGGGCTTTAAGTGTCCTAGGTTTTTAGTGTCCTGGTCATTAGCGTCTTAGGGCTTTAACTGTCCTAGGTTTTTAGTGTCCTGGTCATTAGCGTCTTAGGGCTTTAAGTGTCCTAGGTTTTTAGTGTCCTGGTCATTAGCGTCTTAGGGCTTTAAGTGTCCTAGGTTTTTAGTGTCCTGGTCATTAGCGTCTTAGGGCTTTAAGTGTCCTAGGTTTTTAGTGTCCTGGTCATTAGCGTCTTAGGGCTTTAAGTGTCCTAGGTTTTTAGTGTCCTGGTCATTAGCGTCTTAGGGCTTTAAGTGTCCTAGGTTTTTAGTGTCCTGGTCATTAGCGTCTTAGGGCTTTAAGTGTCCTAGGTTTTTAGTGTCCTGGTCATTAGCGTCTTAGGGCTTTAAGTGTCCTAGGTTTTTAGTGTCCTGGTCATTAGCGTCTTAGGGCTTTAAGTGTCCTAGGTTTTTAGTGTCCTGGTCATTAGCGTCTTAGGGCTTTAAGTGTCCTAGGTTTTTAGTGTCCTGGTCATTAGCGTCTTAGGGCTTTAAGTGTCCTAGGTTTTTAGTGTCCTGGTCATTAGCGTCTTAGGGCTTTAAGTGTCCTAGGTTTTTAGTGTCCTGGTCATTAGCGTCTTAGGGCTTTAAGTGTCCTAGTGGTGCAGATTGCTGAAACAATCTTTCACTTGATGATACAAGCACCGAAAGTGAAATTTGTCAGGTTTGCTTCTGCAGCCATCTTGAAAACTGGCAGCCATCTTGAATTTTCTGATAGCTAACGGTCTTTCCTTAAAATGTATCTTCTGAACGTCATTTTTTGCCAATTTTGATGCTTGTATTACTAAGTCAAAGATTCTTATGGAATATTAAGATAACCTGCCCCACTACCCTAGGTCTTTAGTGTCCTGGTCTTTAGTGTCCTATGGCTTTAAGTGTCCTAGGTCTTTAGTGTCCTAGGTCTTGTGTCCTAAGTATTTTTTTAGTGTCCTAGGCCTTAAGTGTCCCAGTCATTAGTGTCCCGGTCATTAGTGTCCTAGGTCTTGTGTCCTAGGTCATTGGTGTCCTGGTCATTAATGTCCTAGATCTTAAGTGTCCTAGGTTATTAATGTCCTAGGTCTTAAGTGTCCTAGGTCTTAAGTGTATCTTTTCATTTGTGTACTGGTAATTTTTATAGGTTTTGACCCCCAACTTGGGACAAGACGGTCACTCTCATTAGACTTACGAGAGTCACCTTTCCTTTTATGGGCTGATCCTCCCTGGTACTGCCTCCTATTTTATGAGGGTCATTCCAAAAGTAAGCACCCCCTCATATTTATTTTACTAAAACTTAAAACGTTAAAGAGCTACGAAGATCGGAGTGGTGCCATTAGAACAATAACCTTTTGTATTCCAGAATTTATTTTTTCTACATAGTCACCACCATTCTCAATGCACTTTTACCAGGAATTCAATGGCGCATTTCTGCTTCTGACGCACGTCCTTGTCAGGGAGTTGCTTTCTTAGAGTTTCACACCGTTAATATCTGCAACAGAGAGATTAGGCTTTCAGGTCATGAATGCATAAGTTCAGTCATCCTAACAATGCAATTACCAATCCCCTCTGATCTTTTAGGGCGGAACAGACAAACAGACAGCCAGCCAGCCAGCCAGACAGCCAGACAGTCAGCCAGACAGACAGATAGATAGATAGATATAGAAAGAGAGATAGAGAGAAAGAGAGAGAGAGAGAGTGAGTGAGAGAATGAGAGACAGATAAATTATTATTATTATTATTATTATTATTATTATTATTATTATTATTATTATTATTATTATTATTACGATGATGATGATTGCGGATATATTCCGTGTACGGCTAAAAGTTTAATTTATTTTATGAGAAGCAAAATTGAATTTCAGCAATTTTTTAATTATTTTTAGTTCACAAGTAAGTACATCATAAAGTTTTATTACAATTTGTATTTTTGACATCTGAATGCACTATAGACGTAAATATGGAGAAAAAAACGAACTTTCTTTCAAAAACAAAAACACGTTAAGGCCAACGATGAACTTTACCCAACCCCACTCTTTATCTGTGCCTAAATCCAAACGTAGATTCCATGAACAGAGTTTCTTTCTTAGAAGTGCACAACTGTGGAACTCTCTTCCGTTTGACTGTTTCCCACCTGACTACAACTTGGATGTCTTCAAGTCCAACATAAACAAATTCCTAACAAATCGCTCTCTTAAGTAAGACATTCTATCAAATCTCCAATATTAATGATTACTACGATACTATCTCATTGATTACTGTACACGCAATAACCTTTATCCCCAAGTGGCTTCCGGGCCTTGATAAGTGGTGACCTCCATGTAAAAAAAAATCAAACGAAAAAAAAGGATATTTTGCAGTTCTTACATTACAATTTGAAAATATCCCTATTCCATTTTGTGTTTCATTTCACTTTATTGTAACCCCCCCCCAAATGGTGTCCCTTCTTAGGGTTAACACGTAATCTCAAACGAGATCCACAGATAATCGAATATTACTTTGCGGTTCTTCTTTATTTCTCAAACGTTGAGTTAGTAAAGAAATAAGTAATATTAATTTTCCTTTCATTTATTGGCAGGTTAACTACGTCATAGTATATATATATATATATTTATGTCTCATTGTCTTACTGGATTCCAAGACAATAATTCAACTGGTCTAGTGGAGTATCTAGTTTAGTTTTTTAGTTTTTTTTTACTATTGGCAAGATCACTTTAGAGCACTTCATCTATTCTGTCCTCGGTCGGTATAGGAGAAGTACTTCATTATTGAGGCAATTTTAATTTTTGTTCCTATCCAGGTTGCCTCATTTTGGGGAGATTTTCCCCAAATTAAAAACCGACCTTGTGTCTAACACTGCCCTCGTGGAGAAGCAAGTAAATAGAAACATCACTTTAATGCTCCAATTATCGTATAAGCGAATGTAAGGTAGCCATACCAAGAAGATTTTATTTGGGCTTCGAATGCTTTGTTATTTTGACTATTTTACCATATTTTTGTATGCCAAAATATCCCCATGCCACGTTGTCCTGACAAACTCTTGTACAGAGGGACGTTAGACATTTGAGGACAGTGTCTAGTAGGTATTTAAGTTCTCTTTTACTTGGATAAGTTTGTTGATTTCACTTAATTTCAAGTATTTTTTAGTTAAAAATAAAGATAGCACAAAGGCTGTCGAATTAGAATTTTAAAAAGTGAACGAGGCATTGCCCGTCCCTATTTAGCCCAAGAAGTCCCCAGGGGGACGTCAAATCCTTGTAAAAATTAAAAAACGGTGCAGTTTTAGGCCTTAACATATGTAAATTTGAGTTCTGCACCATGCAAAAAAAAAAAAAAAAAAAAAAAAATGACTCAAGTCGATCACCCCCCCCCATTTAACCACAAAAGCCCCCAAGGCCTTAACATATTTTAATTTGAGTTCAGCACCATGCAAAACTGCTAAATAGACATACACAGAAAATTTTGGACAGGTATGATAAAATAGTCCCAAAAGATGGAGTGTTTTTATTAGCCCTAAAAGAGCCCCTGGAACACACCCTAGAGTTATCGTGGAGTATAGACAAACAAAATTATATAGAAATCAGTTGGTTACAACTTTTGAGAAAGTTTTATAAAAATCCAAGGCATCAATTTTTTTTTTTTAATAAGCACAAAACTGTCAATTTTAGCGATTTTAACCCAAAAGGCACCACTAGGGAGCAAATGGAGTTTTTTTCTGGAAAATCCGTTCTGTTACATTTTTACGCATATCATGTTTAATGTTTGTGCAAAATTTCCAAAAATACCTAGGCATAGTTATTGAGAAAAGTGCGGACGGAAGAACAGATGAACGGACAAGGGTGAATTTACAGGTTTACCCTCTTTTTGTCGGGGACGAAAAAAAAAAAATGATGGTCTCATTCGAGCTGTAGTTGAGTCTCAATAATGACTCCAAAATTGAAAATTAAATAAAATTCTGATCCCCCCTCCCATACATTAAAATCCTTTGTTTAAATTGGAACAATGTTAAACTTATTATTCATTCAGAATCAAATGATTTTTTTTTTTTAACTTTCTATATGTTTCGAGCCAGAATTCTTTCTAGAAAGACATCGGGTACTTATAAGAAAGACCATGTGTAGGTTGCCTACATCACAAGTAAGAGTATTTCTGTGGAACAAACTACATTTGAACTATGCTATGTAACCCGTGACATAGTGGATAGTGTACTTAGTAAAATTCAGTTGTAAGTTACACTCTTCTGGAGGTTGAAGTTCAATCTTCGGTGCAGGTGACATTCAAAATGCAACTGCCAAATTACTTAAAACTTCTACCCAGTCATGTCTGATGGTACGAGAGCATGTTACCCCCGCGGGTTAAATAAAGGGTTCTGTTTGAAATTCTGTGCAGATTCATTGTTCAACAGAAAGATTCTCGAGTTCACTAAAATAGAGCTGAAGAAGGTCAGAGGTTACAACGACTAAAACGTTGCGAAAAATAACATGCGCAATAATAACAGGCGCTGTATGAAGTCCGAGGTGGCAGCGTAGACAGACGGAATATTTTGGACGTTGTTTCATGGAACACTTATGAGAGAAACCATGTGGAGGTTGCCAACATCATAAGTGAAAGCATTTTTTTGGAACATACCAGATTTGAACTATGCCATGTAACCCGTGACATAGTGGATAGAGGACTTAGTAAAATTATTTCTCAAACGTTAAATTAATTTCAAAATTAAAATATTAATTCCCCCCCTCTCACTTATTGATCAGATAACTACGTGATAATATATATTTCTATTTGTCTCTTGGTTTTACTGGATTCCAGAACAAGAATTCATCTATTCTGGTGGAGTATCCAGCTTAGGGTTGTTACTATAGGCAACATCACAGAAAATGCACCATCTTCTGTAATATAAATCTCACTCATCTGTTTAAATGTATGTATGTATGTATGTATGTATGTATGTATGTATGTATGTATGTATGCCTAAAACTTTCGACAGAGGCGACATATTTTCACGAGATCGGTATCATTTTTAAGCTCGACCCTTCGGACGACAAATATCGAAAAATTGGCCAAAAACATTAATTTCTTCACCTTATACTTGGCAATTTTCTACAGGGAAAGGTCGCTTTTTTCGCCGATATTTTCAAAAGTTTTTCGATTGTCTAGTCTTAATTTAACCTACGTCACTTCCGGTTTGGCGATGGAAGCAACAGCAAACACGTCACGTTGTTTTCCTGTTTCGCGATACGGGTTCGAGCCTGTCTGCCTACTACCACTATTTTTTTTTTGCTCTACACACATCTCCAAACACGTCGGGCACCCAGGCTAGGTCCTAAATAAGCCAGTGCATGGTGGCCCTACCAAGGTAATTTTATTTGGGCTTCGAATATTTTGTTATTTTGAATATTTCCAGTTCAAAAATAGTGGCTCCTCTCTAATTTGTGTGACAAGTGGTGTAAATATTGAATGTTTTCTTATCAAGTTTAATTTCCGCATTTTTTAACGGTTCAGGGCGTTTCCGACATTTCATCAACTTTGTCAAAATATGGCCGACATGCACCTGCACCGTTATCTACTAAAGACAATTAAACAAAGATTGGTCTTCTTAGCCATACCCGCATTCACCGATGATGACCCTCCCGACCCTACCGTACAGGATGGTCAGATGTCCCTCGTCGTTCCAACTGACACAACTATGCGATTATTTGCCAATTTCAATACTCCATCCCCGAGAGAATAGGGATGTCGGTATCGTCAATTTAAACAGTCTGTACACAATAATTGTTAAAATAGCTAGACGCCGTTTGTAGATAGGATAGAAAATAGATATTTCAAATCTCGCCGAGATTGAAAGTAGGAGGCGGTAATTGTTTATACAGGGTTCAAATCATATTCACTGGACTTTAGAGGAACACATGTCCCTGCTAAAAGCTTATGTTCCCCGACGCTGCCCTCTGCGATACCCTGTCATTTGTCAAGATTTTGTGATTTATTATTCTTTTTAAAAAAGACTTTTGGCTTTTGGCTGCTCATCATGGATTCTCGTGACATGAGTAATTTTGTTTTGTTTGTTTTCAGTTTCGTTTTTTTGCTCATAAGCAAAAGTAGAATGCAAAACAACAACCATGAGGCGCAAACTAAATGATTCGGCGACGTAAGAAGAGGAGAGAAGCTCGCCAAGACAGTGGTCTTATTCAGATAAGGAAAGAGGGGAGGAAAACAGAAGAGATGGGAAGACAATGTCGCAGAATGGACAGGATTGAAGCTGAGCAAGGAAAGGTAAGGGTTGAGAGGTGATTTGTAGTCCTTCAACGGTAAACGTCACTGGTGAAGATGAAGATGAAGATGAAGACTCTTACTAATGATGATGATGGGGATGATGAGGAGGAGGAGAAGGAGGAGGAAAAAGAGTAGGATGAAAAAAAGAAAGAAAATGATGAAGAATAAGAAGATGAGGATTTTGAAAAACTAATAAAAAATAAAAAAAGATAAAAAGGAAATGAAGACGATAACGAAGAAATAAAAGCATATATTATGATGATGATGGTGATGATGATGATGATGATGATGATGATGATGATGATGATGATGATGAAAAGATACAAACTGATTACAATTAAAATGATGATGGAAGATGATGGAAGATGATGATGACAGATGATGATGATGATGAAGTCGTGTGAGGAGAAAGATGTAGAAGTAGATGATGATGAGGAGGAAGAAGAAGAAGAAGAAGAAGAAGAGGAGGAGGAGGAGGAGGAGGAGGAGGAAAAGGTATCAGAAGAAGGCGTTTAAGAAAACTCAGAGAAAAAAAATGCTGATGATCAGGAAGTGTAATATGACGACGATGATGATGATGATGATGATGATGGAAAAGTATAAACCGATGATGATTATGATAATGGTGATGATTATGATAATAGTGATGATTATGATGATGATGATTATGATAATGGTGATGATTATGATGATGATGATTATGTGATAATGATGATGATTATAAAGAAAGAGAAGGCAGATTGAAAAACAAAAACATCACAAAAAATTACACACAAAATTAATGCGATGAAAACGATTCTTATGTTCCTGATCTTTTTTTTTTTTTAGATGAAGCTTGACTATTCGTTATATTTGAATTCTTCGGACTACTGTTCTCATCTTGAGTGTCATTTTCACAACGTTTCGGTCGATATAACCTCCGATTTTCTTCAAGTATATCTTGTCGAACTCGGAATTTCGAACAGAACCGTTTATTTAATTCACGGGAGTAGATTGTTCTCGTTCCGTCATCGACGACCGGATAGAGGTACTAAGTAATTTGCAATTGTGTATTCAGTCGCTCACACTGATGATTCAGCCTTCAATCTTTAAAATAAGGCCACTTTTACATTGCGCTATGAGTTCTTTAAGCGTCTTAAACCTCTTATATTTCTAGGTGTAAACATCACTATTGATTACTATATATTATCGACTTGTTGCTGGCTATCTTGCTCTTGCTTGTTGCTGGATGTCAACAATTTGAACCGAGAGAGAGATTTAGCTGTCGTACAAAGATAAAACTCTGTAACATCATCTGTGTATAGATACTCCCTCAGCCATTTGTCTATAAAAAAATGGTCCTGTGGCGGTGGAAAAGTAGGCCTGAAATGCTGGAAGCATGTAATCATTGATCTGCCATCATTATATGTATACATATATGCATAGGTGTATTTATGTTTATGTACAGGTGTATGTATATGTGTATATATCTATGTTTATATGTATGCATATATGTATGTGTGTATATATGTTTGTGTGTGTATGTATATACGTATATATATTGTTTGTATGAATGTGTATATATGCATGTGTGTATGAGTATATATGCATGTGTGTATGTATGTATATGTATGCACGTACATGTGTATGTATATATGTGCATGTATGTGTATGAGTGCATATTTATGTATGTGTATGTATATGTTGGCAAGTGTATGTATATATATGTGCATATGTGTACATATGTGTATATGTATGTATATGTGTGTATGTATTTGTATATGTGTGTGTATGTATATGTATGTACATGTGTATGTATGCATGTGTGTATGTATATCTATGTATGTGTATTATGCATTGTGTATGTATATATGTATATATGTGTGTATTTTTACAGATATTATGTGTGTATGTGTATATATGTATATTTGCATTTATATATATATATGTATGCTATTGACCGTCTTGTGTATGTTTATGTATGTATATGTATGTGTATGTATGCGTATTATGTATGTGTATGTATGCGTATTATGTATGTGTATGTCTGTATGCATATATGTGTGTTTTATGTATGCGTGCACGTATATATGTGTATATTTAGTTGTAAATAATGCGTCATCATTGTCTGCCTTCGGGACGTGAGTTTTTATGTTCAAACATTTTATTAAAAAACGAAAAAACTCCGGCCGTTTTGAAACGCTGTTCTGTTCATTTGGATTTTTCGTCTGATTCTATGTATATTTAGTTGTAAATAATGCGTGAAGTTCGTAATCATTGCCTGCCTTCGGGACGTTAGTTTTTATGTTGAAACATGTTATTTAAAAAAAAAAATCCAGCCGTTTCAAACGATGATCTGGATTTTTAGTCTGATTCTATGTATATTTAGTTTTTTTTTTTTTTTTTTTTTGTCAAACTCATTGAATTGTACCCATCACCTTCATCCTGAATATTGAGGATATATGACTTTTGGAACGCTCCTTCATGAGTATTTTACATGTATGTTCATGTGTACGTATTCATATGTAAGTACATGCTTATATGTGTGTCTCTATGTGTGTATGTTTGCATGTGTGTGTACATGCATATGTACGTTTACGCGTATTCTGTGTGTATGCATGTATGTGTGCATGCATGTGTTTATTTCCATGTGTATGTGGGGTGGAGAGGGCTCCCGTAAGCCGTGGTGAAGGCAATCCCTCTAGGAGAAGCAAATCTCTGATTTAAAAAACCATAAAGTGGGAGACCAGTACCTGCATTAAGCTGGTCTGCAGTTTAACTTGTTGCTCGCTATCTTGCTCTTGCTTGTTGCTGGACCTCAACATTTTGAACCGAGAGAGAGATTTAGCTGTCGTACAAAGCTAAATCTCTGTGACATCATATTTGTATAGATGCTTCCTCAGGCATTTGTCTATAAAAAATAGTCCTATAACAATGGAAAAGTTGTGACGCGTGTAGGCTTGAAATGCTGGTAGCATGTAATAATTGATTTGCCATCATTATATGTATCCGTATGTGTATGTACGTATATGTGTACGTATGTTTATATATGTACATATGTATGTATATGTATATATATATATATATCTGTTTTTGAATATGTATGTATATATGTATATATGTTTGTGTGTGTTTGTATGTATATATGTATATATATGTTTGTGTGTGTATGTATGTGTATGTTTGTGTATAAATGCATAGATATGTATGTATATGAAGTTAAATGTATGTGTATGTATATGTGCATATATGTGTATGTATTTGTATGTGTATATGTATGTATATGTGTGTTTGCATTTGTATATGTATGTGTATATATGTGTATGTATTTGTGTATGTATGCATGTGTGTATGTATATGTATTATGTATTGTGTACGTATGTATATATGTGTGTATGTTTATGGATATATGTGTGTATGCGTGTACGTATATATATATATATATATATATGTATGTATAGCAATGACCGTCTTCAGTGTCATGTCTGCTTGAGTGTGTGAATTCGCCGGTACTACTTAAAAAAATCATTGTGATTTTCGCTCATGGATTTTAAGTGTCTGAGGGAGTGGCACTCGTCTGACAAGACGTTGCAATCATCATCATACATATGTATGTATACTAGTGACCGTCTTCAATGTCATGTCTGCTTGAGCGTGTGAATTTTGCCGGCAGGACTAAAATCATTGTCGGCTCATGGACTTTCCGTGCCTGGGGGAGTGGCACTCGTTTGACCAGACGTTGCAATCATCATCATCATCATATATATATATATATATATATATATATATATATATATATATATATGTGTGTGTGTGTGTGTGTGTGTGTGTGTGTGTGTGTGTTACGTTACTATATTATCTATTATTTAAGCATATTGGGTTAAATTATATACTCGGTTTATTTAGAAGTTGATTGTCACTCAACATAAGCGCTATTTGAGTTGCCTTATCCTGGAATGTCTGAAAAGGCACACATGATGAAGGTTGTTACTTACATCGACCGAAACTTTGTGAAAATGACACTCAAGTTGAGAACAATGGTCCGAAGAATCCAAATAATACGAAAGTGTTTCTGTGGAACGAACTGGATTCGAACTTGGCGCACCGAGGAGGCCAACTTGTGTCGTTAAAAGTAAGTCATATAAACCCTCCCCTAACAAGATCATGAATAAGTACAACCAGTTTATGATGATGATGATGATGATGATGATGATGATGATGATGATGAAAAATAATTAAGAAACAAGAGGATACGTAAAATATTACCATCATTGTCGTCATCCACATCATCATCATCATCATCATCATCATCGTGTCGTCGTCATCATTATTATTATCATCACAATGGTCATCGTCATAATCATCATCATCATCATTATCATCATCGCCATCGTCGTCATCATCATCATCATCATAATCATCGTCGTCGTCGTCGTCGTCGTCATCATCATTATCATCAGCACCATGATCATCGTTATCATCATGATCATAATAATCATCATCATTGTGGTTGTCGTCGTCGTCGTCGTCGTCATTATCATTACCATCATCATTGTCGTCATCCTCCTCCTCCTCCTCCTCCTCCTCCTCCTCATCATCATCATCATCATCATCATCATCATCATCATCATCATCATCATCATCATCATCATCGTCTTCATCATCATTATCACTATTATCTTTATAATAATCGTAATAATCATAATCATCATCATCGTCATCGTATAAATTGAAAGGAAGGCTCGTCATTGTACTATCCGCCAGTCATCACCTCATCACGGATGAAGGTAGTATAATATATGTTCAATCGTTAACCTTTCTTTCTTATTTTTTGAGAATACGGATAATTTAATACACGGGGTTCGTTCCAAAACTAATGCATACTATTTTTTGTCTTTCGCAACTCATTTTCTTATGTTCAAAACTTCTATTGGAGCGATCTTCAAAATCACGATTTGTTTTATTTCAAAGTAATACTCAATACAAATAGCCAATGCATTCAACTCTCTTTGAAACACCAGCAAATCTCCGTTGTGTTTGCATTCTAGGGAACTCTTTCATATGTAATATGTTGATTTTGTTATTCTGCAGATGTTCGATGGAAATGGATGCGGTCTGATATTATTGTAGCTTTTTTTTGTTAAAACTGCAAAAGTATTTATCTAAACTTGCACGAACGCCCGGCAAAGTCCGGTCGTAAAATACGCTTAAATATGATATTCTAATTAATTTTTTATATATTATTATAGAATCAATGTTCTATTGATTTTTATATATTATAAAGTTGCGATTTAAAAAAAAAAAAAAAAAAAAAAAAAAAAAAAATATATATATATATATATATATATATATATATATATATATATATATATATGACTTGAGTGCATTAGCTTAATTCGAAACCGAAATAAAATTACGCCTATAAATACCTAGGAGTACTGGAAGCAGACACCATCAAAGCAACAGAAATGAAAGAGAGAATTGGAAAGGAATACCTCAGGAGAACAAGAAAACTTCTCGCAACCAAATTATATAGCAGAAACCTAATAAAAGCCATAAATACATGGGCAGTATCACTAGTAAGATACTCTGGACCGTTCAGTATCACTAGTAAGATACTCTGGACCGTTCATATGGTGGACTAAAGAAGAACTGAGACAACTCGATCAGAAGACCAGGAAATTCATGACCATGCACAACACATTACATCCGACAGACGATGTGGACCAACTCTACGTAAAAAGGAAAGAAGGCGGGGGGGGGGGGCTGGTTAATATAGAAGGCTGTTTAAATGATAGCAAAAAAGAACTAGAAAAATACTTAATGCAAAACACTGAACGAATAATCGTAGCAGCGAGAGACACGGAAAAAAAATCAACAAAACAGAAAACAGAGAGACAAATAAGACAAGAAAAGGAAAGTGGGAAGAGAAACAATGACAGGGAAGTATCATAAGGTTGACAAAAAATGAAAGTAACATGGATGCGAAAAGGACACACCAGCCGAGAAACTAACTCCCTAATAACTTCAGCACAAGACAACTCGATAAGAACGTAGCACATCAAAGCAAAGATCAACAAAGCACAAGAAAACAGCAAATGCAGACTCTGTGGACAAAGAGACGAGAAGATAAACCATATATGAAGTGAATGCAGCAAACTGGCCTAGAAGGAATACAAGAACAGACACGACTAAGTAAGAAGGATAGTACACTGGGAATTATGCAAACAAATGCATTTCGAACTCACAGACAAGTCGTACAAACATAAGCCGGCAACAGTACTTGAAAAGGAGAATCACAATTCCTATGGGATATGGACATACAAACTGATAAACCCATCCAAGCAAGGAGACCGGATGTCGTAAAAATTAACAATAAAGAAAAATCCTGTACAAATCGCTGTTCCAACTGACTATAGGGTGAATATCAAAGAAAAGGAGAAACGAAGCAAATACACAGAGCTAGCCAGAGAGGTGAGAGGGATATGGACGATGAAGAAAATCAAGATAATACTTATACTATTAGGAGCACTAGGAATAATGCCGAAAAACTTTTAAAAAAGAATGGGAGAAATTGGAATCAGAGGAATGACTGGAAAATACAACGAACAACAATCATGAAAACAACTGAAATATTAAGAAAAACCCTTGAATGTGGAAACTAACACACAGGAGCAACAAGTGCGGGCCAGACAAAATGCTGCAAAGGCAAAACATAAAACACTACATTGAAACCAAGAAAACTGAAACCGCATATGTATAAGTTCTTTAACCCAACCCATCCCCATTGCCACATCATCCCCACCCAAAAAAAAAGCACGAGACCAAATAACCAAATAGAGTCAAGGACGAAGGAAAGACCAGATATCAACCGAATAAGTGCGAAGAGAACTGGGACCTTGGGGAGGCTTAGTGCCACTCAAATTCCAATAAAGAACAATAGCTGCTGCCAACGAGAAACAATTGGCAATCAGCTGTTGCGATAATGTTAATTTATTTGCAAATGTTATCGAAAGAGGTGGAGAGTACTAGAAACCTGGGAAGACTTGATGTCACTTAGCTTCCAGTGAACACAACAGGCTGTTTTTAAGGAATGGTCTCTAAAGACCTGTTTGACAGCTCCTTGTGAGACAATAATAATAATAATAATAATAATAATAATAATAATAATAATATATATATATATATATATATATATATATATATATATATATATATATATTCCAGGTAGACACTCCAACTGAAATTTAATTTTTGTAATTAAATTTAAATCCATATAATCATTAACCTTACTTAACGCCAGTCATGGCGAAATATATTTTCTCTCCTCTTAAATTGAAAATGGTCTTGAACCCCTTTTGGAGTCTTAAATCTTGTTGCCTGATGGGATTAATTATGATTGAAACGGTCTGCACATCGTACCAGGATATGACTGTATTTACATAAAGAATATATATATATATATATATATATATATATATATATATATATATATAATAAATGACAAAAGTTATATTCCAAAATTCGTGATGTTGACCATCTCATAATTTATTCCTTTAATTCAGTTGACTTATACAATTATTGAATTGAATTGTATAAGTCAACCGAATTAAAGGAATAAATTATAAGATGGTCAACATCACAAATTTTGGAATATAACTTTTTGTCATTTATTCTCTATATTGCTCTGTAATTACATTGAGCTTCTTAAATAAGGACTGATATATATTACAACAAAATATATTTCTACAGAAATATATATATATATATATATATATATATATATATATATATATATATATATATATATATATCTCCCAAATATTTCCCTAAAACCTCTGGCCTTCATCCATCATGCAGAGCCTATGTTTGGCACTTTTTTACAGCCATAAAATGTTTCAGTCAAAGTCATTTATTTTCCTACTTTTGCATATAAATTACAATATATCTGATATTCCCAAAAATATCTGATATTTCTGGCCTTGATATAGGGGAGACTAAAACATTTTGGAAATAGAGTACGATTAAGAATATCTCCCGTATCACGTAATTCTTATACACTGTGAAATTTACTTTATGTATGAAAACCAAAGCGGGGAGATATAACATATGAGAAATATTTCGAGCCAATTCTCCCCTTGCTGTTATTTCAGATCATTTGAAATCATAGCAGCAGTCTTACTCTCCCCTACATCAACACCAGAGGTTTTGGGGAACTATTAGATATTTTCAAACCAATAAAATATGCCTAATTTTTTCTATATTTGTATATATATATACTGACATGGCAGGCCAGCTTCAGTTTTGATGCTTTGGGATGAATTTGGCTTTTTTTTTCCCTTGGTTGTCTCCCCTATGGCCTTGCCAGACCACTAATAATAATAATAATAATATATATATATATATATATATATGTGTGTGTGTGTGTGTGTGTGTGTGTGTGTGTGTGTGTGTGTGTGTGTGTGTATATATCCATCGGCTTAATATGGAATATGAAATTAGAATGCCGAATATATCGTTTTAATACCTGTGGGACAGCATTTCCGGCGCCATCTCTTCTGCCATTGTTCGTAAGCATGTCATTCTTGGCTGATGAAAATGTATCGAGCCGCCAACAATTGGCAAGGGCATCCTGACCTTTGTTGGCATCATGTCTATACGAGGAAGAAGAGAAATGAAAGAGAGAGAAAAAAACGTAATCAAAGAACAAAGGTAGTACTGTAAGGAGGAAGATGAAAGAAAAAGACACAAAATGGCCGACACATAATGATCAACTTCTGAGAAAGAGAGAGAGAGAGAGAGAGAGAGAGAGAGAGAGAGAGAGAGAGAGAGAGAGAGAGAGAGAGAGAGAGTATGTGAAACAATTCGAAAACAATTTAAAACGTCCAACACTTAAAGTAATAATAAAAAAAAAACAATGCTGAATACAAATTAATTACAAAGAATCTTTATTAAAAATATGTACGGATGAAAGGATAAAATCGTCGCCATAGAAAAGACGACATGTATCCGTTTCCATTTTATGAAACCGGGTTTTTTTTTGGGGGGGGGGGCAGACCATCTACTAGTTGGCCAGTTGTGTACAAATCCCAAGAGCGACAGGAGCATTTTTATCATGTCTGAAAGTGACACACTGTTGAACGAGCGAGATGGAAAATGTGCTGCTGTTAACCTCATGTCCTATACCGATCCAAATTATGAAAACAGGACCATTGCCAGCACCCACAAAATAGATTACTGGATTGCCACGATTAACAAAGGACGTTCGCAGGGTGATGCAAACAAAGTTTCCGGCCACGGTTATGTTTTTTTGGTGTGGTTTCAACGAGGGCCACATCATGCCACCTCACATCTCCGAAGTCGGTTTGATAGACAACACCAAAGTATATATGGATGAGCTGAAAAGTGTGATGATCCCCTGGTGCAATTAGGTGGCTGCTGGCAGACACTGGGTGTGGCAGTAGAACTCAACGCCGGCCCACAAGTAACAAGATGCCCAGGCTTGGCTTCAGACGGAGTGCTACGACTTTGTACCTTTTTCTCACTGGCCAACCTTCTCCCCTGACCAAAACCCGCTGCGATACTTCGTTTGATTATACGTCGAAAACATCATCACCGTACCACCCACAACACCAAAGCCAGCCTGATCGCCACCATCCGCCGAGTATTCGCCGAGTTCCCGCCCATCACGCCTTTGACTAAACTATCCCTAAAAATTTCAAAATTAAAAAAAAACGTTTACAAGTGTTTTTGATATAGATGTACATAAGAATACTTTGATAAGTATGTTTTAACTTAAATAGGAATGGTATGATAAAATTGTGGGGTCTGCGTTCGCGCCTGGCCTCCATAGAATAGAAATAGGCAAAAACTTTAATAAAGACTTTTCATATCTATTTGCGTAAGTATACTTTGATAATTATGTTTCAGTTTGAAGAAATATGGTATAATAAAATTATGGGGTGTTCGTTCGCACCTAACCTCCATAGAATGGAAATATGTCACAAAGTTTAACAAGGTTTTTTGATATATATCCACAGAATATTGTGATAAGTGTTTCAGTGTGAACAGGTGTGGTATAAAAAATTATGGAGTTTATCTATTTTATTTTTACTTTCATCATATTTTGCTTTGGTTTTGATACCCCCAAATTCAACCCAAATTTCAACCCTTCTTTTTCATAACCTATCATACTTTCATATATCAGAGCCCATTTTCTGTAGGCAGTTTTTGAACTTTTGAATGACGGGTACTTTTGCTAGTATGTATATATATGTTTTTTTACTTTATATTTTACTGTCTGAAGAGTAGCTGTTTGGGAATATTTTTAAATGATATAATATTTAAAATTGTCCAAAACATGTTAAAACCACTTTGAAAAAGAGTTAAAAACATATTTTATTTTAAAAAGGATGCACTAAATAAGTGGATAGTCCTTAATCCGTGAAGTTTCGAAGAAATACTTTCCTTCTCACCAGAGCGTAAGAATTAGCAAAATGCGGGATCGGATTTTTCTTGCAAAAGTATTTGATGAAACTACAAGTAACTGATAACAAAAAATGAAGCAGAGGGAATAAGGCGAATAAAAAAGTGATTTCTAGTGAAGGGTATATATATATATATATATATATATATATATATATATATATATATATATATATATATATATATATATATATACCCTTCACTAGAAATCACTTTTTTATTCGCCTTATTCCCTCTGCTTCATTTATATATGTATATATAAAACATTACATATATATATAATGCTTTATTTATACTACGATATAAATAAGAGTATGTATTGCCAATAAAAGGAATAATATAGAGGGCGTCTAACTGTTGGATTGGTTGTATATCTGGACTGGAGCGTGAAGTCAAATAAAGGTTTTAATTATGGTAATAAACCAAGTCTGAATGCAAATCAAGAGTAGGCAGAAATCAAAATATAAGTTGTTTCAAAAGAAAAAAAACAAAAAACAACAAAAAATCATCTCTCTCAATACAGACCAATAAGTCTCCTGTGTGTCATGAGTAACTGCTGGAATCCATATTAAATAGAGAAGTAATCAACCACCTCAGAAGAAATAACCTTCTTAGTGACATGCAATATGGTTTCCGTTCTGCTAGATCTACAGCAGATGTGCTAACAGTTATATCTTCAGAGGATTAGTGAATCTCTCGACAAAGGCTTTCTTTCTAGGGCAATTGCTCTTGACATATCAAAGGCCTTCCATAAGGTATGGCATAAAGGCCTACTTCACAAGATTTCCAGCTACTGGAAATGTTTTCTCAATTATTAAATTGTTTCTCTGTGATAAGCATGAATTGAGATGGATGGCTCTCATCTTGGGGAGGCTCCATGTTTTGACAAGCTTCTGGGCTTGGCATTTACTCCTGATCTGAAATGGAACACGTACATCAAGTCTGTTGCCAAGGTCACTGGAAAAATGGTAGGATCCTTCTACCACTCTAGGAAATATCTCACTACTGATGCAATTCTCTATCTATATAAAAGCTAAATACGTCCAAGGATGGAATACTGCTGCTACATCTGGGCAGGAGCTGCTAAAAACAGCCTATCCTGCCTTGACAGCGTACAAAATAGATTTCGTGGCTTAGTGGGGGATGCCCTTTTCTCTTCCCTGCAACCTTTCTCCCACAGAAGAGACGTTACAAGCCTGTCTTTGTTTTATCGTTATTTTCATGGCAAGTGCTCGTCTGAGCTCCAATCTCTGCTCCCCCTCGCCAATCTTTCACGAAAAACACCCGTCTAGCTTAAACCACTGTCAAAAATTTTCCCTACTCATTATCTGTGCCTAAATCAAAACGTAGATTCCATGAACAAAGCTTCTTTCTTAGAAGGGCACGCCTGTGGAACTCTCTTCCGTTTGACTGTTTCCCACCTGATTAAACTTCAAGTCCAACATAAATAAATTCCTGATGAACCGCCCCCTTAAGTAAGACACTTTATCAAATCTCCAGTACTAACGAGTACTACGATACTATCCCATTGATTACTGTATACGCAATAACCCTTATCCCCAAGTGGCTTCCGGGCCTTGATAAGTGGTGAACTCCATGTAAAAAAAATATATATATGAATAAAGTATTAACAGTTTGATTTTGATATCAAGCCAATCTTAATAATTATAAAACTTTGTGGACAGTCCTGGCACCATTGCTTGCTTGAATCTTGCAATAAATAATTTTACCTAAAATTCTTCATAAGTTTTGGATTCGGTTTCGATTCGAGCTGATGACATTCAAGTCATATATATATATATTTATTTTTTAAATCACTACTATATATTTGGTACAATATTATATATAATAATCGATAGAAAATTGACACTGTAATAACATATATGACATCTACATAATTAAAATATTATATTAAGTGTATTTTACGACCAGGCAAGCCCAGACACATATGCTAGTGTTTTTATAAATAAACATACTATAATTATGATCTGCTTGTCATTGAGTACTTTTTGATAAATACCGGAGTTTCAGTGTGTTTACCCCGAGGAAAGTACAAAATTTAACAATTATATATATATATATATATGAACAAATGATTAATAAAACATGTTAAAATACATCTTGAAAAAGAGTTAAAAACATATTTAATTAAAAAAAAAAGAAAGCACAAGATAAGTGGATAGTCCTTAATCCGCGGAGTTTCGAAGAAATACTCTCCTTCTCATCAGAGGGCAGGAATTAGCAAAATGCAGGATCGGATTTTGCATATAAAAGTATTTAATGAAACTACAAGTAAGTCACTGATCTTACTTGGTTAAAAAAAGGGTGAGGTAAGGGGAACAGGAGGCAAAAGAATATATATATATATATATATATATATATATATATATATATATGTGTGTGTGTGTGTGTGTGTGTGTGTGTGTGTGTGTGTGTGTGTGTGTGTGTGTGTGATGAAAATAATGGAAATAATATTCCGACAAAATCGAGAAAATAAAAAGGAACAAACCGTATTATGTGTTCATCAACGTTTCGTCTTTATTTCGAGACTTCCTCTGGATGAATGAGATTAAGAAACCAAAAAATATACCAGTACAAAATATTTGAAAATGTTTCACGTGCACAGTGTGACGCAGTTCTATTTCAGAGAAAGGGAAAATTGATGTTGGAAATTCAAAAAGGAGGGGGGGGGCTGGCGCTGTTAAAGAGAAGGAAATTTTAGTGACGTATCTTTTTCCCAATAAGAATATAAACTTGCGTTCATAGTTTTAAAATTAAATTAACGACTATATTACGTCACTAAAATTTCCTTCTCTTTAACAGCGCCAGCCCCCCCTCCTTTTTGAATTTCCAACATCAATTTTCCGTTTCTCTGAAATAGAACTGCGTCACACTGTGCACGTGAAACATTTTCAAATATTTTGTACTGGTATATTTTTTGGTTTCTTAATCTCATTCATCCAGAGGAAGTCTCGAAATAAAGACGAAACGTTGATGAACACATAATACGGTTTGTTCCTTTTTATTTTCTATATATATATGTGTGTGTGTGTGTGTGTGTGTGTGTGTGTGTAACATCAAAGATGGCTGAAATATCACGAAACACAATTGCAAGTACTTTTTCTATTTTTTTGGATTCGTGTAATCATGCCCATATTCCTTTTATTTTCTGTTAAATTTGATGAGTTCTTATTCTTTGTGATGAGTCAGGGCGGAAAGGATAAAAAATATTAACATAACAATCATATGAATGTTTCAGCGCTACGAAACATTTGCTGTCAATAATTGGACATTTTAATATGCTGAAAGAAATATACGGTAAGATGGACAGCATCTTGGAATTTGGAATATAGATTTTCGTCATATATATATATATATATATATATATATATATATATATATATAGAGAGAGAGAGAGAGAGAGAGAGAGATAAATAGATAGATAGAGAGAGAGACAGAGGGAGAAAGAGAGGGAGAGGAAGAGGGAGAGATGTGTCAAGTAAACCCTTACATTATAATGGTGCATTTATTGGCAACGAGAAATGGATGTGTGAAAAACAAAGAATCTGATTGGCTGACTAGCTAACCAAGTACCACAGAAACACATAAATACACAAAACAATATTATGTTGCTTCGTGTATTATGTGTTCCCGTGGTCCATTCAATAGCCTGACGTATCCTCACGATGATAAAGCGCGGAAAATTCTGTGTAGCTTAATTGCCATAAATATTTTGAAACTTAAAATAGATAAATACTATGTTCATTTCAAATGGAAGAGATAATACCTAGGAAAGATTATCTATACCACTCTCCTCATCCTAAACAAAGATACCATGTCGTAGAGGCTCGTGTAGTGAACTGAATTGAGGATGAATAGAAGTAATAATATAGTTTCAGCTTCAGACCGACACACAGACAAACATGGAATTGCTCTAATTAATAAAAATCTTTTTATTCATCTACGATCTCCTCCACAGAAACACACACACACACACACACACACACACACACACACACACACACACACACACACTTATAAACATTTCTTTTATTAATGATATGCTTGTTTAGTTTCTGCGAGGAAGAGCTCTATTCGCAATGATCTCCCCTTTCACCCCCGATGCCAATACCAATATTCCCCAACCTCGCCGATACTCCAAATCGTACGAGTTTCAAACCTGCAGACGAGGAATAGACAGAAAGACGAGGAATCTTCAGTTAAATGAAATAATCACGGCCGAGCTTCTGCAGACTACCTTCGTCGGTAGAATAATTGGGTATCGATCCGGTTGGTCTGCGCTGAAGCCTCGCCGATGCTGGGCAACCGCCACCGTTCCATGCTTCTCGCTCTTTCCACCACGCCCCCGCCCACCAGTCCCCATGCACTCACGCACAAGGCACACACGGACATACGCACCTAACACACACACATACACACACCGGCAACACACACGTACTTACGCAACACATGCATGCAAAGCGTTGTGTAGACCTACACATGTGCGTTTGGAGTGCAATTCCTGTTCGAAGAGACGTAATAAGTTGCATATGGCTTCAGCCGCATCTGCGCATGTCTTAATAAAGGTAGTGGATATATATATATATATATATATATATATATATATA
>NC_136516.1:17567191-17622191 GCF_053919585.1 Euprymna scolopes
GCAATAATAATAAAAGTAAATAAAATGATTTTATCATTATTTCTGACACTTTAAAGTTTTCAAAATTCTCATTTATACATATACTAGCAGGGCTACCCGGCGTTGCTCGGGACCGTATAAACAATGAAAAAACAAAAGCAGATATTGAACATATGTTTGATTCTTAGGGGAGAGGAATCTTTCATCTCTATGTATTATTTGTTTTATCTACCCTAGGACTGATATTGTTCATGTTTTATCCCTAGCATAGGTAATTTACAGCATGTATATGAAATTGTTTTACCTTAGGGAGAAGAGAACAGGTAATATACAACATAATGTGTCTATATTACATCCCTGGCAACGCCTAGAAACCAGCTAGAACATGTATTTCAGTCAATCTTTATTATATCCTGGGCTATGCCGGGAAACCAGCTAATCTCTTTTTAGTGACTTGACCACCAAAATACCTCCCTAAGTGTGTCCTTTCTTTTGAACTTATTAGATATAGGTATCTAGAAATGTGTGTGAAATTTTGTTGAATGCATTGTTCACTATGATTTTCTTATTGTTCTACACAATATCAACTGTAGCGAAATAACACAGTAAACTTAGTGTAGTGTTAGAATAAAGAGCAAAGGAAAAAATTAGAATCATATTTTGTAATTGCAAATCTAAATTTGCTAGCATGTACCAGTATTGGCCAGGTTGTGGAAATTTGGAACTTATAACATATGTAGTGGCCTTTTCCTAGATACCTATTGCTAAAAATTATACTTTCATTTTGTTAGAAAAATCTCTCTTCAGATGCCCTGCATCATTCAAAATAAAAACAAATATTTTTATAATTGTTTCAGTATATTGCTACACAATGTGAAAGTTTTTAACGTTTGTAAAAAAAATCATGAATGTGCTTATATTGCAAAAAAGAAAATATCAGTGCACAGTATTGAAAGTGTTTGAGATTCAAAAGTCTGTAACATTTCTACTAACTTCATAAGATGTCATGTGAGAAACTGAATTGAATATCAAGACATTATCTGAAGCGTTTTTATTTTGGTGTAACATATGTGTTTACAGTGAACCTTAACTTTTAATAAACAGATTGGTATGCAATGACATAGGCTAAGAATCTTTAAAATATATATAAATTGGAAAAATGTGTGAACAAATGAAAAAAAAATGATCCGCTCCACTTGATGACATCAAGCACAGTAATATTTTAGTGAAGAAAATATGAAATTGATGTTCAGTGATTAGTTTGGATGAATGAGAAAATGTAATTGTTTGATGCATAAAAATAACTCAGTTGCTGTATTTGATATTAAGCAGCAAAATATAGTGATTTGAATATTTGGGAAAACATCAAACCAGATTATGTAAAAAGAAAAAAAAAAGATGAAATTAGAAAATATATATTTTATGTTTATGAGTTCTGCCAATCAAAATTTTGTGGCAGAAATTGGGTGATTACCATGCAATTTTATTTTGGTAAAATTCTTAAATTATTAGAATGTTTATTATAATTTCTAATTAGTGACTTGTTATAATCAAAATCCGCCCTAAAGAGTGTCCTTTCTTTTATTAGGTATCAGAGTAGGTATCAAGATTTCAACTTCTATACAAATGTGATATTTCAGATCTGTACATAAAAAATTTGTTGAATATATAGGTTGAGAATTGTTCTGTGTCGCTCTCTCTCACACACACACGCATTCTCACTTTTATAGATATAATAGATAGATTACTCTAGATATATTTCCATATGTCTGAATACCCTATATACAAATTTTCAAATCTGTAGATAAAAAAATTTGTTGAGTATATAGGTTGAAAATTGTTCTCTCTCTCTCTCTCACACACACATTCTCAATTTTAGAGATATAATAGATAGATTATGCTAGATATATTTCCATATGTCTGAATACCCTATATACAAATTTTCTAATCTGTAGATCCAATATTTGTTGAATATATAGGTTGAAAATTGTTCTTACTCTCTCTCTCTCTCTCTCTGGCTACCTCACACACACATTCTAACTTTTATAGATATAATAGATAGATTATGCTAGATATATTTCCATATGTGTGAATACCCTATATACAAATTTTCTAATTTGTAGATAAAAAATTTGTAGAGTGCATAGGTTGAGAATTGTTCTCTCTATCTCTCACACACACACATTCTAACTTTTAATGATATAATAGATTATGCTAGATATATTTCGATATTTCTGAATACCCTATATATAAAAATTTGTTGAATGTATAGGTTGAGAACTGTTCTCTCTCTCTCTCTCTCTCTCTCTCTCTCTCGCTCACACACACACACATTCTCACTTTTATAGATATAATAGAAAGATTATCCTAGATATATTTCTATTTGTATGAATACTCTATATACAAATTTTAAAATCTGTAGATAAAGAATTTGTTGAGTATATGGGTTGAGAATTGTTCTCTCTCTCTCTCTCTCTCTCTCTCACACACACACACACATTCTCACTTTTATAGATATAATAGATTATGCTAGATATATTTCCATATGTCTGAATACCCTATATACAAATTTTCAAATCTGTAGATAAAAAATTTGTTGAGTATATAGGTTGAGAATTGTTCTCTCTCTCTCTATCACACACATTCTCACTTTTATAGATATAATAGACAGATTATGCCAGATATATTGAAATATGTCTGAATGCCCAATATACAAATTTTGAAATCTGTAGATAAAAAATTTGTTGTATACATAGGTTGACAATTGTCCTCTCTCTCACACACACACACATTCTCACTTTTATACATATAATAGATAGATTATGCTAGATATATTTCTATATGTCTGAACACCCTATATACAAATGTTCAAATCTGTGGATAAAAAATTTGTTGAATGTATAGGTTGAGAATTTTTATCTCTCTCTTTTTCTCTCTCTCTCTCTCTCGCTATCTCACACACACGCATTCTCACTTTTATAGATAAAATAGATAGATTATGCTAGATATATTTCCATATGTCTGAATACCCTATATACAAAGTTTCAAATCTGTAGATAAAAAATTTGTTGAATATATAGGTTTAGAATTGTTCTCTCTCTCTCTCACACACACATTCTAACTTTTGTAGTTATAATAGATAGATTATGCTAGATATATTTCCATATGTCTGAATACCCTATATACAAATTTTCTAAACTGTAGGTAAAAAATTTGTTGAGTATGTAGGTTAAGAATTGTTCTCTCTCTCTCTCTCTCACACACACACACACACACACAAGTTCTCACTTTTATAGATATAATAGATAGATTATGCTAGATATATTTCTATATGTTTGCCTACCCTATATACAAATTTCCAAATCTGTGCCCAAAAATGTGTGGAATATATAGGTTGAGAATTGTTCTCTCTCTCTCTCTCTCTCACACATATTCTCACTTTTATAGGTTATATAGGTTGAGAATTTTTTGCTCTTTCCATCACTCACATTCACACTTTTATAGATATAATACATAGATTATGCCAGATATATTTACATATGTCTGAATACCCAATATACACATTTTCAAATCTGTAGATAAAAAATTAGTTGAATATATAGGTTGAGAATTGTTCTCTCTCTCTCTCTTTCTCTCTCTCTCACACACACATTCTCACTTTTATAGATATAATAGATAGATTATGCTAGATATATTTCCATACGTCTGAATACCCTATATCCAAATTTTCTAATATGTAGATAAAAAATTTGTTGAATATATAGGGTGAGAATTTTCCTTCCTCTCTTTCTCTCTCTCTCTTTCTCACACACACACAAGCTGAAAATTGTTCTCTCTCTCTCTCTGACTCTCTCTCTCTCTCACACACACACACACATGGTCATTTTATAGATATAATAGATAGGTTATGCTAGATATATTTCTATATGTCTGAATACCCTATATACAAATTTTTAAATCTGTAGATAAAAAATTTGTTGAGTATATAGGTTGAGAATTGTTCTTTCTCTCTCTCTCACACACACATTCTCACTTTTATAGATATAATAGATTATGCTAGATATATTTCCAAATGTCTGAATACCCTATATACAAATTTTCAAATCTGTAAAGATAGAATTTGTTGAATATATAGGTTGAGAATTGTTCTCTCTCTCTCTCTTTCACACACATTCTCACTTTTATAGATATAATAGATAGATTATGCTAGATATATTTCCTTATGTCTGAATACCCTATATACAAATTATCAAATCTGTAGATACAAAATTTGTTGAGTATATAGGTTGAGAATTGTTCTCTCTCTCTCTCTCTCTCACTCACTCACTCACTCACTCACTCACAAACACACACACACATTCTACGTTTTATAGATATAATAGATTATGCTAGATATATTTCCATATGTCTGAATACCCTGTATACAAATTTTCAGATCTGTACATAAAAATTAGTTGAATATATAGGTTGAGAATTGTTCTCTCTCTCTCTCTTCTCTCTCTCTCTTTCACACACATTCTCACTTTTCTAGATATAATAGATAGATTATGCTAGATATATTTCCATATGTCTGAATACCCTATATACAAATTTTATAATCGGTAGATAAAAAATTTGTTGAATATATAGGGTGAGAATTGTACTTACTCTCTCTCTCTCTCTCTCTCTCTCTCTCTCTCTCTCTCACGCACACATTCTCACTTTTATGGATATAATAGATAGATTATGCTGGATATATTTCCATATGTCTGAATACCCTATATACAAATGGTCAAATCTGTAGATAACAAATTTATTGAATAGATAGGTTGAGAATTGTTCTCTCTCTCTCTCTCGCAACCTTACACACACAACCACACGCAAACATTCTGACTTTTATAGATATAATAGATCGATTATGCTAGATATATTTCCATATGTCTGAATACCCAATATACAAATTTTCAAATCTGTAGGTAAAAAATTTGTTGAATATATAGGTTGAGAATTGTTCTCTCTCTCTCACACACTCACATTCTCACTTTTATAGATATAATGTATAGATTATGCTAGATATATTTCTATATGTCTGAATACCCTATATACAAAGTTTAAAATCCGTAGATAAAAATACGTTGAGTATATAGGTTGAGAATTGTTCTCTCTCTCTCTTACGCACACACACACACACACACACACATTTTCACTTTTATAGATATAATAGATAGATTATGCTAGATATATTTCCATATGTCTGAATACCCTATATACAAATTTTCAAATCTGTAGATAAAAAATGTATTGAATATATAGGTTGAGAATTGTTGTCTCTCTCTCTCTCTCTCTCTCTCTCTCTCTCTCTCTGGCTACCTCACACACACACACATTTTCACTTTTATAGATATAATAGATAGATTATGCTAGATATATTTCCATATGTCTGAATACCCTATATACAAACTTTCAAATCTGTAGATAAAAAATTTGTTGAGTATATAGGTTGAGAATTGTTCTCTCTCTCTCACACGAAACTGTGCGCTCGGCTTCTTCCCCCCCTTCCCACCCCAAATGCTTGGGAAACTGTGCACTGTTTTTGTTGGTTTTCAAGCTGCCTCTTCCCCCCCCACACACACACACAGTTTAACAGTAGTAGGAGGTCAAGAGAAAGAGGGTGAGAGAGAGAGAAGAGTAAGTTGGTGAGAGAGAGAGAAAAGAGAAAGAGGGTGTTGGTTTTATATTTTTATTATCGTCTAATATTTTGAAAGCTGAATTTCTAATAAAATGTGCATCTATAGGAGATAATGCCTGGGAATGTGTTCCCCCCCCCACAGTTTAACAGTGGTGTGACGTCAAGAGAAAGAGGGTGAGAGAGAGGGAAGAGTAAGTGGGTGAGAGAGAGAAAGAGAGAGAAAAAAAAGAAAGACGGTGTTGGTTTTGTGAAAAAAGTTGTTATTTACAATTGTTCGCATTCTTGGCCTTTTGGTCAAGATCAAAGTGTAGTATCTGTTCTTCAGATGCTGCACTTCTATTTCTTGTTCTCTTTCGGTGGAGGAGAAATCCTCCACGACTGAGACAATTTTTATTTTTGTACCTTTTCTCCACGTTAAAAAACGACCCTGGTGTCTAACTCTGTCCCGTGGGGAGGCATAGTAAATAGGTACAATTGTTCGCCATTAGTGGATGTTGACGTCACGTCACGTGACATGACTAAGCGTTTTTTTTTTTTAGTATGAATAACATTTTTTGTTTTAATTATAAAGTCTACACTTAATTTTATAGAAAATGATGTATATATAATAGAAAAAAAAAATTACTGGTTTTGTTGGATTCAAGTGGATCCCCCCCCTCCAGTTTAAGAGATAGCAGGTCACGTGGTAATATACAAAATGGCTAGCGTAAATATAAAGATCGGTTTTTTTATCGACGAATATTTTGAAAGCTGAATTTTTTTTTATTCCTGTACATTTTTTCCTGATATTTTTCGTTAAAACTCTTGTATAAATACTATTTTTAACCAGTTAAATACGTTGGAGACATTGTCATGGAGTTTAATAATCTCTAGAACAAAGCAGAAGAGAAATTACAAAAGTATCGGTAAAACAAAGTGTTTGTTTACATTTGTTCGCCATTACTGGATGTTGACGTCACGTCACGTGACATGACTAAGCGTTTTTGGATTATGTAATATTAACATTAAAATGACAGGTTTTTTTGGGGGCCCCCCCTAGGAGAGAAATGATCAGTTCACCCCCTTTTAATGGTCCGTTTGGTGTGGAATTTCGATATTTGTCATGCGGGTGATCAAGGTTCAATATGATACATAATTTGTCAACTTTGGTTGTGTCTGTCAAAAGTTTGAGCTGACGTCACGTCACGTGACACGTATTGAATAACGTTAAAATGACAGGTTTTTTTGGGGGCCCCCCTAGGAGAAAAACGATCAGTTGACCCCTTTCTACTGGTCCGTTTGACGTGAAATTTCGATATTTGCCATCCGGGTGATCAAGGTGCAATATGATACCAAATTTGTCAACTCTGGTTCCGTCTTTCAAAAGTTTTAGCGTTACAAACAAACATACATACATACATACATACATACATACACACCGATTTTTGCCTTTTATATATATAGACTAGCAGGGCTACCCGGCGTTGCTCGGGACCGTATAAACAATGAAAAAACAAAAGCAGATATTGAACATATGTTTGATTCTTAGGGGAGAGGAATCTTTCATCTCTATGTATTATTTGTTTTATCTACCCTAGGACTGATATTGTTCATGTTTTATCCCTAGGATAGGTAATTTACAGCATGTATATGAAATTGTTTTACCTTAGGGAGAAGAGAACAGGTAATATACAACATAATGTGTCTATATTACATCCCTGGCAACGCCTAGAAACCAGCTAGAACATGTATTTCAGTCAATCTTTATTATATCCTGGGCTATGCCGGGAAACCAGCTAATCTCTTTTTAGTGACTTGACCACCAAAATACCTCCCTAAGTGTGTCCTTTCTTTTGAACTTATTAGATATAGGTATCTAGAAATGTGTGTGAAATTTTGTTGAATGCATTGTTCACTATGATTTTCTTATTGTTCTACACAATATCAACTGTAGCGAAATAACACAGTAAACTTAGTGTAGTGTTAGAATAAAGAGCAAAGGAAAAAATTAGAATCATATTTTGTAATTGCAAATCTAAATTTGCTAGCATGTACCAGTATTGGCCAGGTTGTGGAAATTTGGAACTTATAACATATGTAGTGGCCTTTTCCTAGATACCTATTGCTAAAAATTATACTTTCATTTTGTTAGAAAAATCTCTCTTCAGATGCCCTGCATCATTCAAAATAAAAACAAATATTTTTATAATTGTTTCAGTATATTGCTACACAATGTGAAAGTTTTTAACGTTTGTAAAAAAAATCATGAATGTGCTTATATTGCAAAAAAGAAAATATCAGTGCACAGTATTGAAAGTGTTTGAGATTCAAAAGTCTGTAACATTTCTACTAACTTCATAAGATGTCATGTGAGAAACTGAATTGAATATCAAGACATTATCTGAAGCGTTTTTATTTTGGTGTAACATATGTGTTTACAGTGAACCTTAACTTTTAATAAACAGATTGGTATGCAATGACATAGGCTAAGAATCTTTAAAATATATATAAATTGGAAAAATGTGTGAACAAATGAAAAAAAAATGATCCGCTCCACTTGATGACATCAAGCACAGTAATATTTTAGTGAAGAAAATATGAAATTGATGTTCAGTGATTAGTTTGGATGAATGAGAAAATGTAATTGTTTGATGCATAAAAATAACTCAGTTGCTGTATTTGATATTAAGCAGCAAAATATAGTGATTTGAATATTTGGGAAAACATCAAACCAGATTATGTAAAAAGAAAAAAAAAAGATGAAATTAGAAAATATATATTTTATGTTTATGAGTTCTGCCAATCAAAATTTTGTGGCAGAAATTGGGTGATTACCATGCAATTTTATTTTGGTAAAATTCTTAAATTATTAGAATGTTTATTATAATTTCTAATTAGTGACTTGTTATAATCAAAATCCGCCCTAAAGAGTGTCCTTTCTTTTATTAGGTATCAGAGTAGGTATCAAGATTTCTACTTCTATACAAATGTGATATTTCAGATCTGTACATAAAAAATTTGTTGAATATATAGGTTGAGAATTGTTCTGTGTCGCTCTCTCTCACACACACACGCATTCTCACTTTTATAGATATAATAGATAGATTACTCTAGATATATTTCCATATGTCTGAATACCCTATATACAAATTTTCAAATCTGTAGATAAAAAAATTTGTTGAGTATATAGGTTGAAAATTGTTCTCTCTCTCTCTCTCACACACACATTCTCAATTTTAGAGATATAATAGATAGATTATGCTAGATATATTTCCATATGTCTGAATACCCTATATACAAATTTTCTAATCTGTAGATCAAATATTTGTTGAATATATAGGTTGAAAATTGTTCTTACTCTCTCTCTCTCTCTCTCTCTCTGGCTACCTCACACACACATTCTAACTTTTATAGATATAATAGATAGATTATGCTAGATATATTTCCATATGTGTGAATACCCTATATACAAATTTTCTAATTTGTAGATAAAAAATTTTTAGAGTGCATAGGTTGAGAATTGTTCTCTCTATCTCTCACACACACACATTCTAACTTTTAAAGATATAATAGATTATGCTAGATATATTTCGATATTTCTGAATACCCTATATATAAAAATTTGTTGAATGTATAGGTTGAGAACTGTTCTCTCTCTCTCTCTCTCTCGCTCACACACACACACATTCTCACTTTTATAGATATAATAGAAAGATTATCCTAGATATATTTCTATTTGTATGAATACTCTATATACAAATTTTAAAATCTGTAGATAAAGAATTTGTTGAGTATATGGGTTGAGAATTGTTCTCTCTCTCTCTCTCTCTCTCACACACACACACACATTCTCACTTTTATAGATATAATAGATTATGCTAGATATATTTCCATATGTCTGAATACCCTATATACAAATTTTCAAATCTGTAGATAAAAAATTTGTTGAGTATATAGGTTGAGAATTGTTCTCTCTCTCTCTATCACACACATTCTCACTTTTATAGATATAATAGACAGATTATGCCAGATATATTGAAATATGTCTGAATGCCCAATATACAAATTTTGAAATCTGTAGATAAAAAATTTGTTGTATACATAGGTTGACAATTGTCCTCTCTCTCACACACACACACATTCTCACTTTTATACATATAATAGATAGATTATGCTAGATATATTTCTATATGTCTGAACACCCTATATACAAATGTTCAAATCTGTGGATAAAAAATTTGTTGAATGTATAGGTTGAGAATTTTTATCTCTCTCTTTTTCTCTCTCTCTCTCTCGCTATCTCACACACACGCATTCTCACTTTTATAGATAAAATAGATAGATTATGCTAGATATATTTCCATATGTCTGAATACCCTATATACAAAGTTTCAAATCTGTAGATAAAAAATTTGTTGAATATATAGGTTTAGAATTGTTCTCTCTCTCTCTCACACACACATTCTAACTTTTGTAGTTATAATAGATAGATTATGCTAGATATATTTCCATATGTCTGAATACCCTATATACAAATTTTCTAAACTGTAGGTAAAAAATTTGTTGAGTATGTAGGTTAAGAATTGTTCTCTCTCTCTCTCACACACACACACACACACACACACAAGTTCTCACTTTTATAGATATAATAGATAGATTATGCTAGATATATTTCTATATGTTTGCCTACCCTATATACAAATTTCCAAATCTGTGCCCAAAAATGTGTGGAATATATAGGTTGAGAATTGTTCTCTCTCTCTCTCTCTCTCACACATATTCCCACTTTTATAGGTTATATAGGTTGAGAATTTTTTGCTCTTTCCATCACTCACATTCACACTTTTATAGATATAATACATAGATTATGCCAGATATATTTACATATGTCTGAATACCCAATATACACATTTTCAAATCTGTAGATAAAAAATTAGTTGAATATATAGGTTGAGAATTGTTCTCTCTCTCTCTCTTTCTCTCTCTCTCACACACACATTCTCACTTTTATAGATATAATAGATAGATTATGCTAGATATATTTCCATACGTCTGAATACCCTATATCCAAATTTTCTAATATGTAGATAAAAAATTTGTTGAATATATAGGGTGAGAATTTTCCTTCCTCTCTTTCTCTCTCTCTCTTTCTCACACACACACAAGCTGAAAATTGTTCTCTCTCTCTCTCTGACTCTCTCTCTCTCTCACACACACACACATGGTCATTTTATAGATATAATAGATAGGTTATGCTAGATATATTTCTATATGTCTGAATACCCTATATACAAATTTTTAAATCTGTAGATAAAAAATTTGTTGAGTATATAGGTTGAGAATTGTTCTTTCTCTCTCTCTCACACACACATTCTCACTTTTATAGATATAATAGATTATGCTAGATATATTTCCAAATGTCTGAATACCCTATATACAAATTTTCAAATCTGTAAAGATAGAATTTGTTGAATATATAGGTTGAGAATTGTTCTCTCTCTCTCTCTTTCACACACATTCTCACTTTTATAGATATAATAGATAGATTATGCTAGATATATTTCCTTATGTCTGAATACCCTATATACAAATTATCAAATCTGTAGATACAAAATTTGTTGAGTATATAGGTTGAGAATTGTTCTCTCTCTCTCTCTCTCACTCACTCACTCACTCACTCACTCACTCACACACACACACACACATTCTACCTTTTATAGATATAATAGATTATGCTAGATATATTTCCATATGTCTGAATACCCTGTATACAAATTTTCAGATCTGTACATAAAAATTAGTTGAATATATAGGTTGAGAATTGTTCTCTCTCTCTCTCTTCTCTCTCTCTCTTTCACACACATTCTCACTTTTCTAGATATAATAGATAGATTATGCTAGATATATTTCCATATGTCTGAATACCCTATATACAAATTTTCTAATCGGTAGATAAAAAATATGTTGAATAAATAGGGTGAGAATTGTACTTACTCTCTCTCTCTCTCTCTCTCTCTCTCACACACACATTCTCACTTTTATGGATATAATAGATAGATTATGCTGGATATATTTCCATATGTCTGAATACCCTATATACAAATGGTCAAATCTGTAGATAACAAATTTATTGAATAGATAGGTTGAGAATTGTTCTCTCTCTCTCTCTCGCAACCTTACACACACAACCACACGCAAACATTCTGACTTTTATAGATATAATAGATCGATTATGCTAGATATATTTCCATATGTCTGAATACCCACTATACAAATTTTCAAATCTGTAGGTAAAAAATTTGTTGAATATATAGGTTGAGAATTGTTCTCTCTCTCTCACACACTCACATTCTCACTTTTATAGATATAATGTATAGATTATGCTAGATATATTTCTATATGTCTGAATACCCTATATACAAAGTTTAAAATCCGTAGATAAAAATACGTTGAGTATATAGGTTGAGAATTGTTCTCTCTCTCTCTTACGCACACACACACACACACACATTTTCACTTTTATAGATATAATAGATAGATTATGCTAGATATATTTCCATATGTCTGAATACCCTATATACAAATTTTCAAATCTGTAGATAAAAAATGTATTGAATATATAGGTTGAGAATTGTTGTCTCTCTCTCTCTCTCTCTCTCTCTCTCTCTCTGGCTACCTCACACACACACACATTTTCACTTTTATAGATATAATAGATAGATTATGCTAGATATATTTCCATATGTCTGAATACCCTATATACAAACTTTCAAATCTGTAGATAAAAAATTTGTTGAGTATATAGGTTGAGAATTGTTCTCTCTCTCTCACACGAAACTGTGCGCTCGGCTTCTTCCCCCCCTTCCCACCCCAAATGCTTGGGAAACTGTGCACTGTTTTTGTTGGTTTTCAAGCTGCCTCTTCACCCCCCCACACACACAGTTTAACAGTAGTAGGAGGTCAAGAGAAAGAGGGTGAGAGAGAGAGAAGAGTAAGTTGGTGAGAGAGAGAGAAAAGAGAAAGAGGGTGTTGGTTTTATATTTTTATTATCGTCTAATATTTTGAAAGCTGAATTTCTAATAAAATGTGCATCTATAGGAGATAATGCCTGGGAATGTGTCCCCCCCCCCACAGTTTAACAGTGGTGTGACGTCAAGAGAAAGAGGGTGAGAGAGAGGGAAGAGTAAGTGGGTGAGAGAGAGAAAGAGAGAGAAAAAAAAGAAAGACGGTGTTGGTTTTGTGAAAAAAGTTGTTATTTACAATTGTTCGCATTCTTGGCCTTTTGGTCAAGATCAAAGTGTAGTATCTGTTCTTCAGATGCTGCACTTCTATTTCTTGTTCTCTTTCAGTGGAGGAGAAATCCTCCACGACTGAGACAATTTTTATTTTTGTACCTTTTCTCCACGTTAAAAAACGACCCTGGTGTCTAACTCTGTCCCGTGGGGAGGCATAGTAAATAGGTACAATTGTTCGCCATTAGTGGATGTTGACGTCACGTCACGTGACATGACTAAGCGTTTTTTTTTTTAGTATGAATAACATTTTTTGTTTTAATTATAAAGTCTACACTTAATTTTATAGAAAATGATGTATATATAATAGAAAAAAAAAATTACTGGTTTTGTTGGATTCAAGTGGATCCCCCCCCTCCAGTTTAAGAGATAGCAGGTCACGTGGTAATATACAAAATGGCTAGCGTAAATATAAAGATCGGTTTTTTTATCGACGAATATTTTGAAAGCTGAATTTTTTTTTATTCCTGTACATTTTTTCCTGATATTTTTCGTTAAAACTCTTGTATAAATACTATTTTTAACCAGTTAAATACGTTGGAGACATTGTCATGGAGTTTAATAATCTCTAGAACAAAGCAGAAGAGAAATTACAAAAGTATCGGTAAAACAAAGTGTTTGTTTACATTTGTTCGCCATTACTGGATGTTGACGTCACGTCACGTGACATGACTAAGCGTTTTTGGATTATGTAATATTAACATTAAAATGACAGGTTTTTTGGGGGGCCCCCCTAGGAGAGAAATGATCAGTTCACCCCCTTTTAATGGTCCGTTTGGTGTGGAATTTCGATATTTGTCATGCGGGTGATCAAGGTTCAATATGATACATAATTTGTCAACTTTGGTTGTGTCTGTCAAAAGTTTGAGCTGACGTCACGTCACGTGACACGTATTGAATAACGTTAAAATGACAGGTTTTTTGGGGGGCCCCCCTAGGAGAAAAACGATCAGTTGACCCCTTTCTACTGGTCCGTTTGACGTGAAATTTCGATATTTGTCATCCGGGTGATCAAGGTGCAATATGATACCAAATTTGTCAACTCTGGTTCCGTCTTTCAAAAGTTTTAGCGTTACAAACAAACATACATACATACATACATACACACCGATTTTTGCCTTTTATATATATAGAAGATATATAAATATATATATATATATATATATATATATATATATATATATATATATATATATACACACTACTTCCAGTGTATAATAACGCCTTTTATGCGACGTCGTTTACGTGAGCTTTGAATGACTTGCAAAAAAATATTAGCGAAAAAAACAACCTCTCCCTCTAGAAACGTGCCCAGTTGAGGGTGAAGGAATTAATGTTTTTGGCCAATTTTTCGATATTTGTCGTCCGAAGGGTCGAGCTTCAAAAGCATACTGATCTCGTGAAAATCCGTTGCCTCTGTCGAAATGTTACATACATAAATACATACATGCATACATTTAAACAGACAGGTGAAATTTATATTATAGATAAAGAAATGGACGTGAATGTGGTTATATAATTGGTTATAATCAATTGATATGATGAATTTGACGTCTAATATTGATAGAAACTCAGTCTAAAAGAGGTAGATAGATAGATAGATAGATAGATAGATTCATAGAGAGATAGACAGAGCGGGTGGAGAGAGTAGAGAGAGAAAGGGTAAGTAAAAAAAATAGTTATGCAAGAGAAAGAGAGGGGTAGATGAAAGTAGGCGCAGATGTGGTCGTTCCGGGGGGGGGGAGAAAAGATATCGATTTTGTCGGTGTTTCCGTCTATAAATGTGCGCCCCCACCCCTCATCCCGTGCTGGACAGGAGGACACCAGTAGTACGTAAACATATGAGGAGTTTTGAAGAATAAAGCAAAATGTCCAAACCTCACCAGTTTTGATTGGATTGACTTGCTTTTGTCTAGCCGTGTTTTTTCATTCATCTTAACATGCACGCACGCACGCACACACACACACACACACACACACACACACACACACACACACACACACACACACACAAACGTGCAACGCGCATGCCCCACACATGTATTTCAATATATATATATATATATATATATATATATATTTTTTTTTTTTTTTTAAATTCAATTTTCACCCCAAACGAGAGGGACCACGTGAAGGTTGCCAACATCCCTAACTGAATCAGGTGATTATTATTATTTTTTAAAATTCAATTTTAACCCCAAACAAGGCATAGTGCCACTTTGAAGTAGGTGGGCTACTATCGGAGACATAAGTTGCAGGGATATTATGAAGGGGGATGAGCAGCAAGATGTCTGTTGACATAACACTTGAACTTCTGCATGTCAGTATAGTTAGGGAAGCAGAATCTCTGAAGGGAGTTCCAAAGTCTTGCAGTTCTGTTGGAAGAAACTATTAGATTAGAAGGCTTTCTTATACCTAGGGATCTTTACTGTGAAGTTGGCTGCTTGCCGAGTTTGTCTGGGGTATTTACGTCGTGGGGGTACAAGTGCTTGTAGTTCATCAGAGCATTCATCATTAAAGTACTTTTCTTGTTTCACGGCATGTCAACCGTTTTGGCTTCAGTTATTCTAGTAATAGATTTTATGCCCCAAGTTCTTTATATCTTTTTGAAATTTTAATCCTGGTATTTAAGTTGATTGTTTTGAAGAGGACGATAACTGGTTTTGTTTTCGACTTTGCACAACATGATCGAGTTTTACAAAAGCAAAGGAAAAATCAATAACATCAATATTTAGCGCGTTTCACCCAGGAAGCCGATATCTTCAGACCGTCTGATCTGATGGCACCAGACTACAGAGTGGAACGATAAAAGTGTCGCCCTAAAGGAAACAACACTACAGTTTTATTTTAACTATTTTATCGAAAAAATAAATCAATTCAGGTAACTTGATTATGTAGTAGAGCTGACATCTATTCAATGTAGCCGCCTTCAGCCTCAATCACCATCACGACACTTGTTCGGAACTGGGAACATGCCTTTTCCGTAAGCGTTGGCGGGAGCTCGGCGAATACTTGGCCGATTTCAGAGATCAGGCTTGCTTTGGTGTTGTGAGAGGTCATGTTGGTGATGTTCCCGACGTATGATCAAACGAAGTAGTCCTGCGGGTCCAGGTCGGGGGAGGAGGGGTGACTAGTGAGAGAAGCCAAGACTTTGGACTTATGGACCGGCGCCAATTCATGCACACACACGGCCACCTAATTGCACCAGGAGATTTCCACATTCTTCAGCAAATCCAGACACTTTCAAACCGACTTCGAAGATGTGAGGTGGCATGATGTGGCCGTCACTTGAAACCATACCAAAGACAATAACCGTGGTCGGAAACTTGGTTTTTCATCATCCTGGGCACGTCCCTGTTATGCGTGGCAATCCAGCGATGCATTTTTAGGGAGCTGGAAATAGTGTCTTGTTGTCATAACTTGGATCGATAGAGAGCATGAGTCGTACAGCGGCGCATCTCCGATCTCACTCGTGGAACATTGTGTCGCTTTCAAACATGTTAGAAGGCTCCTGTCGCTTTTGGAATTTGTACACAGCTAGCAACTAGTAGATTATCAGCAAAAAAAAAAAAAGAAAACCGGTTTTTATCAAACAAATGTTATCGTTCCACTCTGTATAGAGAGGCCAAAAAAAAAAAAAAAAAAAAAAAAAAAAAAGAAACGGGAGAGAAAGAAAAAGAATTAGACAATGAACAATGAAAGGGAAATTGAAAAGTATAAAGATAGACAGACTACAGATCGATAAATATAAAGGTATATGGTCTTCGGGCTAAGATTCGAGTGTAGTATCTGTTCTGGTGCTACATTTAAAGTCAACTTAGTCAATGTAGGGGAAACCCTTCTCACTAAGGCAATTTGTTTTTTTCCTACTGTCAGAGTGCCCTTTTTGGGGAACTGGTTTTCCCTACATTCAAAACGACCTTTTGCCACCTTTTGCTTTCGTGGGAAAGCAAATTAATATCAATATTAAGGTATCTGGACTCCGGACTAGGATTAAAGTGTAGCATCTGTTGTGATGCTGCAGTTAAATTAATTTGTCGTTCCCTTCTATATTAAGAAATTTGTTTAATTTTGCCTACTTCCTTTTTGGGGGAGCTCCCCCCCCCACACACACACACACACATTGAAACGACTTTGTGTCACATTTTGCCTTCGTGAGGAAGCAAATAAATACAATATATAGATATAGATAGATGAAGAGAGAGAGAGGGGAAGAGAGAGAAAGGGGGTGTCTCTGTACACGCTAAGTAGAATGAAAAAAAGAAAGGAGAAGAAAAAAGAAAAAGGACGTGAAAAGAAGGTCGGGGTTTGTATTACTGTACACATAGATTCGAAAAAATTGTCAAAAAACAAATATATAACAAATAAATGTTATCAAAGGCAAGATAAGTTACTTTTCTACCTAACTGGATATATTTTTCGTGTTTTTATTCAATGTAACATGTTTATTCAGCTCGAAAACCATACAGTGCTTACCGATGTATTGGAACATTCTAGATGGCGTCTGATTCTCTCTTTAACACGGTAAGTTTGGGAAAAGGTGTTATAAATAAAAAACCGGATAAAATAATGTTAAAAACTCGCTCAATATATGTTACCGTGACATAGGTTGACATATATTCGGCGGGTTTTTAATAGTATTTAGTATAGTTTTTTTTATTTATAAAACCTTTTCCTGAACTTACGGTGTTAAAGAGGTGTGAGACGCCATCTTGAATTTTCCAATACATTGGTAAATACTGTATGTTTTTCGAGCTGAATAAATATGTTACATGGAATAAAAACACAAAAAATATATCCAGTTTGGCAGAAAAGTAACTTATCTTGCCTTTGATAACATTTATTTTTTTATATATTTGTTTTTTTTTGACAACTTTTTCGAATCTATGTGTACAGTAATACAAACCCCGACCTTCTTTTCACGTCCTTTTTCTTTTTTCTTCTCCTTTCTTTTTTTCATTCTACTTAGTGTGTACAGAGACACCCCCTTTCTCTCTCTTCCCCTATAGGCATATAAAGCTTCCTCCCGATGCATCACGATGTGTCCCTGACTAGTACAAGCAATCAATCGATTTGATTATGTGTGATTTCATCGACAATAAAAGTTCAATACTGGGTAACGCCATGTCTCCTTGCTAGTATTCTAAATATATTGTACAGATGAACGATGCAAAGGTCCTTATTTGAATTGTTAAGTTGTAAACCAACTTAAAAAAGTTCATAATTAATTGAATATTATTCATTTGTAATTTTATTGTATTATTGTGCCTAGATATATGCAATATTTTCGTCGAAATTAATAGTAATGAATAGGGATGTGACAACAGTATATTCTTTTCATTCTTTTGACTCTCGAGTGAGTATCAGTTGATATCTTATATGTTTTTATATAGACTGATGTCGTTCTCAATTGATTAACTGTGTCTAAGTGTTTTAGATATATACTCGAGAGTCAAAACAATGCAAAGAATATTCTGTTATCACAGCCCTCGTAATGAATAACATTCAGATAAACAAATAACTTACTAAATTAAAAAAAATATATATATATACCTAACATGGTTCACTAAAATTCTGACGTCGTCTTCCCCATCAGCGACGCAGTTTCGCATTTGTGTTTAAAAGTTTGTATTCCAAACTTTAAAGAGACAGATTTGATTTTCAAAAACTAAATTAGAAGTTATTAAACGACCTCCCACTCAAATAGTCCTATTAAAAAGATGAACATCAAATTTATCAACATTTCAATGTTTTATACGAATAAATGCGAAAGTTTTAGTCCTGTGTTTTCTTTGCCAAAACGAAAACTGACAATTATTTAATTTCCTCGTGAAAGGTAACTTACTGAATCAAAGGGATGAAATATGTAGTAGCTATAGACACATCAAACAATTCATTCATTCATAATAATTAAAATAATAATAAGTATTACAATGATGATGATGATGATGATGATGATGATGATGATGACTGAGTGCATTATCTATCAGATTTAATGGGATAATATTAATAGACTTACTTTCTGGTATAACATAACAATTGAAACATTCCCGATTACGTATATAGCTAATCTATATACATATAAGTATTTTAACTATTAAAATTAAATCAAGCTTACAAATCAAACAGAAAATTTAAATGTGTAAACTGCACCAAAGTTTATATAAGCTGCAGAATTTAATAAGTCAATGGAATTAAAGTAGAATTAGTAATTAAGCTAATAATTTAGTTGAATTAATTTATGAATACTATATCTGCTATCTCGCACTCTTTTAATATGTGGGTACTGATGAGTAACAGTTTTAGAACTCTAATTATATATATATATGTTTATATTAATTTGAAAAATATTATATACACTTATATAATTGTTAAATTTATTGTAAAATTATCATATATATAATTGTTAATATTTATTGGAAAAATATTATATATAACTTAAATTTTATTATAAATATATATATATATATATATATATATAATTGTTAATATTTATAATAAAATACTATATATGCATATTTGTAGTCATCGACATACAGTCCTGTTTCGTTGTATCACAAATCATCAGTGCCGCTAGACTAGCATCTCTCCGAAGCCAAGGATTGAACCTAGAACCATCATGCTGACAGTCAGCAGTTCTCCCACTCGACCATTGAAGCGACGCCCGTAAATAACTCGTCGGAATGTCTATTTAAATATACACCGCCACCACTTTTATAGTGCTCAAATCGCATGTATGTATATATATATATATGTTTATATTATTTTGAAAAATGATATATATATATATTCATATAATTGTTAAATTTATTGTAAAAATATTATATATACATATAATTGTTAATATTTATTTTTAAAAATATTATAAATATAATTGTTAATATTTATTGGAAAAATATTATATATAACATATAACTTAAATTTTATTATAAATATATATACATAATTGTTAATGTTTATTTAAAATATATATATATATATATATAATTGGTAATATATATTTGAACAATCTTATATATATATAATTTAAATTATATTGTAAAGAAATTATATATATGGTTGTATAGATTGGTTTTCTAGATGTAAATCCAATGAAACTCGTGTTGCTAGTAAAGTGTGTTCAGTGAAGGACAGAGCTGGTGTATAGTCTGTTTATTATGCAAACATAATTGGTTACATATGTGCATACATGTTTTAGTGAAATCAAAATCCAAAGAGACACCCTTAACAGACCAAGAAGAGGACGATATTGCAATATGTAACCAGTAATATATATATATATATATATATATATATATATATATATATATATATATATATATATATATATATATATATTATGCACGTAATAATATCTTATAATAAAAATAAATAGGTATACGTTTATGCACGTAATAATAACAATATTAGGAAGGATGATTAGGAAAGGTGCGGTGGATACTAGAAAGCTGATTGGCTAATTGAAAACTCAATAGATCGCAAGACAAAATTTCTGGCATAAGCCTGAAGAATCCTAACGTGGATGAAACGCGGAATATTCTGTGTAGCTTAATCGCCATATACATTTTCTAACTTACTATATATATATATATATATATATATATATATATATATATATATATATATATATATATATATACCAATTGATTTTTCTCCTATTATCATCTTTAAAATGAGCTTTCCGTGTTTTGTCTTGAAAACTTTAAAAGTAGCAGATTTCGCATTTTTTGTTACTACAATGAAAACATTCTTCTTACACACACACACACACACACACACACACACACACACACACACACACACACACACACACACACACACACACACACACATATATATATATTGTGTGCGTGTGTGTGTGTGTATGTGTGTGTGATATAGGTTTTCCTTAAAAAATTATAAACCTTTTCCTACAACATTTTAAGGAACAACGTACAGGAAATACAGAAGGCCTCCTGAGCATTGCTGAAACTATCTTTTCAGCCGCCGCCACCAAAGTAGCACTTGGCCTCCTCCTACGGTCGAGTTTCCTTCCAAAGCTAGTAACTGCTGAATCTAGAAGTCCTTCACACCGAATAATAACGTGTTGGACTTCAAGCCAGCCAGCCAACTAATCTAGGCCTCGGGCACCTATCTAAGTTCAAAGGTCGTACATCACTCTGCGCATGCGCCGTGTATACGTAACTCGACGCATGCGCAGTTGCATACATGTGCGAAGGGAGAGGAGAGACGTGCAGACGCCGGGAAAAGATGTGGGAAGTGGCGTTCGTTTATCGATTAGTTCGTTGCAATCAGTTTTTACATAATATAAGCCGTGTTCGCCTCGACCTGCACTTGTCTCTTCTGCTGCCTGCTACTACGTAATGGAGTCCACCACAGACGAGCGCAAACCAAGTTCATAGTAAAATAAATAAACACAAAGTAGCAGAAATTATGAGATAAACAAGGTTGGCCTTCGGGACAAGATCAAAGTGTAATATCTCTTCGTCAGATGCTGCACTCCAAGGTCTTGTCCTCTGTCAGTAGGGGAGAAATCCTTCACGACTGAGACAATTTTTTTATTTTTATTTCCTTTCCTCCACGTTAAAAAACGACCCTGGTGTCTAACTCTGTCCCTTGGGGAGGCATTGTAAATAGGAACAAGGTTTTGTTTCTTTTTTTATTCTCTTTTGTCGTATATCAACATATTTGATGACCATTTAATGGCATACATAAGCCAGAAGATACAACAGAAACCACATATAAAGGAACCAGCATTAGATGTTTATACTAGTGATGGGACGATTTCAATATTTTTTTCCGATTCCGATGCAATTACTGATTCTGTTCTAAATTCTTGATTCCAATACAATTACCGGTTTTGATTCTTTGGAAAACTCTTAATATTAAGCTATAGTTTGTACGAATCAGACAACTGTTTTCATCTTGAGAGTGTTATATGTACAACGTTTCGATCGATGTAACCTTCGACCTTCGTCAGGTATAAAAGTCGCCATACTTTGGCAGGAAACGAAGAGCAAATAGCTTTGCCCTCTAAGGTTTCCAATTTTTGGATCTAGTTGGAAGTAAATTTACACGAATTATAAAGCAAGGAGCATAATTTTTAACTTATTATGATTGGATTTTTAATTAAATCTCTCAACCAATTGTACGTTTAGTTGTAGTGTTAGTTTTATATTTTTAGGTTACTGTAGTGCATATATTTTCACATACGTAAGAAATACACTTGAATGTAGGTGGGACCTTTATATTCAAGTTTTACTGATAGCTTAACATCAATCTATAATTTTCTCATAAATACGAGTAATTGAAAATTAAGTTAAAAATAAAAATAAAATTAAAGAATAGTTTTAAAAATCGGAAAACGGTTAACATGTTTACGATTCCGTTACCGAATCCGATACTTCCAAAAAAGTTCTGATTTTTCCGATTCCCGATTCCGATTAGTTTATACTGAATTAAGTGTTGCGTACTCGGCGCTGGCTAAATAAGCAAAGGGTGGCAGTGGTTAAGTGGTTAACGACACCGACTGATAATCAGGATGTGCAAAGTTCGAACTCAGTTACTTCCACAGAAACACTTTCACCAAACCAACACTTGACCTTATGTGAGGTAAATAAGATAAATGACATTGCTCTAGGACAACTGCCGGCGCTTCTACACTATTAGCACGGAATTTCAGGGATCGAAATACTGAATTTCACATGAAAACAATGGTATCTACGTATTCCTGGTATTTTTAAAGATGATTATATCCAAAAATTATGAAAATCGATAAGGTAGAAAATGATGTATTAAACAAAAAAGAAAATAGAATTTGAAGAAAACGATTGTATTTGCTTATGCAAGACACAGAAGTGTTCAAAAGGGAAGTAATTTTTCGTTTCGATTTAAACAAGATGGTCGCAGTTTTTCACCTGATGACACTATTAAAGTTGTTTTTTTTAATAATTCAGTAATATTCAGGTAATTTCGACTGCATAATTTGAAAGTTGACATAATAATTTATTAGAATTGACAAAAAAAAAAAACAACAACAACAAAAAATCAGTAGAAACCAAAAATTGAAAATCAGTTAGGATCTTTCAATGCGTCTTGTATGTGATTCAGAAAATTGATTTGGTTTAAATTTCAGCAACTTCTGTTGAATAATTAATTGAAGTGATGTACAGTCTCGCTTTTTCACATTAAGGTTAGAGTCAGAGTTAGGTATTCGGGTTATATCTAGAGTTCGGCATTAGGGTAAGAATTAGAGTTGGGCATTAAGGTTAGAATAAAAGTAAGGTGTTAGAGTTAGAGTTAAGCATTAGGATTAGAATAAAAGTAAGGCATTAAGGTTAGAGTTAGAGTTAAGCATTAGGTTTAAAGTTAGAGTTAGGCATTAAAGTTAGGGTCAGGCATTAGAGTTAGAGTAAGGCATTAGGGTTAGATTAAGAGGAAGGCATTAGAGTTAGAGTTAGGCATTAAAGTTAGGGTCAGGCATTAGAGTTAGAGTAAGGCATTAGGGTTAGATTAAGAGGAAGGTATTAGAGTTAGAGTTAGGCATTAAAGTTAGGGTCAGGCATTAGAGTTAGAGTAAGGCATTAGGGTTAGATTAAGAGGAAGGCATTAGAGTTAGAGTTAGGCATTAAAGTTAGGGTCAGGCATTAGAGTTAGAGTTATATATTATGGTCAGAGTTAGGCATTAGTTAGGGTTAGGCATTAGAGTTAGAGTTAAGCATTAGAGTTAGAGTTAGAATTAGGTGTTGGAGTTAGAGTTAGGCATTAGAGCTAGAGTCGGAGTTAGGCATTAAGTAAGAGTTAGAGTTAGTCATTAAGGTTCGATTTAGGCATTAGGGGTTGAGTCATAGTTGGACATTAGAGTTAAAGTTAAGCATAAGGGTAAGAGTTAGGCATTAGTGTTAGAGTTAGGCATTAGGGTCAGAGTTAGGCATTAGGGTTAGAGTTAGGCATTAGGGTTAGAGTTGTCAGCGTGAAAGCAGTTCCACAGGCGTGAAGTTCTAAGAAAGAAATATTGTTTATGTAATCTACATTTTGTTTTAGACATAGATAAAGAATGAGGGAAATTATTGATAGTGGTTTTAGCTAGACGAGTGTTTTTCGTGAAAGTTTATCGAGGGGGCATAGACTATCCTTGTTATCTATCTTATTTTCTATGTATCTAATTTTCATATTTATGTTGCGTTTCTAAGCTATATGGATTTAAGAAATTTATTATAATCAGTGTTTTATTGTCTTTATTTATGAGTTTAACGTCACCTTCTTACTGTTATTAAAATTGTTTAATAAAAACTTTATATTATTTTCTTCGTTTTTTTTGTTGATATTTCAAGAGTAGATTTCCCCATAATTTATATTTGATTCATATTTTTTATATTAAGCATAAGTTATACTCTAATATTCTTTGTATGCTTTTTCATCCACTCTCCCTTATGTATATTTATTTACTTATTTCTTTGTATATCGTTTATTTTTGTTTTTCTTTTCATTTAGTCTGCGATAATGCCGGATAACCGGAATTCATTCTTATGCAGCCATCCGGGGTTCATACCACTTCATCTCATGTGTAGAGAGAACAGCCCTTCCAACTAGATCCAAAAATTCGAAACCTTAGAGGGCAAAGCTATTTGCTCTTTTTTTTCCTGCCAAAGTATGGCGACTTTTATACCTGACGAAGGTCGAAGGTTACATCGATCGAAACGTTGTACAGATAACACTCTCAAGATGGAAACAGTTGTCTGATTCGTACAAACTATAGCTTAATATTAAGAGTTTTCCAAAGAATCAAAACCGGTAATTGTATTGGAATCAAGAATTTAGAACAGAATCAGTAATTGTATCGGAATCGGAAAAAAATATTGAAATCGTCCCATCACTAGTATAAACATCTAATGCTGGTTCCTTTATATGCGGTTTTCGTTGTATCTTCTGGCTTATGCATGCCATTAAATGGTCATCAACACGCGGTTATTTAGTAAATCTTCCTTGGATCTCAATATGTGATATGATTCAAGGATACAAAGGTTATGTCTTTTCGATTTATTTGGTTTATACTTACTAGCTCTACCTACTATGGAGCATTGTAATTTATATTCGGTTTTATTTCTACGGAGTTCCCTACTGCACCATTCAGTTGTGTTGTTTATCTTCTGACGTTTCCTTGGTGGCGTTCTGACTGGAATTTTCTTTCTTCATTTTCCGGACCGTTTTGTTGTTTCAATGAAGGCGTTCATGAAGGTATTTATGGCAGACACAAGAAAGACGACACGCTACACAATTGTAATATATATGGAACATAACTATTTTATTTTACATTAGAGATACAATATATGACAAAAAAACTTTTACGATTTAAAACTGGACAATAGGCTTTTCAAAGCTAACTAACCTAACTAGTTTGGAGGGAGGGTGTGCTTCCCGGGCTCCTCGTTTACGGAGAGACAAAAATTATGGTGCTCACCTCATGACGGCCTGAGCTCTAGGAAAGGGAATTATTAGAAGGCGTTTCTTTGTATCTCTACGCTCATGGCCAAATTACCACTCGGCCATGCTGCAGAGTGTGTTAGAAACGGTGCCACAAAGATATAGTGCCACAAAGAAATAGTGCCTCAGCTCTAAGTACTATGGAGCATTTTAATTTATATTCGGTTTTATTTCTACGGAGCTCCCTACTACACTATTCAGCTGTGTTGTTTATCTTCTGACGTTTCCTGATTCTGTTATTCATTCCTTTATTAATACAAGTCTTGAAACTTATTGATCGCTTATAAATGATCTAATTTTAAATTTAAATATTATCATTCTAGCTAAAGCACTCAAAAGACTAAATATTTCAAATATAGTTTTAACGTATTTCTGAATACAAACACCGTATCTACATAAAAATAATCTGTTGGTAAGAATATAATCTATATCTATATATCTATAAAAGTGAAAGTGTCTGTCTGTGTGTGTGTGTCTGTGTACATTTTCCTACGCAATAACTCTGTCAATTTTAAGTCTACATACTCGAAATTTGATATACCGCGTACTGAGATTTGGGAAAATATTTATAGTCAGGTTTAGGCCAGTAATTCCGCTGTTTAGTGGTCAAAGTTCAATGATTTGACCTTTGAGAACTCTACCAAACTCCTCCGACAATTTTTGGTCTAAACTCTTGAAATTTTAGATATAGGTTTCTTGGCCATGGCTCTAACTTTATGATATGAGTTGAGTCCAAAACAATAAATGTAAAGGGGTCATAATACAGGTCAAAGTTTAAAAAATTGACTGTTTTTTTTTGTTCCCCAACATACACCTCCAAACACCCGGGCAACGCCGGCGTGAATTGCTAGTATATATATAAAAGTGAACGTGTATGTGTGTGTGCTTGTGTGTGTACATTTTCCTTTTAAATAAATAAAAAGGGGATTTTTATATGAATGTCAATACATAAAACCATCCAAATTTATAGGAGTCTCTCTCTCTCTCTTTCTCTCTCTCCTTATATATATATATATATATATATATATATATATAAATATATATATATATATATACATATATATATATATATATATATATATATATATTGAATTAACTGGAATTAAAATTAGAATTAGTTTTAACTCAAATATACATTTATTTAATTATAATTAAAATAACATGTTATCAGAGGAAGAAACTCTGAAACATACTTATTAGAGAATTAGGATATATACAATGAAAACAAAAATCATGCTTAAATAAGGAACGAGTTCGTAAAATGTTTATTAAAACTAGATTGTCGTATGTAAGATTGAGTAAAGTTTGTGAAATGTAAAAATTAAAAATATTATTTCAATACAAATAATAATGATGATGCCGATATTGATAATAATATAAATATATAAACAAATAAAAAATTTAAGTAAATGGAAGTAACTAATTAATTTTCAATTCAAAATTAGCGGATGTGAAGTATAATTTAATAACTTAGGATTATCGATTGAAATAATCTGTAATACTAACATTTTGTATTGGAAAAATTAGTGAATTAGTTTATAATACAAATCAATTTATTTTAAAAAAATATTGAATGAAAGACATTAAAACTATATTAAATTAAAAATCAATTATTAGTTTAATATGGATGTCTATACGGTGTGAAAATAAAAATTAATAAATATAAGTAAAGTTGATTTCGTTAGATTTGTTCCAAGGGAGATAACTCCGCCTTACCTTATTAAGTTAATTTAATTATTGGCAATTACGACATAATGGAATTATCAGATTATCTTTAAACTTAACAAAAGGTAAGCATAGTTTTTAAATTGTATGATTTTATTAATTATAATTGTAAGGATTGATGAGTTTGATTGTAAATAGATTTGAATTATGTATGGTTTCCAATTCGAATCAATTGATTAGTTATGATTACTGACTGAAATGATCAATCGTTTTTTAGCTTAGTTTAGTTTCGTATATACAAACATGTATAATAGTTTATAATTCCTTGATATTATTTTAATAAATATGTATACAAAACTTAGAATTAATAAATTTACTAATTATTAAATAGAAGATTTCGATAGAAGATTCATAAATAAAACTAACAATAACAATGGAAAATAAATAAATAATAAATAAATAAATATGCATGTACATAAACTATCACACCCACACAAACACACACACATACACACACTCGGGTCAACCAGACGTCAACTGGATCTTTGTCCTTTAAGCGCCTGCTCATTCGCTGATTAGGAAGGGTTCGGTGGATACTAGAAAGCTGATTGGCTAATTGAAAACTCAATAGATCGTAAGACAAAATTTCTGGCATAAGCCTAAAGAATCCTAACGTGGATGAAACGCGGAATATTCTGTGTAGCTTAATCGCCATATACATTTTATAATTTACTATATATATATATATATATATATATATATATATATATATATATATATATATATATATATATATGATGAAAATAATGGAAATAGTGTTCCGACAAAACAGTGAAATAAAAAGGAAGAAACCGTATTATGTGTTCATCAACGTTTCGTCTTTATTTCGAGACTTCCTCTGGATGAATGAGATTAAGAAACAAAAAACACCAGCACAAAATATTTGAAAATGTTTCACGTGCACAGTGTGACGCAGTTCTATTTCAGGTTCAGGTTTCATAGCGCCATCAATAAATAAACTTTTATTAAAAGAACATAATTTAACTGTAGACACAGGTTAACCTTCTCACACCATTCAAACACACCCTGTAATAATTAATACATATAATCTCAATCAATAAATTACATGACAAAAAACAAACAAACAAACAAAAACTCATTTCATTTCTCTTACAAACCTATATTTGAATTTCAACAGATATATTTCTTTCCAGTAAGAATATTAACTACGTTCATGTCTTTTAAAATTACATTATCGACTATATGACGTCACTAAAATTTCCCACTCTTTAACAGCGCAAGCCCCCCTCCTCTTTGAATTTCCAACGTCTTTTTCCGTTTATTTTAATTTTTTATATTTTCTGAAATAGAACAGCGTCACACTTTGTACGTGAAACATTTTCAAATATTTTGTACTGGTGTTTTTTTTTTTTGTTTCTTAATCTAATTCATCCAGAGGAAGTCTCGAAATAAAGACGAAACGTTGATGAACACAGAATGCGGTTTGTTCCTTTTTATTTCTCTCTCTCTCTCTCTCTGTCTCTCTGTCTGTCTCTTTCTTTCTCTCTCTCTCTCTCTCTCTCTCTCTCTCTCTCTCTCTCTCTCTATATATATATATATATATATATATATATATATATATATATATATATATATATCCTATCGTCCAGACTTTACTCAATGTGACTTTTGTGTATTCCCTAAGCACAAAGAAAATCATTTGAGGTTGTCGTTATTTAACCATTGAAGAGATGAAAGAGGCTATGGCGAGGGTTATTGAAACGCTCACACAAGAGGACTTTCATGGGTATTCCAGAAGTTGTTGGAACGGGACAACAGGTGCATTGCAGCCGGAGGAGATTACTTCGAAGGACTAGATTTTAATATGCTTACTATCAATAAAAGTGCTCATCAGCAAAATGTCCGGACATTTATGTTGAAGGAGCACAAGTTTATTTTTTAAGTACTATTTATTTATTCATTAATTTCTCTTTTCGTTTTTTTTTTTCTAGGTAAATCCTTTCAAGTGGCGAAATTCGAATATTCGGGTTCGCTCTCCGTTCGGCTCAGCCACCCGCATCAGACGAACGGGTTATTTATTTGAAATCACAAAAATATGTCCCCCCCCTCTCGGTGATGAATGTCCACAAGGGAAAAGAAAAGAAAAAAGAAAGAGAAAAGAAAGAGAAAGAATGAAAACAGCCACTAAATAATAAATGAAAGTGTCACTATCAATTACTCGTGAAGATTTGATATCTGCCATGTTATCTATAAAATTATAAATCTCTGTGACCTGGCGGGCGTGCTTGCTTGCTTGAAACTTGTCTTCGACGATCGGGTGATTCCATCTTTTAAATAAGGGACATATATACATACGACTTGGGTGCCATCAGTCAGAATTGTAACCAAAACCGAGAACTATCCACTCATGTCTTAGCATATATATATATATATATATATATATATATATATATATATATATATATATATATATAAAAATATAATAAATATATATATATATATATATATAAAAATATAATATATATATATATATATATATATATATATATATATATATATATATATATATTGAAGTGCAGTAATTGCTGCGGATGCGGTAAGGAGATTCAGATTTCCTATCCTGTTACCACCTGACGAAGGCCAGAGGTATAGTTGGCCGAAACATGGTGAAACAACAACTGAAAATGATGACGATAATAGTCCGCAATAAATAAGTTAATAAATAATGCTAATCTCAATAATAATTTGCATGTCTCATATAGATGCACACAAACACATGCATTTCTCTCTCTCTCTCTCTCTCTCTCTCTCTTTATCTCTCTCTCTGTCTCTTTCTCTCTTTCTCTCTCTCTCCATATATATATATATATATATATATATATATATATATATATATATATAGGGTGGCCGGTAAGTTACTATACAGTCTTACAAGTTACTATACAGACACCCTGTAATAAATATTAACTATTAATACAAATATAATACAATAAAACAATATGACTGTGTAGTAACTTTACGGACACCCTGTATATTAGCAGAAGTAACCGTCGGTGACTGGGTTCAAAAACAGCCTACAGAAAATGGACTGTGATTGATGAAAGTATGATAGGTTATGTAAAGGAGGGGGTTGAAAAGAGATAGGTTTTTATACTAAAAAAAATTTACCCTAAGCAAAATATGATGAAAGTAAAGATAATTTTCGCGAAAATATTTTTTTTTATATCAACTTTGTTTCCATTTGTAGCCAAGTGTAACCAACAAAATGATGTTTCCTCACAAAGAGAAAATGTTATAATAATATAAATATACAAGAAATAAATGTTACCATAGTCAATAAAAGTTACCTTTTTGGTGGAAAAGTTCATTCGTTTGTATTTTTATGTAGTTTGTAAAAAATAATTTTTTTTTTAATTCACGAACCGGTTAAAAAAAAATCAACAGCAGCGACTTTGAAATGGAGAGCCCCGTTTTCAATTTGGAGGAGGGGCACCTGAGAATTCTGTGTTAACAGTTTAAGAGAGTTGCGTCAACGTAAAGAATATTTATCAACATATTTTAATGTTTTCCGTTATTTTGTGCTTGAGTAATATTCGATTATGGCATGTGTAGTTTATATAAAAATTAATTTAAGTAGTTATCGCCTCAAATTTCGTTTTAATTTCGGTTCGCTGAAATTATTTCAAATAAAGAGCATTAAAAACTATTTCAAAACAAAAAAACCATGAACTGAACTTGGTAACATTTATTTGTTGTATATTTATTTTTTCGGGTAGTCGTTTGTTGGCTTTTCTGCTAAACACTCTAACTAAATTATATCGACGAAATATCGAAAAACAAAGAAACAAAAACAGTTTTGAAAAATAATGAAGCTTTACTTTAGTAAAATAATCCGAAACAGCAAAATGGGATATGAAAAAGTAAACACGCAATCACTTTAGTTTTTTAAAGCAAAGCATCGATATAAATATGAATAAGAAGCAAATGGCACCTTTTTCAAGCAGAACAGCTTCGTTTCAGTTTTATAGTATTGAACGGTGTAGTATTGTGCCGTCGGATTCATGGTTGTACTATTGTAATGTAAAAAAACACGCAGAAAGGGTTCTAATCACTTTAATTCCTTCTAGTACACTGACAAAAAAGCTTACACAGATATATAAATAAAAATAAAAAGGTTATGTAAATGTTTTTAAAAAGACACATAATCACGTGAACAGGATGTTTTCTTTCTTTTGACACGATAACAAGTAACGTTCTTATTTTTTATTATTTATATATTTATCTATTTTCGAAAGATTGCCACGTGCAAGTGGAGAAGGGAAAAAACAGTTATGCAAAATTTGTGTCGAGAATTGTCTAAAGTTCAGACTTTTTTTTATTTGGCTTTCGTTTTAATAAGAACGTGAATTTATGAGGTGAATTTATTTGACACAATATGATTCAACTAAAAAAATAAAAAGAAGCTAACGTGAATTAAGATTAAAGTTAAGGTGTTATTATGGACCCTCACCCCTTTTAAAAAACCTTGTTAAACTTTGTGACATATTTACATTCTATGGAGGTCAGGCGCGAACGAACACCAAATAATTTTATTATACCATATTTCTTCAAACTAAAACATAATTATCAAAGTATACTTATCCAAATAGATATGAAAAGTGTTTGTTAAAGTTTGTGCCATATTTCCATGGAGTACTGGCGCGAACGCAGACCCGACAATTTTATTATACCATTCCTATTTAATTGAAACATACGTATCAAAGTATTCTTATGTACATCTATATCAAAAACCCTTGTAAACGTTTTTTTTTTTTTCATTTTTTATTTCCACCGTTGTGCCAGATTAAACATACCCATTCCTGATCCTCGATACATCTTCTATCATTATATGTAATCAGCTTTTAAAATAGTCAACCACATAGGAGCCTATTCGTGACCACACACACAGACACAGACACAGACACACACACACACACACACACACACACACACATACACACACACACACACACACACACGCGCGCGCGCGTTCAGCTTTATATATATATATATATATATATATATAATAAGAACAGAGTTGCAAAGTAAAGTTATACAAACAGTTTTTTATATTTCGGCAGAATACTCCAAAGTTGGGTGCTCCTTAATCCGCCGAGTATCAAACAATTCTATTTCTTCTCATCAGAATTTATGTATTTGCTGGTAGATATGTTGAAACCTAAAGTTTTATTATTTGTAGTCACAGTTTCTCCTTGATTAGTAAACTCCTTCTCATAAATCTTTCTGCTATACATATATAAAAGGGAAAATTATTCCCAACTCGCATTTAGGTAAAAATGCACTTTCGTAAATAATTGAATTCATTCAAACATATCGCTAAAACTAAAAACAAAACAACATCTAAGTTAATCGCGATATATCCAGACAGTCGGCGAGATGGTCCAGGGGTAAGGGTTTAGGCTCATTACCGTTGGGTCCCGATTTCGAATCTCCCTCTGATGAGTCGTAGACGACGAAACACGTGTCAGTGGATAATTACATTGTAAAAATAATATACATATACAGCTCCCCATGTAGGGGTACCAAATTGGTTAAAAGGGAAAATTATTCCCAACTTGCATTTAGGTAAAAATGCACTTTCGTAAATAATTGAATTCATTCAAAACATATCGCTAAAACCAAAAACAAAACAACATCTAAGTTAATCGCGATATATCCAGACAGTCGGCGAGATGGTCCAGGGGTAAGGGTTTAGGCTCATTACCGTTGGGTCCCGATTTCGAATATTATATATATATATATATATATATATATATATATATATATATATATATGTGGACTCTCCCGTAAATTTCGACGTATGAGGTTCCGCCAGAACAACAAAGTTGCTCGGAAATCCACGCAGGTTATTTGTTTATAGTGGTGAAGGCTTTGTATAGAACCAACGACACCTATTGGTATTACTGCTAACTCCCGCGGTGCAGATATTTCCCATAGGACAGAGAATACAATAGACCACAGGTTTTTACATCAGAGGTTCCTTCTCCTAGATGCATGTCTAAACGAAGACTGGGGGGGGGGCATCTCTCCCAGTGAATTAATGCGCCTCCAGATACAAACCTGGAAATTTCTACGACTCAGTGCGGACATGTTTATGCTCTTGAGTAAGTCGCACTCCCTCTATCATTTAAAAATTCTAGAGACTATTTTTATTAAGTCTTTGAGACCTTCTCGTTGCAAAAAGAACATTTGTTAGGACTTCATTTAGTCGCTATGTAATTTTTTCCCGGTTTATTTATTTTTGCCCCCCCCCTCGCCATATTCATTACTTTTTTTTAAAAATCGTATTTTCCTCGATTTAGCTCTGTTGAGCGAGGAACGAAACCTGGTTAGCTAAAGTTTATTTTCATTTTTTATTTTTTTAAAATCATCATGTTCATTGGTCTGTATTTAGCCATTATTAAATTCTGTACCCTACCCCCGAAAAATGTTCATATATATATATATATATATATATCTATATATATATATATATATATATATATATATATATAGTAAGTTATAAAATTTTATAACTTACTAACTAGCTCTACCTTCATATTGAGCACTTTGAAGTAATTACTTAAAGTTTACGCATAAATTTATAATTTCGTATATTAATTTTATGTGAGTAAATGAAGTAGTTATATATATATATATATATATATATATGGGGGGGTAAGTTTATATTTCGCTACTATACTCAATATAATAATCGATAGAAAATTATCTCTTTAATAATAAATAGGTAATCTACAAAATTGAAAAGAGTATTTTACGACCGGGCAACGCCGGGCGATCTGCTAGTTACTTGTTTATCTGAAGCCGAAACTATGCTATTACTATCTTTTAATGTCCATGCCAGTTTATTGTACTAATTCAAAGAAATATACAATTTATTAATGCCCAAATCAGTTTCAAACAAGACAAATCGCCTCTTGGACATAAGGAGCCACTATTTGGGACCATGTTTAGGAGATATGAGCAAGATGTCGGTTTACGTTACATTTAAACTTCCGCATGCTAGTACAGTCAGGAAAGCAGGTAACTGGAAGGGAATTCCATAATACAACTACCTGAGGGAAGAAACTATTAGAGTAAAAAGCTTTCTGGCATTTAGGAACCTCAACAGTGAAGGGGGGTGATTTTGTTGCTAAGCATGTGTGTCGGGAGTATATACGTCGAAAGGGGGGGACACAAGTGCGATGAGTTCATCGGAGCACATTCCATTAAAATAATTGTAAAACGGGCACAGGGATGCAACATTGCAGCGATGGGACAGGAGTTGGAGCTTATTTGACAGTGTGGGGTCGATTAGATTCGAGACTTTTTTTGGACACTCTCTAAGAGGGAGAGGCCAGAAGCAGATGCATCATCCCAGTTGTAGCAACAATACCCCATACAAGCTGTGATTAATCTGTGTTTTTTTTTTGTGCAAAGGAGTCACCACTTATCAAGGCCCAAAGGCGACTCAAGGATAACGGTTAATAAGTGTACTGTGCTCAATGGGACAATGACGTAGTAATCGTTAGTAGTGGAAATTTGGTAAATTGGATTACTTAATTCGGTTCATCAAGAACTTGTTTACATTGGACTTGAAGACGACCATATTATAGTCAGCTGGAAAGCAGGCAAATGGAATTATCGAACCTAATAGATTCCACACTGTCAATTCATGGAATTATCCTGTTGGCAGGATAGACGAAACCCGCCTTCTTTGCAGCAGCCTTCGCAATGTCTTCAATGTATTTGTTCCAGTTCATATTGTCTGTGAATGTTAAGCTGAGTAGTTTGAAGAAAAAACTCTCAGGTAGAATGTTGGAGGTAATGCAGTATCTTTTCTGTTGTTGTGAGACCGTCAGTCATCCCAGACATTGCCTCCTCCTTGGAGGAGGTGGTGTAGAACATGTTTCTTCGTTATGATACTTTTCTTTTTATTAAAACATTTTTTGGGGAAAAATGTTGTATATGTTCTGTTGTCATAAGACACTTCTACCATGAATTATCTCCTCCTTGGGAGAATTATAATATACGAGGTGCCTCCAATAAGTTTCCAGACTTTTTTGTACAGACATTTAAAATATTCGTAGACTCTGGAAAATTCAGTATGTTATTGCTATACATCTTATGAGATGAATGACCAATTTTTATAATTTCAGGTTCAAAGGAACAGCTACAGCAGGAATTAAAATGCACCCTACTAAAGCGTGATTGTCACAGCTGGTGAATTAAAAAAATCAATCTGAACGTGAGGACGCTTTATGAGCACGATACGCAATAAAATTCTGTTTTAAACTGGGAAACATGCCGCAGAAACGTATGAAATGCTTTAGACTATTTTTTGGACCAACTGGTATGAATTGAGCATAAGTTTTTGAGTAGCATTAATGGAAGGTAGGGAGTGTATGAGCGATGATGAGATGTGTAGGAGGAGTAAGGAAGTCAGAACACCAGAGTTGATTGGCCAAATAAAGAATTTCATAGATAAGGACAGTTGTGTGTCTATAGAGACAATAAATGCACAGTTTGATGTAAGTGTGGGAACTGCATACACAATTATTTTCGAGGAACTGAAGATGCGGAAGGTTTGCACGAGGTTTGTCCCAATGATTCTCTGAGAAAATAAGTCCAGAACTCTTTCTTTGTTACAGACTATTTGACCAAAATGGGCATCGAGAGAGTTCCTCACCCCCGCCTCCATAGTCCAGTTGCTTCCTGTGACTTTTTCATATTCCCCAAGCTCAAGGGAAATCTCAGAGGCTGTCTCTATGAAGCTGGGCAAGTTCAGGATTAGTAAAAGCGGTCGGGAAAACATGTAGACCAGCCGAACAGAAAAGAAGGTCACCGCCGTCACAATGGTCCAGATGTTGTCCGACTGACTGGTTACTGTGGGCGTATACTCAATTGATATGCTTGGTGTAAGAAAGGAGACAGTCGCCCTCGTTACGGTCTGTTTGGGTCGTTGAGATCTGAGATATATATCTTCGTGAATCCCACCCACAATCCTTTACGCCTCCTTAGTAGTTTTTGCTAAACAAACAAGCTGTGAGACAGTCAGACACCCGATCAAACTTCCGCATGTCACGAATATTGCCCACAAACGTTTTCTTTAAATTTTGGTGCTGGTGCCTTTCGTGAACCACATGTCTGTATACGTACGCTCACGTTTTCCCGGCATCTGACGTAAATCGCCGGATTATGCCGAGCGTCGCCGAGCGAACAAAAAAAAAAAAAAAAAAAAAAGCAACTAGTACTTTCTATAAAACAAACAAACAGAACCACATAAATAAGTATGTAAACATACTAGCAGGACATGTGGAAATTATACAGCAGTATTTTTCATATGTAATATATCACTGCTGGGCATTCTGTAGACGTTCAGAGTGAATGGAGTACCCAGCGATATTATTGTACCTATTTACTATGCCTCCCCACGGGACAGAGTTAGACACCAGGGTCGTTTTTTAACGTGGAGAAAAGGTACAAAAATAAAAATTGTCTCAGTCGTGAAGGATTTCTCCTCCACCGAAAGAGAACAAGAAAATGAAGTACAGCATCTGAAGAACAGATGGTATTTATTTGCTCCCCCACCGAGCAAATTAGGCACAAGGCCAATTTTTAATGTGAGGAGTGAAGGGAGGGGGAAGGGAAAAAGGGGACCAGCTCCCGAGAGGTGGGAAATGGGAGCTGGTTAATGGTCAGGCATGTGGGGTTGCCCCCACATCTGGTCTTTGCTAGTCATAGCTAGTCATAGCTAGTCATAGCTTGCAGTATCTGTCGGAACAGATACTACACTTTGATCTTGACCAAAAGGAAAACTGTAAAAGTATTTATCTAAGTAATCTAGTTAATGTAGTGTCAGAATATATTTGGTTATTACGGTTTATCTCCAATATGTCCATAGGAGTCTGTGACATATTTCCATGGAATGGACGCCCGGCGCGAATGGAAACACCACAGTATAATTATACCATCTTTAGACAGAACAGATACTATCCTTGGATCATATCCAGAAAACCAAGAACCTATTTTTTAGTTTCACGCACGGCTCAAAAGGGACACCATTGTTTTCATTTTATTTATTACGTTTGTGAAAAAATAATTTCGTTTAACGACACTTTTTCCACCAACCTAATATTTATTTATATTTTCAATTTGCGTCTTCGGTGATAGGGAGCTCCTATTCATTAAAAAAAAAAAAAGGATGGGAGGCGATAACTTATTACGAACATTAAATTAGCGTATATATACAATTTATTTGTGCCTAAACCTGAACGTAGATTCCATGAACAAAGCTTCTTTCTTAGAACTGCACGCCTGCGGAATTGTCTTCCGTTTTCCTGCTTTCCAGCTGACTACAATATGGTTGTCTTCAAGTCTAACGTAAACAAGTTCTTGATGAGCCGTTCAACTTAAGTTAAATTTACCAAATTTCCATTACTAACGATTACTATATTGTCCAAATGATTACTGTGCACTCTTAACCCTTATCCTCGAGTGGTCTCTGGGCCTTGATAAGTGGTAATGCCTATGTAAAAAATATATATATACTAATATAATGTTCGTTATATATTATCACTTTTTCTCCCTTTTTTTTTTAATAAATAGGATTTCCGGATCGACTGATTTATCATCTTCAAGTCATGGCCGGATTTGCTATTAAATAAGCCGAAATGGTTTGATTTGCTATTAAATAAGCCGAAATGGTTTGATTTGCTATTAAATAAGCCGAAATGGTTTGATTTGCTATTAAATAAGCCGAAATGGTTTGATTTGCTATTAAATAAGCCGAAATGGTTTGATTTGCTATTAAATAAGCCGAAATGGTTTGATTTGCTGTAGAATAAAACAACCAGACCAATCATCTAAAATTTTGAAATTGAAATGGATTATTTAAAATTAGATGACAACCAAGTAACCGTTTTCATCAACTGCTTGGCGGTCTTCTTATATGAGATCTATCCATGAAATCTAACCCTTATTTTGTTTTTATTTCATCTATCGAGTAATCTATTATCGTGCCCAAGATCACTTCAGAATAAGATTTTATTAGTTCCGGGTGACCGCCGGGAAACACCGTGAAATTGATAACGGTTAAAACTTTCGCTGCTCTGCTTCCTGATTGAAGACAACGAAATAGCCTTCAAGTCTAATGTAAACAAGTTCTTGTTCAGCCGCCCACCTAAATAATTAAATTCGACCCAATTTACACAATTAACATTTACTCCACTACCACATTACATTCACAAACCCTTATCCCCGAGTTGCCTTCGGGCCTTTATAAGTGGTCACTCCCATGTTAAAAATGTTCTTGTATAGTATACACTTAAACAAAACAAACGCAAACAAAAGTTTCTATGGTGTATGTAACCATAACAAAACGAAAATATCATATTCCAAAAATCACGTAAATTGACCAAGTAGTTTCATTTTTATATATAAAAAAAATCATTTGTAAGCGATTAATGGGCATTTGTAGGCATTAACACATACAAGGTACCTTCAATAAGTTTCCAGTCTTTTTTCTGTATAGGCACTTTTGTTGATAGTACAAACGTGAAACTGCAGTCCCATTTTAAGTAATCTCCACCGGTTGCAATGCACTTGTTGCATGGTTACAACAACTTGTGGAAGGCCCTATTAACGTCCTCTTGTGGGAGCGTGTCAATGACTATCGTCACAGCCTCTTTCATCTTCCCAATTGTCTCATAGCGACAGCCTCTAAGATTTCCACTTGAGCTTAGTGATTATCCAAAAGTCAGGACTATAGGGAGGGTGAGGTCTTGATGACCATCTTGGTCAAATATCTTATTTGAACCAGAGTATGAACAGCCCAGAATATATGACTAGTTTGAGTGTCAACGTAACATTCAAGGATGTTACTATTGCTATTGGTCAAGTTTATTTTATTAATATTTTTTTTGTAGCTTTTGTTTGTGATGCTTCTAGTGTTTCAAGGTTTTGTTTATTATTGGTGTGTTCAAGTATAGATGGTTTGTCAACAAAGATCTTTCTTAATTGGGACGATGGGTAGAAATGTTGATTAGTAGGTAGTTTAATATAGCACCGCTTTAAGAGCTGTGCATGTGGCAATGTGGTGGTAATCAAACCTATGTATATGTAGGAGTAAAATCCTGAAATGTTTTTTAAGTAATTAAAATTATAAAAAATGGGAAAAAATATACACGTTATAAAAACCAATTATACAAATTCTTCAAACCCAGTTAGATTTCAAAGTACTCGGGTTACAACAAATATGGCGATTACATCAGCCAGTTCCTGCCAGAAGTGAACATCATTATTCGGAAATTTAAAAGTATGAAAAATAGAATTTATTGACAAAAGAATCTATTTTATTTAATGAAATATGCTTAAGAAGAAAAAATTGTACCTCTACCCCCTTCTCACTCTGTCTGTGTGTATATATATATATATATATATATATATATATATATATATATATGTTATTTGTTTTTGTTTTTGCGATAAGTTTTGAATGAATTCAATTATTTACGAAAGTGCATTTTTACCTAAATGCGAGTTGGGAATAATTTCCCCTTTAACCAATTTGGTACCCCCAGATGGGGAACGGTTTATATATATATATATATATATATATATATATATATATATATATATATATATATATATATATATTATTTTTAAAATATAATTATCCACTGACACGTGTTCCGTCATCTACGACTCATCAGAGTGGCTGAATCATGTGTGTAAATTTTTTTTTTTTTTTTTTGGTGTATTGATATTCATAATTAAAACCATTTATTCTGTTTATTTAAAATGAAAATACAACTTTATTATATAAGGATCATGGAATTCTATTCATCTGCAAAAGTTTTAGCTCATTTGCATATTTTTTAAAAAATTCATTTTAATTAATTCTCTAGTAGATTTTTTTCGGTGTTCTTTATGGGATAATCATCTTTAGTAAACCATTACGTGTAATTATATTCAGTTAACTATTCTAAACGATTATACATGAGAACTAAGGAAGTTAGAACGCCAGCGTTGATGGTTCAAATAAAGAATTTCATGTATAAGGATCGTGGTCTGTCTATGGAGACAATAAGTGATGTTTGATGTCAGTATGCGAACTGTATACACAATTACGTGCAAGAAACTGCAAAACATGTACATCAGCTGAACAGAAAAAAAAGGTGACCGCCGTCACAATGGATAAGACTTACTGCTTGCTGTGGGCGGATACTCGATTGATATGCTTGGTCTAACAAAGGAGATAGATATTCTCGTTACGGTCTGGTTGGTTGTCATTAAGATCTGAGTTATATATCTTCCTGGACCCCACCCGCAATCCTTTACGCCTCCTTAATAGCATTTGCTAAACAAAGTGTGATAAACCCGATCAAACTTCCACATGTCCCGGATACAGCCTACAAAGGGTTTTTTAAAATTTTTGTCCCGGTGCCTTTTGTCAAACACGTGTCTTAATACGTAGCTTAGGTTGTTCCGGCTCCAGACGTAAACTGCCGGATTATGTGGAGCGAAAGCTGAGCGAAAAAACAAAACAAAACAAAACAAAGCAAAACAAAAAATTAGTTCTTTCTATAAAGCACACAAACAACACCACATGAATAAATATGTTAAGATACTAGCAGGACATGTGGCAATTATACGTCAGTATTTTTCATATGTAATATATCACTGCTGAGAGTTCTATAGACGTTGAGAATGAATGGAGTACCCAGCGATATTATTGCAGCTCTTTTGTTAAAACTGTTAAGGTATTTATCTAAATAATATGGTTAATGTAAGTGTCAGAATATATCCGGTTATTACTGCTTATCTCCAATATCCTTATAAGAGTCTGTGACATATTTCCATCGAATAAACGTTCGGCGCGAATTGAAACTCCACGATATCATTATACCATCTTTACACAGAACAGATACTATCCTTAGATACTAACCCGAAAAAAACAAGAACGGATATTTTAGTTTCATGCACGGCTCGAAAGCGACGTCATTCTTGTTTATTTATTTAAAGTGCGTCTTCGGTGATCGGGAGATCCTATTTATTAAAAAGGAGGATGGAAGGTGATAACTAGGGCTATGACAACAGAATATTCTTATCATAATTTTGACTCTTGAGTATATATCCGACACAGTTAGAAACAGTTAATCAACCGAGAACCACATCACTCTATATAAAAACATATAACATATCAACGGATACACATTCGAGAGTCAAAACAATGAAAAGAATATGCTGTTGTCCTAGCCCTAGCGATAACATACAGCGACCATCAAATTATTGTATCTGTATACAAAAAATTTAATGTTCGTAATATTTTATCAATTTCTATCCGCTTTTTTTTAATAAATAAGATCACCCGGTCGTCTAATTTATCATCTCGAAATCATGGCCGGATTTTCTATTAAATAAGCCGAAATGGGTTGATTTGCTGTAAAATAAAACAATAAAACCAGTGATTTAAAATTTGCGAATTCAAATGGATTATATAAAATTAGATGACACTCAAGTATCTGTTTTCATCAACTGCCTGGCGCCGTCCTTATATGTGATTTGTCCGTTAAATCTCACCCTTAATATATAAATATTAATAAATAATTATATATATAATCTATATACTAATTTAAGATAGGATAGAAATTATATATAATTATATATATAAATATTAATAAATAATTATATATATATATATATATATATATATATATATATATATATATATATACTAATTTAATTTTCGTAGTATGTTATCACTTTCTATTCTCTTTTTTAATGAATAGGATCTCCCGATCGATTAATTTATTATCTGGAAATCAGGGCCGGATTTTCTATTAAATAAGTGGAAATGGGTGGATATGCTGTAAAATAAAACTAAAAAACCAGTCATTTATAATTTGCGAATTCAAATGGATTATTTAAAATTAGATGACACTCAAGTATCTGTTTTCATCAACTGCCTGGCGCCGTCCTTATATGTGATTTGTCCGTTAAATCTCACCCTTATTTTGTTTTCATTTAATCTAGCAAGTCATCTCTTATCATGCACAAACTCTCTCGGGGATAAGGGTTAATGAGTTTCAGGTGGCTGACGAGACAACACCGTTATAATTGGTAACGGTTAAAAGGTTCCGCTTGCCTGCCACCCGATTGAAAAAAAATGGTAGCCTTCATTTTCTTTTCCGCCTTCGCGTCATGGGTTCGAGCCTGCATCCCTACTACCACTTTTTTTTTCTTTTGCTCAACACACACCTCTAAACACCCGGGTAACGCCGGACACCTAGACTAGTAAAAATTATAAACAATGAAAATAATATACACGTCATAAAAACCAATGATATAACTTGTTAAAAACCTGTTTTTTTTGTTTTTTTTTTACACAGTGATCACCACTTATCAAGGCCCGGAAGCCACTCAGGGATAAGGGTTATTGCAAGTACATTACGTTAGTGTGGAGATTTGATGGAGTATTTACTTAAGGGGGCGGTTCATTAGGAATTTGTTAACATTAGACTTGAAGACATACAAGTTGTAGTCCGGAGGGAAGCAGGCAGACGGAACAGAGTTCCACAGGCGTGCAGTTCTAAGAAAGAAGCTTTATTCATGGTATCCGCGTTTTGATTTAGGCACAGATATAGAGTGGGGGAAATTTTTCACAGTGGATTCAGCTAGACGGGTGTTTTTCGTGAAAGATTGGCGAGGGGGGACCAGGGATTGGAGTTCAGACGAGCACCTGCCATGAAAATAACGATAAAACAAGGATAGGCTCGCAACGTCTCTTCTGTGGGAGAGGGGTTGCAGGGTAGAGAAAAGGGCATCCCCCACTAAGCCACGAAGTCTATTTTGTACTCTGTCAAGGCATGATAGGCTGTTTTTGGCAGCTCCTGCCCAGATATGGGCATTACATTAATATATTACTGACGATGGCTACAGAAGGCTTGGAAAATACTCGGGCTTACAACAAATATGATGATTACATCAGCCAATTCATGACACACGTGAACACCGTTATTCGATAAAAAGAAATAGATAAAAAACATAATTAATTGACAAAAAAAAAAAAAAATTATTTAATGAAATATGCTTATGAAGAAAAATACTGCCCCTCCCTCTCTCTCTCTTTCTCTCTCGCTCTCTCTATATATGTATTCCTATGAATGTGTTTTTTGATTGTGTATTGATATTAATATTAAAACCGTTTTTTCTATTTATTTTAAATAAAAATACGACTTTGTTATATATGGATCGTGGAATTGCATTCATCTGCAAAGGATCTAGTTAATTTGCATATCCTTTTAAACATTCATTCCCTATGAGCTTTTGTTTTTTCGGTTTTCTCATGGGATGATCATCTTTAGTTAATTATTAAGTGTAATTATATTCATGCAGATATTCTACAGGATTTACGCTTGCATAATATTTGCGTAAAAAGCTTATAGTAAACACAAACCTCTATCTATATATATATATTTGTGTATGCGTATATTTATATATAGATATATTTGATTAAAAATTTTGCCTACCAAACGCCTCTGTCCGTTTTTATTCGACAGACATGAAACTTCATATACAGCGTATTCGAACGCATACCAAATTTTATATTTGGGTTTTAGCCGAAGAAAATCGATGCAAAAGTGTGAAAATTAAAAAAAAAAAAAATGGAATTTGCCAGGTGAATGTCGAATGACGGGATTACGAATATGCATGCGTAACGTAATAACTATTGGTTCATGTTTTAATTTTTAGCCTTGCAGAAATATGCCTTCATAGCTCAGACATTAACGTCAAAGGAAAAGGTAAATCATAAGCTAAACGTTTTGGTTTCTATTCTCGGTGGTTGCACACAAATCTTCTTTTCTTTCTTATTTTTTTTTAATCATTATTATATATTGAGTTTAATATAATATGATAATACGAAATCTACATTAATCAAAATATCATATTTAAGCGTATTGTACAACCGGCCAACACCAGGCGGACCGTTAGTATATATATATATATATATATATATATATATATATATATATATATATATATATATATATTAGGTCTTCGTTAATCGAGCTAGCGATGCCTCGTGATGCGGGGATCGAATCGTTCGACTGGTATTAATCGTGACACCCTGCACTGAAGATTCCCGAAAGGATGAAACACTAGTGTCTGTAGGTATTTCATTATTATAGTAAATATATATATATATATATATATATATATATATATATATATATATATATATATATATATATATATATTCCCTATCTTAGGTTGGGCGTATTGCGAAACAGTACTGTATGCGGATATATATATATATATATATATATATATATATATATATATATATATATATATATATATATATAGTTTTAAAAAAGTGTTTTTTTTTTACATTTCAACTATTATAACCAGGAAGACGTATGGGTTCAAATTAATTCCGGGACAACGCCCGATTGGCCTACAATTGCAAAGTTATTAGGATAGATATAGATTGGTACATAGAACACCGGGTAAAATTGCAAGACATCTTATAAATTACGACGTAATTTTAAAATGTATTTGGATGCAACGATTCACTTCATCATGTTTTATTCAAGTCTACATTCAAATTCGCCGTTCAGTCTGTCATTACAAACTGTGCTGCCACAAAAAAAAAAAAAAAAAAAAAAATCGGTTAATTATCTCCCTTGCATCCTTGATTACCGCACCATTTTTTTTACACACTGAATGTTTTGCCTTTCGAATTTTCTTTTATTATCCAGTTTTCCATTTGATGCAATGTGCAACAGTAGCTGCCATTCCGCTTTGATTGCATCAAGAGAGAAAAAAGTGAGCGCCATTGTTGCTCTATCGATCTATGGAAGGCGAAAAATAGCTAGCTGACTACTGATGACGTGAATCAGCTCTGTTTTTGTATGCCTCTCCTCGCCCTATCCGTATCTCCCATTTCTTTAGAATTCGAAGCGTTCGCCTGACAATACACTTACACAAATAGCCACGCTGACGATTATTAGTGAACATGAAACTTTTGATAGTAGATATATATTCGAATAAAATAACTGTTTAAAACTTCATTCAAGTCGAGCACCTTAAGAAAAATATGCAATATTGCGAAAGTTTGGGTTTTAGCCAGGGAAAATATTTGTAGCGTTTATTTAGCTTCTATGTCAAAGAGCAAAGAGGGAGCCTAACTCCAACCCCAACCAGTACAGATATCTAAGAATAGTACAACAAATTTATATAAAGTAAGGAGTACCCTATTTTTTAAATTTTCTTTTTTAAACTTCCTTTTTTTCTGTCTTTTTCTTTTTTGCTTTCGGAGATTCTCTACATTTATAAATTAGACCAAACACAAGTCGATAGGAAAAATGGCAAGTAGGAATGAAATAGTGGAAGTTTCTTCTTTTTTTATTAACATTTTTTAAGAAATGCCCTAACTGCTCCCTGTTGACATCCATGTAATTCTGCGCTAGTTGACAGTGCCGACTCTTCATTTCTGAGAAATCGGTTTACTTTGGAGTGGGACACCTTGTGGGAAAAAATGCCTTTTATTCAGTTCAAAGTTAGTATCTCTTCAGTCTGTTATTCAGGGCTCTACATTAAAGGTCCTGAGTATGACCTTAAACTATATCTAGTGGTGAGGCCCCAGCTTGCGGGCTTTGGGGAGTGTGGAGCCACCCTTTAATTGCCATTGCTCCCAGGTCCACTCGGACCCGGAGTGGTAGTACCTGTTAGGGTCCCAACTATTGGTTAAATAGAAACTGACTTGAAAACAACAAATATATTCTATTAAAAATTTTTCTTCAAAATCTTTGGATTCGAGATTAAATAATCTGAAAAGGGGGTGATATGCCGTAAAACAAAAACAACCAATCTACATTAAAAATGTGATTAGTATTTTTTAATTAAACCTCATATATCTCTGTCTCTCCTAACCCGTCTCTTTATCTTTTTTCTTTTTCCCTCTTCTCCAGTTTCCTACATCCTCAGCGACACCCGCCCACCCATTCCTCCCCAACATGCCTTGTTCACCTTCGCACAGCCATTCATATCTTTCGTTTTAATACGTTGGAAATAATAATAACAACGGAAGCGATTAACCTGAACTTTCAATTTTAAACTTATTGCTCTAGGCCAAAATCAAGTTTTTTCACTTCCTCAAAAATATATTTGTTTTTATTTATTTCTAGGCAACTGCAGTTAAAACAAGTGAAGCATGTGTGATCCCCGTGAGTGCACAGTGAACAAGGCATAAAAAATGACTAAGTTCAGCATTTGTCCCCCCCTCCCCATTTAGCCCCCAAAGCCTTCAGGCGACGTCAAATTCTGGTGAAAATGAACAAACGGTACAGTTTTAAGCCTTAACTTATGTAAATTTTAGTTCAGCATCGTGCAAAAAAAAAAAAAAATAAAAAAAAAAAATGACTAAGTCCATCATTTGCCCCCTCTCCATTTAGCCCTAACCCCCCCCCAAGCTCTTAACATATTTAAATTTGAGTTCATGCAAAATTGCTAAATAGACATACACAGAAAATTTTGGACAATTATGGTAAAATAGTCCCAAAATGGAGTGTTTTTATTAATCCTAATTGGCACACCCAAGAGTTATCGTGAAGTATAGACAAACAAAATTATATAGAAATCAGTTAGTTACAACTTTTCAGAAAGTTTTATAAAAATCCAAGGACTCATCTTTTTTTTTTTAATAAGAAAAAAAGTGTCAATTTTAGCCATTTAAACCTGAAAGGTACCTCTAAGGGAGCAACCGGAGCTTTCCCGGAAAATCCGTTCTGTTACTTTTTTTATCATATTATTTTTAATTTTTGTGCAAAATTTCAAAAAATTCCAAAGTATAGTTAATGAGAAAAGTGCGGATACGCGAACGAACGAACAGACAAGGGTGAATTTACAGGCCCCCCCCTCTTTTTTTCGGGGAACCAAAAAAAAAAAACGTAATAAAAAAATCGTCAATGCTTCTTTCTGTACGGAAAATTAAAATTATAAACATATACGAAGGGGTGACTGAATTTTACCAATGTCATTTGTATCAATGCCATTTGTACTGGTGCCATTTTTACCGTTGCCATTTTTACCTAAATACGGTTGCTAACATTCATGGTGAGAATGTTTCTGTTAATTTGAACTTGGTACGATTAGTTGGTCCTTCCAAGCCATTAAGCACGATCACCTGTGCCAAGAAAGACACACCCGAGGTCAGAAGAAGGGAGGACAGGTGTACTTGTGACACGCTTTGATTGACTTGAAGTGAAAGTTGCGTAGGCGAGAGGTCAGAAAGCTTAAGATTTGGATGATTGGCTGAGTGATTTATGGCTGAGTTATTTCACAAGTACCGGGACGGATATTTTATTTTACACAAACTGAAATCATTTAACAGATAAAAGGGCAAAACATGATAATAATCGTGTGTGTGTGCATATATATATATATATATATATATATATATATATATATATATATATATATATATATATATATATATATTCTACGCTCTATACGTACTGTGCCGAGTCGTAGAAATTTCTAGGTTAGTATCTGAGGCGCATTAATTTGCTGGGAGAGATGTGCACTCACAGTCTTCCTCCAAAAAATACACCTAGGAGAAGGAAAACTCTTATGCCAAAACTTGCAATCTACTGCGTACTCTGTACTGTGGCAGGCATCTGCACCGACAAAGATTAGCAGTAATACAAAGAAAAGTGGTTGGTTCTACACAAAGCCTTCACCACTATAAATAAACTATCCATGTGGATTTCCAAACAACTTCTTTGTGGCGGAACCTCATACGTTGAAATCGACGGGAGTCTCTCTCTCTCTCTCTCTCTCTCTCTCTCTCTCTCTCTCTCTCTCTCTCTCTGTATATATATATATATATATATATATATATATATATATATATATATATGATTTTCGGAATGTGGGAAATGGTATATAATAAATGCCACAGCCAAACAAATTGGTGTTTGGCTGTGGAATTTATTATATATCATTTCCCACATTCCGAAAATCATATATATATATATATATATATATATATATATATATATATATATATATATATATATGAACAAATGATTAATAAAACATGTTAAAAGACATCTTGAAAAAGAGTTAAAAACATATTTAATTATAAAAAAGGAAGCACAAGATAAGTGGATATATATATATATATATTTGTAGTCATCGGCATACAGTTTGTTTCGTTGTATCACAACTCATCAGTGCCGCTAGACTAGCACCTCTTCCAAGCCAAGGATCGAACCTAGAACTGTTGTGTTGCCAGATCTACCTCTCGACCACGGAAGTGACGCCCGCAAATAACTCGTCCGAATGTCTATTTTAACAAACACCTGTCCCCGTCTGCTACTAACAGTGCTCAAACTACCTGTTTGTAAACAAACCGTGAGCTTCGCATTTTTCAGCCAATTAAGTAGCGAGTGATATTGTTTACGACAGTGCTCTACCCACATAGGGAGGGGGCGTTAATATATATATATATATATATATATATATATATATATATATATATATATATATATATATATATATATATACTCTTATCAATTTTTTCTTATTTTGTGTATTGATATTCATATTATTATATTATTTTCTATTTATTTAGGTTTTGTTTGCTTCCACACGACAGCAAATCTGATACAAGCTCTTCTAAAACAAAAGGGGGCACTCTGACAGTATCCAAAATAATAATAATAATAATAATACTTGTCTCAGGGTTTTCTCCTACATTAACCAAGGACCAATTAACTTAAGTAGAGCATCAGGACAGGTACTACATTTTGGTCCTGGTACGAAGCCAAGAACTACAGAAAAAAAAGCAAACCTTTTTTCTGTTTATTTAATGTATTTATTTGCTTCCCCACTGAGTAAATTAGGCACAAGGCCGTTTTTTCATGTGGATAGTGAGGGGAGGGGGGGGCAGTTTCCCCGAGAGGGAACTCGATAGTGACAATTGGTATGAAGGGTTTCCTATACATTAACTAAAACTGATTGCTTAAGAGCAATGGTCTGGTATGTGGCTTTCCCCCACATATGGTCTTTGATTGCAGTATCTGTTAATACTGCGCTTTGATAACAGAAAGAAGATCTTGGCCCGAAGGTCAAGAAGAAGGAAGGCAGACCTTTTTTCTGTTTACTTAAAAAAAAAAAAAAAAAATACAACCTTGTTATATATGGGTCGTGGAATTGCATTCATCTGCAAAAGATCTAGCTAATTTGCATATTTTTTTTGGAACAACAACAAAAAGTCAAGTATTATTAAAACAAATATCTAAAATGAACAAAAAGATCAAGTTATCCAATATAAACATCAATTTAAAACAAAAATGAAAAATAAAATGTGCAAAAAAGCAAAAAAAAAAAAAAAAAAAATGATATACCTGATGAAAAAAAAAACCATGGTAGAAATGCGCCGAAAAGATCTAGCTAATTTGCATATTCTTTTAATCATTCATTTGAATTAATTCCCGATTAGTTTTCTTTTCTTTTCGGTTTTCTTATGGGATGATCATCTTTAGTTAACTAAGTAAACTATTACGTGTAATTATATTCATGCAGATATTCTACATGATTTATACTTGCGTAATATTTGCGTAAAAAGATTATAGTAAACACGAACCCATGCGGAACTTTATGTTTGGGTTTGAGCCGGGGAAAACTGGTACAAAATTGAGAAAATCTAATATACCTGTCTGTCTGTCTGTCGTTCTGTCTGTCTGTCAGTGTCTGTCTCCATATTTTCAAACTCTATCTCCTACGAAACTTAAAGTCGAAGAGCGGAACTAGGGGCCTCAAATGATTGGATTTGTTTACGTGCCGTTCTTTTAATGGTCTTTTAGCTGGTTAAAATTGTTTTTAATGGGTCAAAATTAAAAAAAAAAATCGTTAAACATTTTGTACATTCATCTTAGTTTATTTTTAATTGTTAATTTTAAATCGGTTTATATGTGTGTCACGTTGGTACAGTGGTAACGTCACCAACTTTAAATGCTACAGTTTCGATTTTAGCTGATGGCACCTTAATATATATATTTTTTTACTTTTGAAATCAGAACACTATATGCTCTAATATATATATATGAAATCTGGACAAATTAAAATATCATATTTAAGCGTATTTTACGCCCCGACAAAGCCAGGCGCCCCCCCCCCACCGCTAGTTAAAGAAATGGAAATTGCCAGGTGAAGGTCGGACGATGGCATTACAAATAAGTTCATGTTTTAGCCTCACAGCAAACATATCTTCATAGTTCAGGTATTAACGTTAAAGGAAAACGTAATTCGTAAGCTAAACGTTTTGGTTTCGTTTCTGGGTTGTGGTGCACGAGACATTTTTTTTAAAAACTTTTTTAATCATTACTAAATATTGGGTACATTATAATAAAATAATAAATACGAAATTTTCATTAATAAAAATATCATATTTAAGCGTATTTTACGACCAGGTAATACCGGGAGGCCTGATAGTATATATATATATATATATATATATATATATATATATATATATATATATATATATATATGCGCGAAAGAGAGAGAGAGAGAGAGAGAGAGAGAGAGAGAGAGAGAGAGAGAGAGAGAATGTGGAAGAGGTGATAAATGCAGAAAATATGGCTACCAAAATAAATGAATGTCGGCAGAAGAGACGGATGGCATCATCTGCAGCGCTTGGTGTTACAGAAGCGAGTCAAATAGGTGTGATCATTTATTTATTTTTAGTGGCGTGGGGAGAGTAAATTTCAGAGCTAGAATGGCCAACACCGATTCCACCTCCCGCACCAGGAATTCGCGTTTCAACCTCTTTTCGATGTGCAGGTGTGGTCGTGGCAGTATCCATTCAAAATTCCAAAACTGAGAACAGAAGAGTCGCCGACACGCGCGGAATTGTTATTTCATTTTTATTTATATTTTTTATTTTATTTATCTTTTTTACGATCCAATTTTGATGCGCAAATTACGTCCGCAAGGACTTGCACGATTCGTCTTGGACGGCAGGTAACAACAGCATTCAAGGTTGCTCCGTTTAGCCTTTACAAATAGCCATGAACTAATCAGCTAGCCAGGCAGACAATACCAAACGAAGTACATACATTCACGTGTGTTTTTATGAGTATGCTTACGTTTTTGCACGCGAACGCGCGTATTTTTATGCATATATATATATATATATATATATATATATATATATATATATATATATATATATATATATATATATATATTACATTTCCACCCCAAATAAGGTACATTGCCACTTTGAAATAAGGGGCTACTATAAGGGGAGTTTAGCTACAGGCTACTATGTGGGGAGTTTGGCAGCAGGATGTCGGTTCACGTTTACACACACACATATATGTGTGCATATATATATATATATAAAACATTATATATATATATATATATATATATATATATATATATATATATATATATATATATATATATATATATATATATATGGATACGGCCTCCGCTAATCGAGCCAGAGATGTCTCGTGTCGCGGGGTTCGAATCGTTCGACTGGTAGTAATCGTGACACCCTGCACTGAAGAATCCCGAAAGGATGAAACACTAGTGTCTGTAGGTATTTAATTATTATAGTAAAAAAATAATTATGACAGCCCCTTTAAGAAATTCGTTTCTTATCGTTGAGCACTTTCAGTTGAATTAAAAGTCGGTCAATTTAGCTCTTATGCGTAGATCATCGTATAACGATTTGATCACTGTCTGTCTGACGTAATGAACATTTAACTTAAAATGTTTAAAATTCAACGCTATTTCACACGGTTAATGGTAGCCGAATGGATACGGCCTCCGCTAATCGAGCCAGAGATGTCTCATGTCGCGGGGTTCGAATCGTTCGACTGGTAGTAATCGTGACACCCTGCACTGAAGAATCCTGAAAGGATGAAACACTAGTGTCTGTAGGTATTTAGTTATTATAGTAAAAAAAAAAAATTATATATATATGACATTATGTCTCGCCAGCCGTGTCAAACGCATATCTTATTTTTCTTTTATTAACATTATTGGAATTTTCCCCTTTTCCTTGTACATGTTTGTGAATTATTCCATGGATTTCGGCCTTTGGATTATTTTGGACCATGTTCCAATTACGTGATTTCCTTGGATTTTATTTGTGCGAATGGAAATTCAATAACATTGTTGGATTTATATTTTTGGATTTTACCGTCATTGGATAATTTACCTTTCACCAGATCATCCATTCACGTGAAATCACCCTTTTCTTCGCCATATTCCCTATGCTTCACTTTTTGTTATCAAGTAAGATCTTTGACTTACTTCCAGTTTCATCAAATACTTTTGCATGCAAAATCCGATCTCGCACTTTGCTAATCCCTACCCTCTGATGAGAAGGAAATTATTTCTTCGAAACTCCGGGAATTAAGGACTATCCACTTATTTAGTGTTTCCTTTTCAAATTAAATATGTTTTTAACTCTTTTTCAAAGTGTTTTTTAAACATGTTTTATTAGCTATTTGCTCTAATATATGTATATATATATATTGTGAAATTGATCTCTTGTAATACAAACCTGATGAAATTTTTCTCTTCGAGAATCGTAATTTTGTCCGTAACGCCAAATCTATCACATCGAATTCTGAAAATTAAAAAAAAAAAGAAGAAAGAAATGACAATTACTGCTGTAAGTAAGTCAAAGAAATTGCTAAGCGCGTCACTCGTGTATAAAGAACTTTATGAACAAAGTTATGAACGAACTGTGCGCATGTGCAGAGCTATCTGTTTTGAACGTTTCCTTTTACGCATGCGCATATTTCGAGATATGCCGCCAGTTTTATATCGTGAAATGCCATCTTTTGTATGAGTTTACTTTCCAAACTGTTTTTGTTTTCCACACACGATTTTTTTTCTTTTTCGGTTTTTCTTTTGTCTATTTCGGATAAAATAATTTTAAAATGCCATTTTCGTGACAAATTCTCTTCAAAGTGAAACGACATATTCAAACATGATTTCCTTAAAAAGGAAGTGCCATTAATTTATCTATTGGTTTATTTGCTTTGTTTTGCGACATAGCAACCATTTCATAATTATGCAAAACTAAATCCAGTCGTCGATAGAGAAGAAAAATATGCGTAGACGTGGCGCCTTCAATAAGTTTCCAGACTGTTTTCGCATTGGAACTTTTATTGATAGCACACAACATGAAACTCTAGTCCCCTTCAAAGTAATCTCCTCCGGCCACAATGCAGTTGTTGTACCGTTCCAACAACTTCTGGAAACCCCCATGGAAGTCCCCTTGTGTTAGCCTCTCTCATCTCCTCAATTGTCTCCTAACGATAGCCTCTAAAGTTTTCCTTGAGCTTAGGGAATAACGAAACTGAAAAAAAAAAATGTTTTGATGCCCATGACAATATCTTTATTTCTGATCTTCTCTGAACACCCTTGGGACAAACTTTCCGAAAATCTTCCACATCTTCAGTTCCTCTCGAATAATTGTTTGAACAGTTTCCACACTGACACAAAACTGTGCACTTATTGTCTCTATATACACACAGCGAAATTCTTTATTTGGCCAATCAACTCTGGTATTCTGACTTCCTTACTCCTCCCACGCCTTTCATTATCCCTCACAGACTCCCTGCATCCTTTGCCACTCCAAAACTGACGCTTGATTCATGCAAAATAATCCAAAAGCAGTCTGAATCATTCCATATATTTCTGCGGCGAGTTTTCCAAGTTTTAAGCAGAATTTTATTGCAGGTTTTTCTCAAGTATAATCACGTACAGATTGCATTTTTGAAATTCACCAGCTGTGGCAATCAGGCTTTAGTAGAGTGCATTCCAATTAGTGCTGTTACTGTTCATTTATACCTGAAATCATAAAAATTGGTCAGTGATCTCATCAAATGTATAGCAATAGCATGATAAATTTTCAGGAGTCTACGACAGATTTAAAAGCCTGAAACCTTATTGATTATGTACTAAACATCAGTAATAACGCTTTCCAGTAGTAACTAACATTCGTGTTCTTTTAAATCAACGCATATCAGGTGAAAAGATTACTTACTTACGTTTTATGGCGAAAATAGTATAAATTCCCAAAATTACGAAAATTGAACAGGTAGTAAAAACAGAATTTATCAAATTATTTATTTATTTATTTATTAATTTTTTACAAGTGGTAACCACTTATAAAGGCCCGGAAGCCACTAAAGGATAAGGGTTATTGTAAGTACAGTACCTTTAATATATATATATATATATATATATATATATATATATATATATATATATATATTGTTTTAAGCTTTGAATAAAAAAAAAATGCAAAAATAAAAATAAAGAATGCAGTTTAAATTCCCGAAAATGAAAGTAACTAACTCTAACCTATTGCAGACTTAGCACCTACATAATCCGATTTCTAAAAAGTTCATAATGACAAGAGAATTCATTTATATCAGGAGAGGAGAGAAAAAAGTTTTAACTAAAATTTTTAAAATAGAAATAGACTTAGCACTTGCATAAACCGATTTCTTAAAATTTTAAATTATAAAAGAGAATTTAACTATATGAAGATGAAGAAAGAACCCTTAACTAAAATTTTGTAAGTATATATATATATATATATATATATATATATATATATATATATATATATATATAGTAAGTTATAAAATGTATATGGCGATTAAACTACACTTAATCGCAATATACATTTTATAACTTACTAACTAGCTCTACCTACGTATTGAGCACTTTTGAAGTAAATACTTAAAGTTTACGCATAAATCTATACTTTCATATATTAATTTTATGTGAGTAAATTAAGTAGTTATATATATATATATAT
>NC_136516.1:17627191-17649691 GCF_053919585.1 Euprymna scolopes
CTATGTAATATTTCTCTCTCTCTCTCTCTCTCTCTCTCTCTCTCTCTCTATATATATATATATATATATATATATATATATATATATAATCTTGGAAGTTTTTAACCTTTAAAACTATACAAATATATATATATATATATATATATATATATATATATATATATATATATATGAGCAAACAGTTAATGAAATATGCTAAAAAACACTTTGAAATGAATTAAAAACATATTTAATCTGAAAAGGAAACACTAGAACTCATTTCAAAGTGTTTTTTTTAGCATATTTCATTAACTGTTTGCTCATATTATAAGCTCTATTTCCTATTTGGTATTATCGAGCTTTTATATCTGGCTGAGATAATTTTATGAATATTAATTCTTTAATATTTATAATTTACTTTAATTTTACCATCTTGGATCCTTTTGGTAAATTCAATTGTAATTTTCATTATATATATATATATATATATATATATATATATATATATATATATATATATATATATATATATATATATATATATTTAAAGTGATGGTTGTGTAGTTCCAACGAGAGAAAAAATGTATATTTAAAAGAGTGTAGCCATCAACAATTGTGGGTTTTTTAAAAATGTTTTCATCATATTTTTATTTTAAAATATTTTTATAACGCGTTTCGAGCTTAGGGTGTGCTCTCTTCAGATATTTTCGTAAAAAGTTTTTCTTTAAAATGGGAGTTTGTAGATATGCCTCCGCTGATATTAAATATGTTTTTCAGAGTGATGCGATGCGTGTGTTCAGTGTTCAGACATTCTGTCTCCAACTGTAAGTGTTCACATTGTCCGGTCAAAGTTAGTTTCAAGAGTGTTTTTTAGTCCATATGGTGAAGGTTTTTATGGCTTTTTTAGGGTTCTTTTTAAAGACTTTCTTTCCCCATGTATAGCATACACTCACACACAATCACATACGCATACATATACATTCATGTACATGTACACATGCACACGCACACGTACGCAGGCACACACACATACACACACGTACATACATAGAAATATATGTAGGAGCATACATATATACACATATACATACCCACCTACACACTCACACACGTACTCGCATACATCCACCGCTAACAATTATTTTTATTTTTTTATTTTTTATTTTATATATATATATATATATATATATATATATATATATATATATATATATATATATATATATATACTTTTTTTTTTCAACCAAAACACGCATGTATATATGCGCTTAATCATTCAGACATACGTACACGCACCCACACACACACAAGTAAGATGGAGAATAGGTAGAAGATATATATACACACACATACACGCACATACACACATATATGTACACACATATATGTATGTGCACATACACTCACAAACATCCACATACTATGTAGGCACACACACATACACACACATATGCACACACACAGACATATGCAGGGGCTCACACATACGCGTATATCCATATCCACACGAACACATTTACCCACTCATGCACGTGCATACATATGTGTATACACTCATCCACCCATATATATATATGGGCACATGCACTAACAATCACACACACACATACATATTCATACATTCCACCTTATGTATATATTGGTTGAAGTTTCCTTTCCAATCCAAGCACATATGCATACATGGATTCGGTCACCCAAACATAAGTGCACGTATACATACAAACAAGATGTAGCATAGATAACAGATGATATATAATTATACACACACGCATACACAATCATATGTGCACACCCACGCACACACACATATACACACGCACACACGCGCGCACATACACATACATACGTTTAATTTCTAGTTGTTTGTTTAGTTAAGAGAAATGGTACTGTACTGGGTATGGGCGCGCGCACCCTCGAAAGTGTGCGTGTGCCTTATTGTGCTTTTTTGTTGTTTCGTGTGTGAGGGTGCACACCTACCCAAGTATGCATGCGTGTAAGTGTATTTTGTGTTTTGCCTATTTATGTGTATAATTATGGAGAGATGTTTAAGGCGGGGTTAAACTTTGCTATGAAATTTTTTTCTTGTGTTAGCAAGTAGAAGTAGTTGTCAGTTTGGAAGATGGGCATTATCTCGAATCTGCCTCCACTGCATGTGTGTATATGTTGTGATACATGTAGGTGTCTATTTTCCGCGATTTTGATCTTGGATCGGTGTAGGGCTACTCTATTACTAAGGTTTTTTGTAGCGCCTATGTAGGATTTATCGCATGCTGGACATTTTATTACATAGATCACGTTTTTGAGGTGCAATCTAGGTTTTTTTAAATTTTGAATGTTTGTATGGGGTTCGTAAATGTGTATGTGTTTCCCTCTAATATTATGTTGCAGACTCCACATCGTTGTTTGTTGCATTTTGTGACTCCTTTTGTTGTGTCTTGATTGAGTTTGGATGAGGTAAGAATGCGTTTTAGGTTTTTGGGTTGGCGTTTGCTTTTTATTATTTTTGTTGTTTTAAGGAAATTGTTTAGTTTGCTGTTTTGGTTAAGTAGGACGAGGTTTTTCGTTATCTCTGTGAAAAGCTCTGGGTTGTTTGTGTTGTGTGTGGAGACGTATGTTAGGATTTGTTCTTTGTTTCGTTCTTTAGGGGTTCTCAAATGTCTGAACACTGAACACACGCATCGCATCACTCTGAAAAACATATTTAATATCAGCGGAGGCATATCTGCAAACTCCCATTTTAAAGAAAAACTTTTTACGAAAATATCTGAAGAGAGCACACCCTAAGCTCGAAACGCGTTATAAAAATATTTTAAAATAAAAATATGATGAAAACCTTTAAAAAAAACTACAATTGTTGATGGCTACACTCTTTTAAATATATATATATATATATATATATATATATATATATATATATATATATATATATATGTATTTTTTTAACAATCAATTTTAATACCTTTTAAATGGTATTTTATTGATAATTGTACCAATATTGACTTCGGTTTAGCTCGATGAGAATTCAGAGCAATATAATTTATATAATCGGAAAAACAACACCTTTTATTTATTAGTACACAATTTTTGTTTTTATTATATTTTAAGACATGTTATTATATATATATATATATATTTTTTTTTTTCTCCTTAGTCTGACAGCTGTTTCGAAGGGTAAAAAGACAAACGGTTGTTTTAATTATAGCATACCGAATCTTCATTATTTACCGTTCTCTTCAGAGACAATTAAAATCAAATTAATTACAGTCAAAATTTGTTTTTTAAAAACTCACATGGAGATGGAATTTTTTTATCGAGGTTGCCATCTTTAAAAAAAAAAAAAAAAAAAAAGGAAAAATTACTAGCTTAAGAAGAAGTTAAAAAATTAATTAAATAATTTCGTAAATAATAAATCAAACGTAATTAAAAATAAGAAAAAATTACTAGCTTAAGAAGAAGTTAAAAAAATTAATTAAATAATTACGTAAATAATAAATCAAACGTAATAAAAGAAGAAACAAAATAAGAATGCAGAATTAACATAATGGATATTAGATACATAAATTGGAAAGAAATTAAAAAACCAAAAAAATACGAAAATAAGGCTAACAAAAAGAAAATATAGATATATAAAAATCCCATGGAAAAATTTTTAAAGATGGCAACCTCGATAAAAAAATTCCATCTCCATGTGAGTTTTTAAAAAACAAATTTTGACTGTAATTAATTTGATTTTAATTGTCTCTGAAGAGAACGGTAAATAATGAAGATTCGGTATGCTATAATTAAAACAACCGTTTGTCTTTTTACCCTTCGAAACAGCTGTCAGACTAAGGAGAAAAAAAAAAAAAAAAAAAAAAATATATATATATATATATAATAACATGTCTTAAAATATAATAAAAACAAAAATTGTGTACTAATAAATAAAAGGTGTTGTTTTTCCGATTATATAAATTATATTGCTCTGAATTCTCATCGAGCTAAACCGAAGTCAATATTGGTACAATTATCAATAAAATACCATTTAAAAGGTATTAAAATTGATTGTTAAAAAAATACATATAAATCTGCTCCAAAAGTTTGAGCTGCTAAATAAAAACCTTTAAATTGACCAAAATGTTCCCAAAGGAAGAAATACCATTTTCCCCGAAGAACGTAGCAATACCGGACCATAAAAAGTACACAATGGACATGCTGCAGTCTGTTCAAAAATTCATAAAAAGGATTAGATGGAAGGTATACCATCACAACATGAGGTGCCAAAATGGGGAAAACAAAACAAACCAACAGGATCGCAACAGTAACACAAGAAATGAAGGAAACAATAGAGAACCAACAAAATTTGATAAAAAATATGGAATCAAAACGAGAAAAAGCCCACCAAACATCCCTGCTCTTGACAATTTCGAACTTGATATGCTAAACATGGTAAAAGGCTTAAAAAAGAAGAAAAAACAAAAATGCATGAATCCCAGACTACAAAAAATAAATGAAACATTTAAAAAGATCAAAGATGATGACATGCTGAAGGTACCTGCAGACAAAACTATGAACATTTACTCCATAGACTATAATAAATATAATGAATTGATCCTAACAGAACTGAGGAAAAAATATAGAATTGCAGAAAAAAGTGAGTTAGATAGCATAAACACATCCATTAAAGAAATATGTGAAGAAATAGGCATTAGCAATAAAATAGAGGTATTTACCCCATTAACCCCAAGATTTACTTTTAAAGACCACAAAGAAACCTTTAATATAAACCCTAGCATTAGGCTTATATCCCCATGTATATCTGACATAGGAAATATAAGTAAAAAAATTCTTGATAGAATTATACCTAACATTAAACAGAAAATAACAAACCACCTATGGATATCCTCAGATGAAGTAATAGATTGGTTCAAAAATATAAGTATTAGAAGTAACAGTATGTTAATTAGCTTCGATATAGACGCATATTATCCCTCCATAACACCACAACTCTTTAAAGATGCAATATCATTTGCAAAAACTCTCACTACCATAACCAAAATAGAAACAGATATAGTTAACTTAGCGAGACGATCAATAATAAAATATGATAATAAACTTTGGACTAGGAATAACAGGGACCTAAACTTCGACATCACGATGGGATCGGCTGACTCAAGTCAGGCAACTGATGTAGTAGGCCTATACATATTGCAGAAACTAAGTGAAGAGATTCCAGAGCTAAAAGGTGGGCTATATCGTGATGATGCTCTGTTTTACATAAATGGTAGTATAAGAATAGTTAAGAACACCAAAACTAAGATAAAGAAAATATTTAATGATTTAGGGCTAACAATAACCTTCAATGAAAACTACAAAACCGTTAACTTTCTGGACCTTACCCTAGATATAATAAATAAAACATATTAACCTTACCACAAACCTAACCAGGCATTGTACTACATTGATAATAGATCTAATCACCCACCATCCATGAAAGCTGCAATAATACCAAACATATCTAAAAGACTATCTAAAATATCAATTAATGAAGACAATTTTAACAAAAATAGGGAGTATTATAACGAAGCAATAAAAAAATCAGGTTACAATAAAAAAATACAGTACATAAAGAACCATAATGTTGAACACACTAACTTTAGGACAAATGTAAATATAATATCATATAATAGAGTAATGAATAGAAATAGAAATAAAATAGAAACAAATAACAGAACTGATAACAACATAAGTACCAGCACTCGTGAAAAAACAATAAGAATGGAGAACAACACTAACACAAATAGAAAGAATAGGAGGAAGCAACAAACATGGTTCAACATCCCATACTCTATACATATTAAAAATAATATTCCAAAAGAATTCTATGAAATAATAGATAATAACTTTCCACCAAGCAATAAATTAAGTAAAATCATAAACAAAAACACTGTAAAAATTTCTTACTCAACCTCACCAAATTTAATTAGAAATATAATAGGAACGAACAGAGCCAAAATAGAAAAAGCAAATAATAATAACTTAGAAAATAATAGGAATGAAAACCGTGGATGCAACTGCCGTGTAGCTATAGAATGCCCGTTAGAAGGAAATTGCCTCGTATCAGATGTTGTATATAAATGTGAAGTTAAAACCAATAGAGGTATAAAAGCATACATTGGTAGTACGAGCACTCAGTTTAAAACCCGGCTAAACAATCATATTTCATCATTTAACAAAAACAATAATAGTAGCAAAAATATAATAAATAACACAGCAAACACTAATAATACTAATAATAACCATAGTGGGAGGGAAACAAATAGAAAGAAAAATAATAATGACACTGCACTTGGGGAATGGATACGTGAGTTAAAAAGCAAAAACATAGAGTACAATTTGAAATGGTCCGTGATAGGTAGGGCAAAAAGTTATCATCCATCAAAATCAGGCAAATGTTCCTTATGTTTACTAGAATCCTACAAAATACTAACATCTGATAAAAGCTCATTGTTAAATCACCGTACAGACAACATACAAATATGTCTGCATAAAAATAAGTTCCTAATATCAAGATATAGATAATAAGTAAACAAATAGATAGACAAAAAACTGAACAAAAATATTTTCTTTTCACCAAAAAAACCGAGTTTTAAGATAAATAAATAAAAAATATTAGAATAGCAAATAAACTTATAAATAACAAACCTGAACACAACATAAATACACATGATCAATAAATAATAATATGATTAATAAAAAAATTAAAATTAGCAAAAATGACAAAGATTAATAACAAAAAATAAATAAGTTATTTCCCTTTGACTACTAAATTATAAGGTAAATGCACAAATTCTAAAAGATGTAAGTTAATGACTGAATAAATAAGAAACAAAGAATTGATAGAGTTAATTCCCTTTAATCACAAAATCAGAAAAGACCGTAAACTTGACACTAAAAATTATAAATTGGAAACAACGAAAATAATTAACAAAAAACATAATATAAGAATAAGAAATAATAAATATGTACATAATGATAACCATTTTAGCCTAATAATAAAATAAATACGAGAAAAAAAAAAACAATAACAGGAAAAAATATGTATAGACGGCCAAAAAAATAAAATGAAACGTAAACACCCAAGAGATACGAAAAAAAAAAAGGAAAAATTACTAGCTTAAGAAGAAGTTAAAAAATTAATTAAATAATTTCGTAAATAATAAATCAAACGTAATTAAAAATAAGAAAAAATTACTAGCTTAAGAAGAAGTTAAAAAAATTAATTAAATAATTACGTAAATAATAAATCAAACGTAATAAAAGAAGAAACAAAATAAGAATGCAGAATTAACATAATGGATATTAGATACATAAATTGGAAAGAAATTAAAAAACCAAAAAAATACGAAAATAAGGCTAACAAAAAGAAAATATAGATATATAAAAATCCCATGGAAAAATTTTTAAAGATGGCAACCTCGATAAAAAAATTCCATCTCCATGTGAGTTTTTAAAAAACAAATTTTGACTGTAATTAATTTGATTTTAATTGTCTCTGAAGAGAACGGTAAATAATGAAGATTCGGTATGCTATAATTAAAACAACCGTTTGTCTTTTTACCCTTCGAAACAGCTGTCAGACTAAGGAGAAAAAAAAAAAATATATATATATATATATAATAACAAGTCTTAAAATATAATAAAAACAAAAATTGTGTACTAATAAATAAAAGGTGTTGTTTTTCCGATTATATAAATTATATATATATATATATATATATATAGTGAATAAATGACAAAAACTATATTCCAAAGATCATGATGTTTACCATCTTACAATTTATTACTTTAATTCAGTTGACATTTACAATTCTTGAGAGTATCTGTTTCGTAGCACAAAATCAATCACTTAATTATTATATCAATTAGTGAAGCTATTTTGCCCTTTACTCATCAGAAGAAATAGCAACAATCAAGCCATCAAAAGGAAATAAAGCGTGATTTGACATGGTTAAAATCCGAAAATTGGAAGAGAAGCTGCAAATAACTTATAATATGTTTCACTTACGCCATTTTGAATTTAGAAATAAAGTCACCAAACCCATCTATTCGTACTAACAAGTTCTATTAATTTAGGTATAGTCTGCTAAAAATGTTCTATTTAATAAATTAGTAAATTTATTAATTAGAATTAATGTATCCATATTTATGAAAATAACGTCAATAATTATAATCTATTACACATGTTTGCAGATACGAAACTAAAAAAAAACTCGACATATGACCAAACAAAGTAGTCCATCGGATTCAGGTTGAGGAAGGAGGGGGCAGTGAGAGCAGGGTGCAAAATTGTAGCATCCCTGAAGCCAAAACTGAGTCTCTTTGGACTTGTGGGCCAGAGCATCACCGCCAAGATATGGCCTTTGCTGGAACCGAGTCCTGCTGCCACACCCAGGATCTTGATTTCAGCAGGGGATCACCATACTCTTCAGCACATCTATGTACGTTTTGGTGTTAATTTTCAAGCCGACTTCGAAGATGTGAGGTGGCATGAGGTGGTCCTCACTTGAAACAACACCAAAGACCATAACCGTGGCCGAAAACTTTGTTTTCATCATCCTGGGCACGTCCCTGTTATTGGTGGCAATCCAGCGATGAACTTGAAGGTGCTTGCAAGGGTCCTGTTGCCATAACTTGTCTCGGCAGAGAGCATGAGTTGTACAGCGGGGCATCTCCGATCTCGCTCGTTCAACACTGTGTTACGATTTGTACACAACTGGCCAACAAAACTAGAATACCGGGTTTTATCAAACTGAAATGGAATCATGTAATCTTTTCTAGGACGAAAATTTTATCGTTCCATTCCGTATTCCATCTTGTGAAAGTTGTCTTTTTTACGAGTAAAGATTGCGTCGGGGGTAAAATACCTTCTGGAATGATAGAAAAATCCAACAATTTTTCTAGCGACATTGGCAAGGGATTTAATGTAAGTGTTCCATATCAGCTTAGGCGTTAAGGTCACTCTAAAAATGAGGTTCTTTCAGTAAGACGAGAGCCAGTCATTTCAATTATGGTTAAGTGGAGATCAGAGCGTTGGTGGTGAAAAGATAAAAGCTTGGTTTTAGACGAATTAAAATTAAGCAGTCACCTTTTTCATAATTTCACCACGTGCTCAAGATCAGAAGAGAGAGAGAGAGGGAGTAGAGAGAGGTAGAGAGAGGTAGAGAGAGGTAGAGAGAGGTAGAGAGAGAGAGAGAGAGAGAGAGAGAGATCTTGGTCGTTGCTGGCTTTTGAAATGTTGCCGTAGATAATAATGTTGTCTGCGTAAATGTCGACAGATGATCTTCAAATGTAATTTACGTGATCGTTGATGAAGATGAGTTGGGTCCATATTCCACTACTAGCGTTCAATCCTCTGGATTCCACACAAGTTAATCAAAAGCAAAGGCCGCAAGATCTCAATAGGAAAAGAAAAGTTACAACGGTTGCTAAAAAAAAAAAAAAAAAACTCTCCAAAACCGGTTTCCTTCTTTGAACACGTCGGCTTTAGTCTGTTGATTTTCTCTGATTCTTCTCATTTTAATCTCAAGTCACGGATCACCTCTAACCCTAAACATAACCCTAACACCCAACAGCGCTTTACGAAATAACAGTGTGTCGTGACACCCTAGCCGGAAATAAAGCATTGGTCAAGAGGAACCACGACGCGAAACAAACTGACGCCATTTTTCTGATCAAATATATCGATTCGAAAGATGTCCACTGAAGCGTTGCCAACTGAACGCGAACGCTGATAATTGAAAACTGCGATATTGTAAAACGGCTTCGTAGACGCCCCACTTTTTGGTTATTTGAAGGAAGGATCGACGATCCTTGCTGGCTAGGTGGGGGTGGGTATGGCATGTGGTTTTCTCTCTCTACCTCTTTTATTTTCTCTCTCTCTTCCCTTGAAAACATTTGATTTGTTTCCATTTATCAAATGGCCAGCCATGCAAAAGCTTTCAATTCTAAAGATCTAATCGAATCTGAAAACGGTTTCTTTTGTGGAGTCTTCCCTATTTCTTTTCTCTCTCCATCCCTCTCCTCATCCCCTCTCTCTCTATCTTGTTTTCTCATTCTTTTTTGTCTCTCTTTCCTCATTTATGGGTTAAACACTCCGGTAATTGAAATCGCAAACTATCGCCAGCAATAATGCGAAGCTCTTAATAAAAAAACAATGTGATACTAGTCGATTGTTGGCAGGGTTTATATAAAAATAGCTTTGAGACGATTAACCAGAATCGGTAATTTTCTCGGAATTGGAAATTAAGAACAGATTTGCATCGGAATCGAGAAAAATATTGGAATCGTTCCATCAATAGTATATATTTAAAAAAAAAATGTGCATGGTAGTCACCACTTATCAAGGCCCGGAAGCCACTCGGGGATAAGGGTTATTGCGTATGCAGTAATAAATGGGATAATATCGCGGTAATCGTTGGTAATAGAGATCTGATAAAGTGTCTTATTTAAGGGGGCGGGTTATCAGGAATTTGTTTATGTTGGACTTGATACATAAAATAAAGGTGTTTTTATCTCCCCCCCCTCACTCGCTTGTAAACATTTGCCTTAAGTTATTAAATTACAAGCCGAGCAAAATATTTTAGCTTTCTAGATCCCATAACATATTAGAAAACTTTCTTTTGTAGTTTCTTACGCTCCCTCATCTTTCTCTCTGTCCGCCTTTTCTCTTTCCTTTGTACCTGTGTGTGTCTTTTTTTTTTCTTGCTCTATCTGCCTCGTTTGCTCTCACTTTCTCTCTCAGTATTTCTATATTTCTCCCTCTCTTCTTGAATTGAACACGCCGATAAGTACAATTGTCAACGAATATTAACGATGATACAAAGCTCTTCATCCAAACGATTGGAGAAGCTTTGGTTGTTCTTATGTTATGTTTTATATATATATATATATATATATATATATATATATATATATATATATATATATATATACATATATATATATATAGTAGAAATGGTAATCAATAAAAACTGAAGAAAGTGCTCAATACTGTTGTAGAGCAAATATGCGTTTTATTTTTTATTACCGTGTCTTTCTGTTAAGTTACATTATTGTTTAAGCAACCCGGCCGTTTTTTTTGGCCGTCTGTAGCTTCCTCAGACTTTTAAAGAAATGTTCCTTGTTATGGGATGAAGGAGTGAAAGAGCGAACAGGAGAGGGGTGCGAGAAGAGCGGGAAAAAGAGGAAGGGAATAGGGCGAAAAGTGGCAGGGGGTGCTTGGTATGTCGGTAATGTTTTAGTTTTGGAGTTTAAGGAACTTGTGGGGGAGGGTCTGGGAAGTTAATTTCTGGTGAGGGCATAGGGATACATGGAGGGGGAAGGGAAATATGTGAGGATAGGAAGAGGGGGTTACTTTAAAATTTGAGTCTTAATGTTAAAGTTTTTGGCGTCTCGTTGGTGAGATGATTTCTTAATAAGTATGTCTTGACCTGTTGGGTGTTCGCTTAGGTTCGGAGGCGGGGGGGGCTATGATTCGGTTTATTTATTTAGTTTTTATTTGTTGTTAATTGTTTGGAGAGGGTTAGCTAGCGGCCACGCGCGTGAGCACACATATGCGCATGTACACACATATATACTTAAAGAAACGTTCACATGTACACATACATCTCCGCCCTGGCGTGCAAATATATGCACATATGTCCGCATGCATGCATAGACACCCACGTCGCTCCCGCTTATGTCAAATTTTCCTTAGGGTGTTGAAATTGGGTACGTGTGCGCAAGCATGGATGCGCTCATACACAGATACATACACACATCGACACCCCTACCCCCAAGGAGGCGTATACACGGGCCCATGCGCGTATATTGCTTCAGGCATCCCTGTATCCCCACGCATACATGCAAGCGCATGTGCACACACAGATACCAATACTGAGATGGGTAGGTCATGTCTCCCGCATGCCAGATGAAAGAATCCCAAAGCAACTCCTGTATGGCGAGCTGTGCCCAGTCAAGCGTTCAGTCGATGCACCAAGAAAACGCTTTAAGGACAACTTCAACGTCTCCCTCAAAGACTATAACATCAGTACCGTCCTAGGAATCGCTTGCATCAGACAGACCTCACTGGCGTCACCTCATCAACAAAGGAGTTGAAACATCTGAAGAGAGAAGAACCCTCAAAGCAGTACAGAAGCATGCAACCCGCAAAACCATAGCAACAAGCTCTGTCCCCACAACATCTATTCACCACTGTCCAACTTGTGGGAGAGCCTTCCATGCCCGGATCGGCCTTACAAGTCATCTTCGGAAGCACAAAAATACTACTTTTACTCACTGATGTCATGGTCATCTTCGACTTCGAAGGATGAACGAACGAACGAACGAACGAACTTCTTGGAGAGCATCCCACAACTCATCTTTGCTCTTAAATTGGCACCCACTTGCATAGAGGTTCACAATTGGGTTCAAATCTGGTGAATTTGTAGGCCACTCCATCTTCCGTCGCCTAGAGAACCCCAGTTGTTGCAAACACTCTTTGCTTTTGTTTGCTGCATGCGAGGAAGCAGTATCCTGCATAAAAATAATGGTTCTTCTGAACGCTAACCTTTGCTTCTTCAGCCATGGTTTAAAGTTCAGAAAAGCTATGTAAGCATTTGACGTCATTTTTACGCCTTCTGGGACTCTCCATGGGCCAACTAAAGTACCTCTGATAATCCCAGCCCAAATCATTATCTCACCACCACCTTGTTGGTGCCTTAAACGCTGATGACGATGTCGTCCATCTAGGACCCATCCCTTGCTCCAGCCATCTGAGCAATCAAGAGTGACACGCACTTCATCTGTGAACAAAACTTTGGAAAAATCCGCTTTCATGTGTTCCTCTGTCCATTTCTATCGGTTTTGTTTGTGATTTTGTTTTAATGAAGACTTTGTCACGGCTTAACAGACTTTGCCACTTATTTCAGAAGGAGACATCGAGTACTTTTTGAGACATTCTTTAATCCGGCTTGGTCAAAGACTTCTCGACTTGTCTGCCCAGGGTTCTTAACAACTTCACGTTTAATTTGGAGTAGAGAACGGCGTAAAACAACTCTAGATTTACCTTTATCAGCTCTCTTACGTACCTTTGTAGGGTCCTTGACAAAATTCTTCACATTTTGATTACACCTTCCTATCATTTTCGATATTTCGAGGGTAGTTTGACCTTCTGCTAGCTGTTCTGTAATAGTACTCTTTCTAGAACTACTCAAACCACCTTTACGACCCATTTTATTGACGAAACAAACTGCCTTGTTAATAATTTGACACACCTCAAATACCGTGGATTCAGCAATTACGATGGCAAGTTGTTTATATTGCGCGAAACAGTACGAAAGTTTCACAGTACGCGCAACTCAGCATTGCCAACGTTTCTGTAGCTTTTGATACGAAACTATCGGTAAGTTTCTGAAACTGGTAAAAAAATGTAATCTCGTTAATAATTTGACATGCAATATATATATATATATATATATATATATATATATATATATATATATTGCATGTCAAATCACCTATTAAATTGGACTCTGAACTGGACAAGATCAGGGATATTTTCATCAATAATGGTTATCCTTTAGACCTCATTGATGATTGTATAAACAAAAAGGTTGCTGACTTCAAATCCCTTAAACCATTCGGGCCTTTAAAATGCCCTGTTTACTTAAAATTACCGTGGATAGGGGATAATGCCACGAAAATAACCAAACAGATTGTTAAAAGCATTACTAATTTCTTTCATGCTGTTTCCTTGCGGTTAGTGTATACTGTTAGACCTGCGTTTCCTCCTTTTTGCAAGGATAGTTTGCCTTACGTCCTCAATAGTAACATTGTATACAGTTTTTCATGCCAGTGTGACGCTGGTTACGTGGGGCGGACCTCCTTGCATTTAAGGACTCGTATAAACCAACACGTTCCTTCTAAAATTAGACAGGGTAGAGTAGGATCTATGAATCTCCCTTGCTCTACAACTTTGGACTCTGCTATTGGCCAACATTTGGTTGATAATCCATGTTGTGCCAATCAGTATAAAATAGAGTGGTTTGAGGTACTGCATAGAGCGGACTCCAAAAATCATTTAAGAATTTTGGAATCTGTCTCTATTGCCTTTCGTAAACCATCTTTATGCCGGCAGAAGGATACGGTGAAGGCGTTGAATATCTTCGGGGAAATTTGATAACCCTTTTTTTTTTTTTTTTTTTTTGTCCTTCCCTCGCGGTGCCATTTTAAATGCTTTTTTCTCTTCACCAATTAAATTTACTTTTAATCGTCTTTCTGGCACTTTTAGTACTCGTTTACTCGTTCCCCCCTTTTGCTCTTTATTTCGGCATTATGTTATTTAATTTTATACTATCGATTCTCTCCTGACGAGATGATAGTCGAAAGAGCTTTTGAGAGATTTCCGCCCCTTTTATTTAAATGTATCTATAAATTTTGTACCTCCAAACATTTATTCATATATATATATATATATATATATATATATATATATATATATATATATATATATATATATATATATATAGGGTGGCCCTTAAAATGTAGTAGAGAGGAGGAACATTCTTTTATTGTTTAAATTACCTCTAGTTTTATAAAAGATACTAGAAGTGATCCCTCTTGACATCTATGCCTTTCTGAGCACGTTTAACAATGTTTACAGATACTGCCCGTGGATCTTCTCTGGTGATTCTTTTGATTGCGTTGGTAATGTTCTCCTTTAGTTGGTCTTGATTGTGAGGATTATTTGCATACACATTTTTGCTTTTAAGTCCCCCAAATATAAAAAAATCACACGATGACAAGTTCGGGGAACGTGGTGACATAACCCTTTGCTTATTGTTCTCTCTTCCGTAAATATGCCATGAACTCGTCGTGTCAGTGATCTGTGAGACGTGTGGCATATGGTTGGAAAAAAAAATTGCATTTTGTCTTGTGGTGTCAGTTGGTTGTTAAGTGAAAGATTAGTGAGTTCGAGCTCATTTTAAGTGGGCCATCCTGTGTACACACACACACACACACACATACACACACATTATATATATATATATATATATAGATAGATAGAGAGAGAGAGAGAGAGAGAGAGAGAGAGAGAGAGAGAGAGAGAGAGAGAGAGAACCAAGGTCTAGAAAAAATGCAATCATTTCACACGCTTCGCACTGCTCTGTGAACTTGCATCTTAGAGGGACTGCAGTTTTAAAACTAAAGACAGATATAGAGACACAATGAATTATAAGCACACACGTGCGTGCACGCGCGCACACACACACACACACACACACACACACACACACACACATATATATATATATATATATATATATATATATATATATATACCTATGGATTCTTTTAGTAAATACTTAATAAACACAAACATATGTTGTGTTAATTATTGTCAGTATGATTATATACAACTGTAGAGTCGGTCACAGATATTCCTTTTCCTTTAAAAGGTTGTTACATTTTGGCCGATCGCCTTACGCGCCCTCAACTGCCAATGCTGACAAGACAGATATATGACTGTTTTCATATCTACCCAGAGTCTTCTTGATTTAGGAAGATGGGGCGTTATATTTCAACTTAAAGCTGATCTTGTGTCTAACTTTACCGTGGAGGGTGGCAGGTGAACAAGCTATAATTATTAAAGTGTGAGATCTGGGCAGAGACGTTATGGATTTCTGTCACCGTTGTGTATTCGTTAAAAACTTCACAAAGAAAAACAGGGCCCTTTATCGTGAAGGCTGTGTTACTTAACGATAATTATCGTTAGGCTCTTTTCGTTACAAGCGCCAGCCGATGAGCTGCTGTGACATTAGCCATCATTAGCACCGTCATTTGTGATTCTCTTTCCTAACTCTTTTTTGTCAATACTCTCATTGCTTGCCATTTTTTTTTTTTATACAGATAATTCTCCGTGTTCCCTTTTCTCCCCTCTTTTATCTCGTTATATTTTGCACTTGTTAACTTCGACTTGGCATCGTAATGGCGCCTTGTTACCCACTTGGAGATCTCAAGAACGCTTGTAAGAACACGGAGAAAATTAGCGCTGACGAATCAAGAGAAACCGTTCGATACGGATTACGTCCTCGATGGCGCGAACAAAGTTAACTTGCCGCCAAATGCTTCATTTGCGGAGGAAAAAAGAAAAGGAAATGAAATCTGATTTGTAAATCCGCCAATTAGCCGCCTATCGTCATCCACACAAAATAGCCCACGAAGGAAAAAAGAGAACTACCCCAAAATTGCGATAATTAAAAAAAAAAGAAAGAAAAACAACAGTTCACTTAACACAAAAGTACACACGCCAGCAAGTCCTGAGTTCATATACCAGAAAGAACACTTGAAAATATTTCAAACACCATCCAATATGCAATCCTTACAGCTACGCATCTAGAAAACACAGCTATTAAACTTTACATATTAATATAACACATCAAGGAGCTAGAAGCAACCTTAGTAGAAGTCAGTGTCCCCAATGATACTTGGTAAAACAGCGCTGAGAGAGAAAAGATAACCAAATACCGAAGTTTTATGAAAGGAAATTGGAATCTTAGAAAGATTTCCGTAATACCAGTAATTATAGGGCAACTGGACTCATGAAAAAGAGTTTCGAAACCTAGCTTGCAAATATACCCGGTGGACAAGTGCAAGAGAGATACAAACATAAGAGCACTTTAAGGGACGATTAGAATCTTAAAAAGATCTATTGGTTAGAATGTTTGAGATAGGGTATGAATATCTGTCATCGGATAGGATGCTTCACTTCCATCTAGAACAAGAATTATTTTTTAAAAAGTGAAAGCATATCACTAAGATATTTTACAGGTAAATTTCTGGGTTGTTTAGTAAAATCTGCGACGACAAACTTTATCCATTAAAAAATGGTAGCATCAGTCCGTCGGGTTGTATTACATAACATGGTCATTAAAAGCCAAGAAGGATGGAAAGAACTTTTTGTTGTTTTACAATAGAATCAACATTTATCAAAGCCCGAGGGTGTTTAGAGGGTAAGAATTAATGAATAGGAGTGATAGTGTATTAATCTTTAATGAGGTAAATTGAGTAGAATTAGATTTTTTAAGGGAACGGGTCAGCAAAAACTTGTTTACATTGGACTTGAAGAAGGCCAGTGGAACAGTGTTTCATATGCGGGCAGTTCTAGGAAAGAAGCTTAGTGTGTGGAATCTGCGTTTAGATTTAGGCAGGGATCGGGGGCGAGGGAATTTTTTTATAGTGGTTGTAGCTAGTCAAGTGGTTTTTTTTTTTTGAAAGTTTGGCAAGGTGGGACCATGGAATGAAGCACTTGCCATGAAAAAATAGATAAAGCAGAGATAGACTTGGGTGTGATTTTCACAACGTTTCGGTGATATAACTTCCGACCTTCTTCAGGTGTATCTTGTCGAACTCGGGAATGTTTCTGTCGAACTCGGGAGTTTGGAAGGAATTTCTAGCGGAACCCTTTATTTACTTCACGGGAGTAGTGTGCTCTTGTTCTGTCAGCCATGACCGGATAGAGATCCTAAGTAATTCGCAAATGTATATTTCGGTCGCCCACACTGAGTATTGAACCTTCAACCTTCAGGAGAATATCAATTTTACAATTGAGTTTTCCCAGCACTCTAACCACTGCGCCACGGACCCAACAAGATACACCTGAAGAAGGTCGGAGGTTATATCGACCGAAACGTTGTGAAAATCACACTCAAGATGAAAACAGTAGTCCGAGAAATAATAATATAAATCATCTACTAGGTTTCGAAGCCGGTTTTGAGTTCAAGGCAGAATAGGCTGCGCCGAGCAGCTCCTGCCTAGATGTGGCAAAATACTCCATTTTAGGACGTACTAAGCTCTTATAAAGATAGAGGCCCACATCGGTAATCAGATACCTACTGGAGTGATAGAATGATCTAAGCATTTTTTCCAGCGATATTAGCAACAAATTTGATGTATATGTTCCATTTCAGACCCGGAGTTGCTTATCAAGATGGAACTTCCTCAAGATGAAACCCAGTCATTATAATTGGAGCGTGATGGGAGTCAGAGCGATTATGATGAAAAGAGAGACGCTTGGTCTTAGATGCATTAAGCACCACCTAGATCACCACAGCAAGTGCGTATCGTGTACATCAAAAAAGATTTTTTTTTTTTTTTACTCTTATTTACCCAAGTAATGTATATTCCCACGTGAACGTAAGAGGCTACTTTTTGGGGACCATATCTACAGCGCACTCTATAAGGAGACGAGCGAGGTGTCTGTTCAGATTACATATAAACTTCTGCATGTCTGTTCAGTCAGGAGAGCAGAAGACCGAGAGAATATTCCAAAGTTTAGAAGTTCGAAGGGGGAAATTCAATAACAATATGTCCACACTTTTAAACCGAAAAGACGAGATTTTTTCTGGTTCTATTCCTAAACAATAGTTAAAACTTGACAGATTTTAAGCCACCATGAAATAATTAAAAAAAAAAATCTGATTATTAATCTGATTTTAACCGCTTATAAATACTAATCAAATAACTATTATTATTATTATTTTACTTATTTTATTAGTATTATTTCTATTTCTATTATTATCATTATTCAAACTATTATTTATTTATTATCATTATTATGACTATTATTATCTATTTATTATAGTATCACTAACATTTATATCATAACTATTATTGACGTTGTTTATTTTTACTATATTAAGCATTACGATAAAGAAATAACTAATCCCTAAAATAATTAGAAGTTATTTCCCTTTTATCAATAAAAGTGTTTTTTTTTTATTTCTATTTAATTTTTCCAAAATTCGCAGTTGTCTCCCTTGTTAATTTAATATAATATCAAATTTTAAATTTGGTGTTTCAGCGATAAAGACTGATTAACCATACATTAGGACATCGTTTTAAAGTAATATAAACTCTAAGCAATTATTTCAATTCGGAACCAACATATAACAGCATGCCAAAATATAGACTGACTAAACTTTAACAAATTTTTATAATGGAGATAAAAAAGGTATATATATATTTTTTTCTTCTTTTAACCTTAATCATAATTTTCTATTTTATTTTATTTCATTTGAGTCTGTTTTATTCTATTTTATTTTATTCTATTTTATTTTATTTTATTCTATTTTATTTTATTCTATTTTCTTTTCTTTTATTTTGTTTTATTTTATTTTATGCTATTTTATTTTATTCTATTTTATTTTATTTTATTTCATTCTATTTTATTATATTCTATTTTATTCTATTTTATTTTATTTTATTCCATTCTATTTTATTTTATTCTATGCTATTTTATTTTATTCCATTTTATTTTATTCTATTTTATTCTATTGTATTTTATTCCATTCTATTTTATTTTATTTTATTCTATTTTATTTTATTCTATTTTATTTTATTTTATTCTATTTTATTTTATTCTATTTTATTTTATTCTATTTCATTTTATTTTATTCTATTTTATTTTATTCTATTTTATTTTATTTTATTCTATTTTATTTTATTTTATTTTATTTTATTTTATTCTATTTTATTTCATTTTATTTTATTCTATTTTATTTTATTCTATTTTATTTTATTTTATTCTATTTTATTTTATTCTATTTTATTTTATTTCATTGTATTTTATTCTAATTTATTTTATTCTATTTTATTTTATTCCATTCTATTTTATTTTATTCTATTTTATTTTATTCTATTTTATTTTATTCTATTTTATTTTATTCTATTTTATTTTATTCCATTCTATTTTATTTTATTCCATTCTATTTTATTTTATTCTATTTTATTTTATTTTATTTTATTTTATTCTATTTTATTTTATTCTATTTTATTTTATTTTATTTTATTTTATTCTATTTTATTTTATTCTATTTTATTTTATTCTATTTTATTTTATTCCATTCTATTTTATTCTAATTTATTTTATTCTATTTTATTTTATTCCATTCTATTTTATTTTATTCTATTTTATTTTATTCTATTTTATTTTATTTTATTTTATTCTATTTTATTTTATTTTATTCTATTTTATTTTATTCCATTTTATTTTATTCTGCTTTATTCTATTGTATTTTATTTTATTCAATTTTATTTTATTTTATTCTATTTTATTTAATTTTATTTTATTCTATTTTATTTTATTCTATTTTATTTTATTCTATTTTATTTTATTCCATTCTATTTTATTTTATTTTATTTTATTCTATTTTATTTTATTCCATTCTATTTTATTTTATTCTATTTTATTTTATTTTATTCTATTTTATTTTATTCCATTTTATTTTATTCTGTTTTATTCTATTGTATTTTATTTTATTCAATTTTATTTTATTTTATTCTATTTTATTCTATTTTATTTTATTTTATTCTATTTTTTTCTATTTTATTTTATTCCATTCTATTTTATTTTATTTTATTTTATTTTAATTTATTCCATTCTATTTTATTTTATTCTATTTTATTTTATTTTATTCTATGTTATTCTATTTTATTTTATTCTATTTTATTTTATTCTATTTTATTTTATTCCATTCTATTTTATTCTATTTTATTTTATTCTATTTTATTTTATTCTATTTTATTTTATTCTATTTTATTTTATTCCATTCTATTTTATTTTATTCCATTCTATTTTATTTTATTCTATTTTATTTTATTTTATTTTATTCTATTTTATTTTATTTTATTCTATTTTATTTTATTCTATTTTATTTTATTCTATTTTATTTTATTCCATTCTATTTTATTCTATTTTATTTTATTCCATTTTATTTTATTCTATTTTATTTTATTCCATTCTATTTTATTCTAATTTATTTTATTCTATTTTATTTTATTCTATTTTATTTTATTCTATTTTATTTTATTTTATTCTATTTTATTTTATTCCATTTTATTTTATTCTGTTTTATTCTATTGTATTTTATTTTATTCAATTTTATTTTATTTTATTCTATTTTATTTAATTTTATTTTATTCTATTTTATTCTATTCTATCTTATTTTATTCTATTTTTTTCTATTTTATTTTATTCTATGTCATTTTATTTTATTTTATTCTGTTTTATTCTATTTTATTTTATTTTATTCAATTTTATTCTATTTTTTATATTATTTTATTTAATTTTAGGCTATTTTATTATTCTATTTTATTTTATGTTATTCAATTTTATTTTAGTCTATTTTATTCTATTTTATTTTATTTTGTGTTACTTTATTTTATTTTATTCTAGTTTATTCTAGTTTAACTTATTCTATTTTATTTTAAAATATTCTATTCTATTTAATTTTATTCTATTTTATTTTATTCTATTTAATTTTATTCTATTTCATTCTTTTTATTTTATTTTATTTTATTTATTTTGTTTTTTTTTCTATTTTATTTTATTTTATTCTATTTTATTTAATTTTATTTTATTCTATTTTATTTTATGCTATTTTATTTTATTCTATTTTATTTTATTTTACTTTATTTTATTTTATTTCGGTTTATTTTATTTTATTCTATTTTATACTATTTTATTTTATTTAATTTTATTCTATTTTATTATATTTTATTTTACCTTTTTTATTTTATTCTCTTTTATATTATTTTATTCTATTTTTTTAATATTATTTTATTCTATTTTATTTTATTCTATTTTATTTTATTCTATTTTATTTTATTATTCTTTTTTATTTTATTTTGTTTTATTTTATTATATTTTATGCTATTTTATTCTATTCTATTTTATTTTATTCTATTTTATTTTATTTTATTTTATTCTATTCTATTGTATTTTTTATTCTATTTTATTTTTTTTATTTTATTTTATTTTATTCTATTGTATTTTTTTATTCTATTTTATTTTATTTTGTTTTATTTTATTTTATTTTATTTTATTCTATTGTATTGTATTTTTTTATTCTATTTTATTTTATTTTGTTTTATTTTATTTTATGTTATTTTATTTTATTTTATTCTATTCTATTCTATTTTTTTATTCTATTTTATTTTATTTTGTTTTATTTTATTTTATTTTATTTTATTTTATTCTATCGTATTTTTTAATTCTATTTAATTTTATTTTGTTTTATTTTATTTTATTTTATTTTATTCTATTCTATTGTATTTTTTTTATTCTATTTTATTTTATTTTGTTTTATTTTATTTTATTTTATTTTATTTCATTTTATTTTATTTTGTTTTATTTTATTTTGTTTTATTTTATTATATTTTATGCTATTTTATTTTATTCTATTTTATTTTATTTTATTCTATTTTACTTTATTTCATTTTATTTTATTCTATTTTATTTTATTTGATTTGTATTGTGTGTTATTTTATTTTATGCTATTTTATTTTTTCTATTGTATTTTTATTTATTTATTTTATTTTATTTTATTTTATTTTGTTTTATTTTATTTTATTTTATTTTATTCTATTCTATTCTATTTTATTTTATTTTATTTTGTTTTGTGTTATTTTATTTTATTTTATTTTTTCTATTGTATTTTT
>NC_136516.1:17654691-17674691 GCF_053919585.1 Euprymna scolopes
TAAGGAATATTTATAAACATATTTTAATGTTTTCCGTTATTTTGTGCTTGAGGAATATTCGATTATGGCATGTGTAGTTTATATAAAAATTCATTTAAGTAGTTATCGCCTCTAATTTCGTTTTAATTTCGGTTCGCTGAAATTATTTCAAGTAAATAGCATTAAAAACTATTTCAAAATAAAAAAAACATGAACTGAACTTTTATTGACTATGGTAACATTTATTTGTTCTATATTTATTTTTTCGGGTAGTCGTTTGTTGGCTTTTCTACTAAACACTCTTACTAAATAATATCGACGAAATATCGAAAAACAAGGAAACAAAAACAGTTTGGAAAAATAATGAAGCTTTACTAACTTTAGTAAAATATTCCGAAACAGCAAAATGGGATATTAAAAAAGTATACACGTAATTACTTTAGTTTTTTTTAAGCAAAAAATCGATATAAACATGAATAAGAAGAAAATTGTGCCCTTTTCAAGCAGAACAGCTTCGTTTCAGTTTTACAGTATTGAACGGTGTAGTATTGCGCCGTCGGATTCAGGGTTGTACTATTGTAATGTCAAGAACATGCAGAAAGGGTTGTAATCAACTAAATTCCTTCTAGTACACTGACAAAAAAAACTTAAACAAATATATAAATAAAAATAAAAAGATTATGTAAATGTTTTTAAAAAAGACACGTAATCACGTGAGCAGGATTTTTTCCTTCTTTAGACACGATAACAAGTAACGTTCTTATTTTACATTATTTATACATTTATCTATTTTCGAAAGAGCTTCAACCAGAACTTACAACCATACTTACGAAACTATTTAAGCGCTGCCTTAAGGAGAAGTGCTTTCCGACTCCCTGGAAGTCCTCATCAGTTTGCCCTGTATTTAAGAATTCAGGTGATAAGTCATCTCCCTCTCAGTACAGACCAATAAGTCTCCTGTGTGTTATAAGTAAGTTGCTGGAATCCATATTAAATAGAGAAATAGTCAACCACCTCAGCAGCAATAACCTTCTTAGTGACACACAATATGGTTTCCGCTCTGCAAGATCTACAGCAGATGTGCTGACGGTTATATCCCAAAGGATTAGTGAATCTTTTGACAAAGGCTTCATTTCTAGGGCAATGACTCTTGACATATCAAAGGCCTTCGACAGGGTATGGCATAAGGGTCTACTTCACAAGATTTCCTGCTACGGTATAACTGGAAATGTTTTCTCAATCATTAAATCATTTCTTTCCGATAGGCTCATAAGAGTAGTGGTAGATGGACAAAAATCGGAGGCCTGCAATATAAATGCTGGAGTCCCTCAGGGGTCAATCCTAGGCCCAACTCTCTTCCTGATCTACATCAACGATCTCCCTAAACATATACTTAAATCATTCGTTGACATCTATGCTGATGACACGACCATCTACGGCAACACATCAAAGGCTGTAAATGACAAAGTTCTCTCTGATTCTCTCTCCTCTGATCTCGAGCGCGTGGTTCAGTGGGGGGAAGATGTGGCTGGTTACCTTTAATGCATCCAAAACCAAACTCCTATCCTTACATCACCAACGCTCTGATCCCCATCTGGCATCAATTGTGATGGATGGCTCTCGTCTGGGTGAGGCCCCGTGTTTTGACAAGCTTCTGGGTTTAACCTTTACTCCTGATCTGAAATGGAACACGTACATCAAATATGTGTCTAGGGACGCTGGGAAAATGGTGGGATCCTTCTACCGCTCCAGAAGATATCTCACTACTGATGCAATTCTCTATCTGTATAAAAGGCAAGTACGTCCAAGGATGGAGTACTGCTGCCACATCTGGGCAGGAGCTGCTAAAAACAGCCTATCCTGCCTTTACAGAGTACAAAATAGACTTCGTTGTTTGGTGGGGGATGCCCTTTTCTCTTCTCTGCAGCCTCTCTCCCACAGAAGAGACGTTGCAAGCCTGTCTTTATTTTATCGTATTTCCATGGCAGGTGCTCGTCTGAGCTCCAATCTCTCGTCCCCCCTCGTCAATCTTTCACAAGAAACACCCGTCTGGGTGAAACTACTGTCAATAATTTTCCCCACTCTTTATCTGTGCCTAAATCCAAACGTAGATTCCATGAGCAGAGCTTCTTTCTCTGAAGTGCACGATTGTGGAACTTTCTTCCGTTCGCCTGCTTCCCACCTGACTACAACTTGGATGTCTTCAAATCCAACATAAACAAATTCCTGATGAACCGCCCCCTCTAAGTAAGACACTCTATCAAATCTCCAATACTAATGATTACTACAATACTATCTCATTGATTACTGTACACACAATAACCCTTATCCCTGAGTGGCCTCCGGGCCTTGATAAGGAGTGACCCTCATGTAAAAAAAAAAAAAAATGTCAAACTTTAAATTTAACCAAAGCCATAATTATAAACTAGTTATTTGGTTTCATCTTGCATACAACGAATAGTTCTCACAAAACGCATAAAATCAATTTTTCTCTCGGCCTGTCTATTTTAAAAGTGTGGTAACTGATTGTACGATTTATTGATGATGCAGAAATATAGGCGATCGAAGTCGGCAGCAAACAATATTACATAAAAAAAAAAATTGTTTCTATTTTTAGTATTATAAAAATATATTACTTCATAAAATATTCATTGATTTCTTTAATTTTTTTTAGACGGTAGACCAAAAACTGACAGAGGAGTTTGGTAGGCATTTTTTTAAAACAAATATATATACGCATACATAAATATTCATAGAAAGAGCAGTGTTTACTGTAAACATTTTATGCAAATATTACACAAGTATAAATTATGTAGAATATCTGCACGTAATAGTTAACTAAAATGATTATGACATAAGGAAACCGGAAAAACTGAAGGGAATTAATTAAAATGAATGCTTAAATGAATATGCAAATTAGCTAGATGAATGCAATTCCACGACGCATATATAACAAAGTTGTATTTTCTTTTTAAATAAATAGAAAAAAGGGGGTTTAACTCACATTTAGTATAAAAAATAATAACCGAATTTTATGGCACAACATTTTTTATTGATATTCAATGAATTAAATTTCAATAACAATTTTAATAGCATAAAATTCATGAATGTTAAAAATAATTTTATGGGCAATATATATTTGAAATTGATTTGAATCTTTGAAAATGGATGTTTCAAAAACTATTTTAGCGTCATCTCTTATCAAGCCTAAACGACATTCAAGGATGAAGAACTAATTCGATTGTCAATGCGATGATGAGTGATACTATGGGAGGATTGGAAATGATGGATGAAAAGTGTAGAATGTGGTTCCTGAAGAAGGCAGCTCAGCAAGTATTTGTTTGCATTAGCCTTGAGGACAACCATGCTGCAATCAGAAGGGAAACAGTCCGACACAGCAGATATTTTACCTCGTTATTAATAATTCACTTATTCAGATCGTATGAATTAGATTATTACATTGTTGGGATAGGTTTAACCGATATCGTTCTAGTTGCGGCATAATGGATGAGAGCCCTTTCAAGTGAGTCTTGGCTCCCTACCTTTGTGGTCCGTTTACCAGATGTGTATTGTTCTCATGAAGAGATAAAGTACATCTTTTAAACTCCTCGCCCCAACGTTCACAGGAAACATGAATTGGAACAATTACATTGAGAACATTGCCAGGACCACTGCGAAGAAGGTAGGTTCTCTCTACCATGCTAGAAAGCTACTAACGTCCGAAAGTATCCTGTACCACCATTCGCCCATGTATGGAGTATTGTTGTCATATTTGGGCTGGTGCATCTGATACTAGTCTCTCGATCCTAGACAAGGTTCAAAAGAGAGTCGCCAATCTGATAGGTCCTGAACTGACATCTAAGCTTCAGCCTCTGTCCCATCGACGAAATGTTGCATCTCTCTACCTGTTCTACAAGTATTTTAATGGTGAATGCTCTGAAGAACTGCAAGCACTTGTACTCCCTCAACATAAATACCCCCGACAAACCCGATAAGCAGGTAAATCCCTACCCTTCACAGTAGAGATCCCGAGATGTAAGAGAGATTTCTACAGTAGTTTCTTCCCCAGAACCACTAGACTTTTGAATTCCTTTCCGGGTGACTACTTCCCCAATTGTACTGACATGCAGAAGTTCAAGTGTAACGTGAACCGACATCTTGTTGCCCAACTCCCTACATAGTACCCCTGTAGTTATGTCCCTGATAGTAGCCCTCTACATCAAAGTGGCAATGTACCTGGTTTGGAGTGAAAATGTAAAAAAAAAAAAAAAAAAAAAAAAAAAACTCAACGAGTGCGGTTCATTGGCAAGTGTTTTGTGTCAACGACAAGAGAGGTTACAAGAGGTCGACAATCGAATTTAAAACAATGTTCAAATGTTATGTATGCATCTCTCTCTCTCTCTCTCTCTCTGTCTCTCTCTCTCTGTCTCTTTCTCTCTCTGTATCTCTGTCTGTCTGTCTGTCTCTCTCTCTCTCTCTCTCCGTCCTTTCTCTCCTTTTTAATGAAGAAAGAAAGGAGGCGAATTGTATTGTAAAAGACAGTGAAAGCTGCCCCTCTGAACAACACGGACGCTTAGCAGTTTTGCGCTGGCTGTTGGCGACACGCATCCAGACGGTTTAAAAATGCTCCGTCAGTGTTAAATAATTTATTTATTTGCGGACTGTCATCCTCATCTTCATAGTCGTTGTTTCACGACGTTTCGGCCAACAATTTGATGATTGAGGCCAAAGAAATAGTTGGCCAAAACATAGCTGTGGAAACAGCTCCCAGACCTGGTCGCCCCCCCCCTTCTGCCATTGATGAGGCATCTGTCCGTCAAGTTGAGGCTGCCATTTTGGAAGATTGGCGCATTACTATTCGCCAAATAGCCCAAGATGTCAAGATTAGTACAGGTCTGTGGAAACTATTATTCATGACCATTTGCATATGCATAAGCTGTCTGCCAGATAGATTCCCAGGTTGCTCACACCATTCAAGAAGCGAGAACGCGTCGAGTGCTCGAGGATGAATTTTGAGATGTGCCAAGAAGATGAGTCAAATTTTTTCAAAAGACTGATTGCACAGGATGAAATTTGGGTCCATGACTATGATCCAGAGACCAAAGCCCAGTCAATGCAGTGGAAGCACTTGAACTCACCACCTCCAAAGAAGGCAAGGGTGCAGCCCTCCGTTGACAAGGTCATGCTCACAGTCTTCTGGGACCAGGACGGAGTAGTGATGACAGATTTCCTTGCAAAGGGTACCACAATTACAGGAGCCTATTATGCTTCACTTTTGAGGAAATTAAGGGAAGCTATCAAAATCAAGAGGCGGGGAAAAATCAGCAAAGGTACCCTCCTCCTGCAAGACAACGCCCCGGTCCACAACTCGCATGTCGCCAGATCAGAAGTACGGGCGTGTGGTTATGAAATTCTTCCCCATCCTCCCTACTCTCCTGACCTTGCACCATCTGACTTTCACCTCTTCCGAGCCATGAAGTTATTTTTGAAAGGAAAGCGTTTCCCAGATGATGCAACCTTGATTTCTGAAGTCATGTCGTGGTTGTAGGACCAACCTGGGGTGTTCTACAAAAACAGTCTCCAGAGCTGCAGCAAACGATGGGAGAAATGCATAACTCTGGGTAGTTCCTATGCAGAGAAAGACTAATTACTGTGGCAAGTTTCGTTGCTCTACTGCTATGGGAAGTGGGTCAGGGGCATTACTTATTGCACGCCCCTCGTAGCACAGAACTAGAATAATTTTTCGGGATAAACCGAATACTAACGAGACGGACCGCGTGAATTTGCCAACATCCTAAATGAAAGAGTTTCTGCGAAACGAACTGGATTCGACTGGGCACACACAGGTTATCTATCTAAGTGAGTCATCATCACCACCCAGAGTAATAAACAGACACATTTGGGCGTGTGCAAGAGACATAAGATATGCAGACAGGAGACAAAAATCCTAGACGGTATAAACATTTGTCAATAGAAAAGTTAGTCACGCAGAGAAGATAGAAAAAAAAAAAAAAAAAAAATATATATATATATATATATATATATATATATATATATATATATATATATATATATATATATATATATATATTACAAGTCGATCCCTAAAATTGACCCTTCTAGATTCTTGTTTAACATGTTCAAATGAACTGAATCTGTTTCTGGGAGATAAACGTAGACGATTATTGGGTTTGATTGGCAGGTATTGAACCCGGGTTCAATTTTGATCCAATACCAGAGACGAGATCAGATTTGTCGATCTATGTGGGGTTTTTTTTTGTTGTTTTGTTAGGTTTTTTTTACACAGGAATCACCACTTATCAAGGCGAGGAGGCCACTCGAACATAAGGGTTAATGGGTCTACATTAGTCAACGTGATTATAGCGTAGTAAACATAAGTGGTTGGAATTTTGTAAATTGGATTACTTGGAAGACGGTTCATCAAGAACTTGTTTACGTTGGACTTGAAGACAAGCTTTGTTCATTTAGATTTAGGCACACATAAAAAAGTGACTACATATACACAGGTTATTGGGGGAAATTTTTTTTCTTTTGATCGTTGCAAAAAGATTTTGCTGATTAAAAATTTTATCTTGAAAATAAATTAAAAAAAAAAAATGTTTATAACGACTTTTGCTTCTATTAATTTGATTTGACCTGTCAACGAGGTCATACATTGTTTGCTTGTAAATTTCTTTAGGATTTTATGAGTAATATGAATCTAATTCATCTCTGTATGTTACCCTAAGGTCATTTGAATAGTTTTCTTGTTGTTGGTTGGTTGTTTTACTGCATATCAACCCTTTTTAGGCTATTTAATGCCGAATCCACTGATTTTGAAGAACTCTTTTTAATATATATATATATATATATATATATATATATATAGTTATTTTTTTACTATAATAAGTAAATACCTACAGACACTAGTGTTTCATCCTTTCGGGAATCTTCAGTGCAGGGTGTCACGATTACTACCAGTCGAACGATTCGAACCCCGTATCACGAGACATCTCTGGCTCGATGAGCGGAGACCTAATCCAATTGGCTACCATTAACCGCTTGAAATAGCGTTGAATTTTAAACAACTTAATGTTGAGTGTTCATTTACGCCAGACAGACAGTGATCTAATCGTTATACGATGATCTACGCATAAGAGCTAAATTGACCGACTTTTAATTCAACTGAAAGTGCTCTACGATAAGAAACGAATTTCTTAAAGGGGCTGTCATAATTATTTTTTTTTACTATAATAATTAAATACCTACAGACACTAGTGTTTCATCCTTTCGGGAATCTATATATTGCAAGTCGGTTTCTATTTAAATCATTGTTGGGACCCTACTACCACTCCGGGTCAGAGTGGACCTGGGAGCAATGGCAATTAAACTCCCCAATCTCTCTCTCGCCCCCATCTCTCCCCCCCTCTCTCTTTATATATATATATATACTCCCTATTTTGGTTGACCATATTGGGAAGCGAAATAACTGCTCTTAGCGTACAAAGCAATGCTCTTTGTGTAAACAAATAGAGCTTAGGCGTTTGGGCAATGTTTAAACATTGTAATTTCGCATACACATCTTAGCAGTCAAATCGTGTAACGGTGAACAGCGCTGACTGTCGCCTAGGCGGTCAAGTTCCTTGAGGTTGTTGCTAATCTAGCCCCACTAATGAGCTGTGGTACAGCAGAACAGTACTGTATATAGCTGACTATATATATGCATATATATATGCATATATATATATATATACATATATATATATATATATCTACATTCCTGCAAATTTGTTTTTTTGTGTGTATTGATATTGATAATAAAACCCCCTTTTCTATTTATTTAAAAAATATATAACTTTGTTATATATGGTTCGTGGAATTGCATTCATCTGCAAAAGATCTAGCTAATTTACATATTCTTTTAAACATTTATTTTACTTAATTCCTTATTCCCTAGTTTTTTCGGTTTTCTTATGGGATAATCATCTTTAGTTAACTGTTAAGTGTAATTATATTCATACAGATATTCTACATGATTTATATTTGCGTAATATTTGCGTTCATAATGAACACAAGCCTCTTTCTATTAATATTTATGTATTGAGGCGCGCGCGGAGCGATTCAGCAGAAAAAGGAAACCACAATGCAGTTTTGATTCCCTCCATCTCTTTTGCATTCGGGGTGAGCACGCATTTTTTTTTTTTTTTGTCTCTCTGTAAATGAGAGGAGGGGGATTATCCCCTCCCTCAGGACTAGTTAAGCAAGTCAAGAATAGCTAAGTACTTAAAAGTGTAATTATTATGAATTGTCTTTTTATCGTAATTTTATTGTGTAAATTTTGTAAAATAATATAGCTAAGTTCTTATATATTACAATTGTGTGTCGTGCGTTGTTTTGTGCCTTCCTCAAAATGTCGAGACGGTCAAGATGATTCCAGCCAAAGGGGGCCATCAGGGCGAAGACTTGTCGTGAGGGAAGGAGCTGGTCACACCCAACATCCCAGGCATGAATTTAATCTTCACATAGACAAAAAGTTGTCTAACCGACAGATACTATTGCCTGGTCAATTGTTACAGTATTGTATCATTTCCAGGACATTTAATGTAACACGTGGATCGGTCACGCCAATGACCGGCCTATACGGTTACAGAATACCCTACTACTAAAGCCTGATTGCCACAGCTGGTGAATTTCAAGTATGCAATCAGAACAGAAGGATACTTTAGAAGAAGGATATGCAATAAAATTCTCTTTGCAACTTTGAAAAAAAAATGTCACAAAAATGTATGGAATACTTCAAACTGCTATTGGACCATCTTGCATGAATCGAGCATCAGTTTCTGAGTCACATAAAAGATTCATGGAAGACATGGAGTATGTGAGGGAGTATGAGATGTGAGGTAGTAGTATGCACGTCAGAAGCACGTCAGAGTTGATTGGCCAGATAAAGAATTTTATAAGGACCTTCGTGTGTCTATAGAGGCAATAAGTGCATAGTTTGATGTTAGTGTAGAAACTGTACAGAAAATTATTCGCGAGGAACTTCAGATGTAGAATATTTGCGCGACTGCACCAGTGCACAACTCCATTGTTGTCACGAATATTTGCGCGACTGCACCAGTGCACAACTCCATTGTTGTTACGAATATTTGCGCGACTGCACCAGTCCACAACTCCATTGTTGTCACGAATATTTGCGCGACTGCACCAGTCCACAACTCCATTGTTGTCACGAATATTTGCGCGACTGCACCAGTCCACAACTCCATTGTTGTCACGAATATTTGCGCGACTGCACCAGTGCACAACTCCATTGTTGTCACGAATATTTGCGCGACTGCACCAGTCCACAACTCCATTGTTGTCACGAATATTTGCGCGACTGCACCAGTGCACAACTCCATTGTTGTCACGAATATTTGCGCGACTGCACCAGTCCACAACTCCATTGTTGTCACGAATATTTGCGCGACTGCACCAGTGCACAACTCCATTGTTGTCACGAATATTTGCGCGACTGCACCAGTCCACAACTCCATTGTTGTCACGAATATTTGCGCGACTGCACCAGTCCACAACTCCATTGTTGTCACGAATATTTGCGCGACTGCACCAGTGCACAACTCCATTGTTGTCACGAATATTTGATCAAGATGGGAATCAAGACTGTTCTTCACCTTCTCTATATTTCAGACTTTACTCTTTACGACTTTTGAGTATTCCCCAAGCGCAAGGTAAATTTTAGAGGATGCCGTTATGAGACAATTGGGGAGATGAAAAAGGCTGTGACGAGTGTCATTGACACGTTCGCACAAAAGGGCTCGCATGGAGCCTTACAGAAGTTGTGGGAACGGTACAACATGTGTATGCAGTCAGAGGTGATTACTTCGAAGAAGACTAGAATTTTATGTGTTTACTAACAATAAAAGTGCCTATACGAAAAAAAATCTGGAAAATTATTAAAGGCACATCGTACATATGCAATAGGAAGCGATATTCAAATTGATGTCCAAGTATGAAGATGAAGTTAGACAATAAATAGACCTAATCAATTAAGCTGATTTACTTTAACTTATAATTTACTTTATCTTGTACTCCTTAATACTCCTTATGAACAATAAATGTTGTATATCATAATTTGAATAATTTCAATACTCACAGACTCATGATTTATTCTGAATACTAGCGGGATTAACCGGCGTTGCGCGGTTGCTTGGAGGTGTGTGTGTGTGTAAGGGGAGGGGAAGTAAAGAATAAGTGAAGTAATGATCCTGTTTAAATATTAAAAAAGCGATGTTAAACTTCTTAAAAAAATCGGAAAAACCAATACAACAACGACAAAAAAAAAAAAAAAAAAAAACCAGCGAACAGACGTAAAACTTCTTCTTCTTCAAAAAAAAAAAAAAAAACCGAATCGGAAGAACAAAAAAAAAAAAAAACCCGAATCGGAAGAACAAGAAGAAGAAAAAAAAAAAACCCGAATTAAAAGAACAAAAAAAATGGCATAAATAACCCTTCGATTCGGTTAAGTCCATGGTGCGTTTCACCCAGTAGAAAGCATAGAACGAAAAAGAACGTTAAAATTCCATTCCAGTTTTTTAAAGCAACTAAAAAACGCAATACAACGAAAAAAAATGGCATAAATAACCCTTCGATTCGGTTAAGTCTATGGTGCGTTTCACTCAGTAGAAAGCATAGAACGAAAAGAGTGTTAAAATTCCATTCCATTTTTTTAAAAACAACTACAAAGCGAAATAATGTGAAAAAAAATGGCATAAATAACCCTCCGATTCGGTTAAGTCCATTGTGCGTTTCACCCAGTAGAAAGTATTGAACGAAAAGGCATGATGAAATTCAATTCCAGTTTTTTTAAGCAACTACGAAGTAAAGAAACCCCAAACCAGTGTCCCTTCGTAACTGTCCCTTGTGAACAATGCTGAAACGGTGTAAGTGGTGACGGAGGAAGGAGGTATTAATTAGAGAGAAAAGATTTTACTACTTCCATTGATTTTAACCGATTGTGGCAGTTAACTCTCAGCAGAAAAAATACAGGAATCTACGATTATCGAGGAAGTGGAGAGGTAATATGCCTGTAACACACCTCAGATTTTTTTTGTCTGAAGTTTGTGCATATTACATTCGCATGAAAGGTCTTGATTTTCAATCCTATTTAGGTCAAAATCATAGGGGAAAATGAGTTCATTTTATATATGTATAGGGATTAAGCATTTCTATCAAGATAGAATTAATCTATCTATCTATCTATCTATCTATCTCTTTCTCTCTCTCTCTCTCTCTCTCTCTCTATATATATATATATATATATATATATATATTAATGGAGAGCGCGGTCCTTGATTAATGACGTCAATATTCTGGTATTTTTTTTACACAGGAGTCACCACTTATCAAGGCTCGGAGGCCACTCGAGGATAAGATTTAATGAGTTTACAGTAGTCAATGGGATAATATCGTAATATTCATTAGTAGTGGAAAGTTAGTAAATTGGATTACTTAAGTGGACGGTTAATCAAGAATTTGTTTACGTTGGACTTGAAGCCTACCAAATTGTAGTCAGCTGGAAAGCAGGCAAACAGGAGAAAGTTCCACAGGCGTGCAGTTGCCTGTGAATTGTGGACTTTAACAGCAGAGACTGACAAAAGAATACAAGCAGTTGAGATTAGGTGTGACAACCAAATACTTGGTATTTCTGTCAAAGATCACAACCCACAAATGAGGAAGTAACCAACTGCATAAAGCAAGTTTGTTGGTCCTGATGAAATAAATGGCGCCATTTACATTGGAATGGCCATGTAATGAGATCACCATGACTTGCTTTTGCTACAACATTAATGCAGGGAACAGTAAGAGGATGAAGAAGGCGTGGAGGACAGAAAAAGAGAGAGGAGGATAATCTCTTTTCCACAGAAGAGACGTTGCGAGCCTGTCTTCGTTTTCATAGCAAGTGCTCGACTGAACTCCAATCTATCGTACCCTTCACAAAACACTCGTCTAGCTACAACTACTATATACAATTTCTCCCGGTTAAATACAAGGTAGCCTTCAAATCCAATATAAACAAATTTTTGTTGAGCCGTCCCCATAAATATTCAAATTTCATCCAATTTACACAATTAACGATTACTGCACTACCATCTTACATTTATTAACCCTTGTCCTCGAGTGGCTTTCCGGCCTTGGTGTGGTGACTCCCAAGTATAAAAATAAAGAACATGAGAAAATGGACGGACCTGGGGTTCATCAGCGCTATCTCAATAGCACACGACAGACGGGAGTGGAGGTAGCTCGTGAAAGTTTCTGCAGAGGCACACCCCACGATCAACCAGACTACGGGGGTGAAAAGATAGATAGATAGATAGATAGATAGATAGATAGATAGATAGATAATATTAGCATTTATATTCCTTTTAAAATTTTAAACATTTAAATATTGATGCTGACTCGCCCCAGGACGAGTAAAATAATTTCCGAATAGTAAAATCAAAATCTAACGATAGAAAACTTCATGTTTGTAATGCACTCTGGTCTTCAAAAACGTGTTTGGGTAGGCCGTCGGCATTCCCCGGTAAGAGCGACTCAGGCGATTAGCAATAAACTAACGCCTTATCTCAAACAGAGAAGGCAGGGCAAAGCCTGGGAGGGTGCAGCTCATAAATCTGCACAGAACCAGCATTACACCGTAATAAACAGGGACCAGGTCATTACAGGAATTGTCTAATCTCTCTTGGTTTTGAGGAAGGAAGGAGGAGGAGATAACAATCTGTACCCAGTGCGCAAAGCTCACTTTGGAGTTTGGCGTCGTTGACGAAGTTTCACGCCTTTTTTTTTATTTGCTGTTGTTGTTTTTAAACTCTAAAAAGGAAAAGAAAACGCGCGCAAAAGTTCACCGAGATGCACTTGATGGCTTCTAATTTCGCTCCGGGTCACGTGTTTGTCACGCAACAAATAGCTTTGAATAAAACATTGAGGGACGACGTAAATAACTACGGCGACTGATACCATCTTAGAGTAAGAAGCAGCGAGTCAAAGTGGTTAGAGTGGACCAGAAAAATATACAAATAACTACTACTACTACTACTACTACTACTACTACTACTACTACTACTACTATATTTCTTTTAGTCTTTCTTTCTGTTTGTTTGTATGTCCGTTTCACTTTTTCTCAGATCCACTATGACGAACATTTTCATGGACCTTTGCTATGATAAGGCGAAGTGCTTCTTTCCCAGAACTGCCCGCCTTTAGAACATTGTCCCGCTGGCCTGCTTTCCGGCTAAATACAACACGGTAAAGCTAAGGGACTTACCCCTATTTTAAATAAGAGGAATGCGAACTTAGCTCGTATTTCTTGAACAGTCCTAACTTATCTTTCTTAAAGTGTCATTTTTACCTATTTATTCACTTGCGCCATTTTTACCTATTTATTCATTTGCGCTATTTTTACCTATTTATTCACGTGTGTCATTTTTACCTATTTATTCATTTGTGCCATTTTTACCTGTTTATTCACGTGTGCCATTTTTACCTATTTATTCACGTGTTTCATTTTTACCTATTTGTTCATTTGTGCCATTTTTACCTATTTATTCATTTGTGCCATTTTTACCTATTTATTCACGTGTGTCATTTTTACCTATTTATTCACGTGTGCCATTTTTACCTATTTATTCACGTGTGCCATTTTTACCTATTTATTCACATGTGCCATTTTGACCGACGCCGTTTTCACCTAAATTCACTTTTTATTCGGGGGTCGGATGTAACGTAGTATCTGTAGTGTTGTTATAAGACCATCTTTTCAGACATTACCTCAGCCTTTCTTTTTGGGGAAGAGAGGGGAATAGTTCGTTCGTCATGATACGATCATCCCAAACATTACATCACTCTTGGGGTTGTCATATAGCATCCCCACAGGCTAGCAAGAATATGTGACTATTTCATTCTTTTTATCCTTGTCTTTACTTTTTATACCTATTTTTATTCCCTACATTTCTTTTTATCGTTGTGTAGAGAGAAATTCTAGGCTGCATAAGGCCACTATGTTAAGTTATATTAAAATGAGGTTGTTCTTCCTTTTAATCAGATGTTTTAGACTTTCGATACTTATCTAAGGTATTCCGATACAAAACTTATTTAAGAACACTCCCAGGCACATAAAATGCATTTTTGTAAAATTGAAAAAAAAAAAAATGTTTCAACAGTTTGGGAATCCGTAGGGAACGCTCTGTCTCTCTCTCCCCTCTTTCTCTCTCTCTCTGTCTCTCTCTCTCTGTCTAACACATGCACACATGTGCCGTTTATGTATGAGTAGAAATCATGTCCTTTAATCCTTACATTCCATGAGTGATGTTTCTGACAAAGAGGGGAGAACTGCTGTTTTCTAAATCAATCTTTCTATATAACACTTAGCGTTGGCCTTATGGATAGGAGCAAGATTCAATTTGTTCTATTGCTACGTAATATATTCCGTCCTTGGTCAGAGAAGGAAAAGTCCTTCTAGACTAAGGCAATTTAAATTTTTCTTTGAATCAAGAGTTTCCCTTTTATGGGGAACAGGATTTACCCCCCCCCAGCATCCGTAGTAAATCCCCCCCTCACACTATTTCTAAAAAAAAAAAGTTATCCGAATATTGAGAACATGATAACATAATATCGGAGATTCAAATTCAAAATCGAAAAAAAAAAAAACCCAAAAAACAAAACAATTGCAAAGTTATTCAATATGGCTTCGACGAGTGCTTCTCCGGCTTTGTAAACAGCGAGAATGGCTGTTATTTTCCCGGTTTGCTAACGTCATGCGTGTTTTTTTCTTCTTTTTTTTTGTTATTTTTATTATTTGTTTTTATTCGATAGTTATAAGAATCTTCCTCGTCACCTTTTGGAAGGCTTCGTCCGTTGGTCGGGCGCTCGGTTGGTTCGTTTGAAATTGAATTCTCATTGTTAAACCTAAATGCAGATTCCATGAACAAAGCTTCTTTCTTAGAACTGCACGCATGTGGAACTCTCTTCCGATAGCCTGCTTTCCAGCTGACTACAATCTGATTGTCTTCAAGTCCAATGTAAACAACTTCTTGATGGACCGTCCCCTTAAGTAAGATACTTTATCAAACTCCAATACTAACGTACTGTACACGCAATGACCCTTTTCTCTGAGTGGCTTCCGGGCCATGATAAGATTTGTAAAAAAAAAAAAAAAAAAGATTCAAAGAATAGGACAATGGCAGAGGTATTTTATGTTAGTGGAGAGCCTCTTCTACAAAAGATTGAGAAACGGTTATTTACAGTGAACTCCATGATGACTACTGGACTCGCAGCTTTCATCCTTGTAAGGCATCACTCATCAACTTGTTGCCACTATTCTTCGAACAGCGTGGAGACTTGAATCCTGCAAACACGGACATAAACCATGAACTACTACCCTTACGGGTGTTACCAGCTCTGTTCAGCAGAAAGCTAAAAATGGCACATCTTTCGCAAGCTTGTTTCCTCGGCCTAATATTTACAGGGAATATGAACTGGAATAGATACATTGAGAACATTGCCAAGGCTGCTGCAAGGAAGGTTGGCTCCCTCTACCGTGCTAGAAAACTACTTACGCCTGACAGTATCCTGTATCTCTATAAGGCAACCATTCGCCCATGTATGGAGTACTGTTCTCACATCTGGGCTGGTGCATCTGCTGCTTGTCTCTCGCTCATGCACTGGGTTCAAAAGAGAGTCGCCAACCTGATAGGTCCTGAACTGTCATCTAGACTTCAGCCTCTGTCCCATCGACGAGATGTTGCATCCCTCTGCCTGTTCTACAAATACTTTAACGGTAAATGCTCTGACGAACTGCAAACACGGGTACCTCCTCGACGTAACTATCCCCGACAAACCCGACAAGCTACTAAGTCTCATCCCTTTACAGCAGAGATCCCTAGGTACAAGAAAGCCTTTTACTCCAATAGTTTCTTTCCCAGAATTGCAGGTCTTTGGAACTCCCTTCCGGAATTCTGTTTTCCCAACCGTACTGATACGCAGAAGTTCAAGTGTAATGTGAACAAACATCTTTCTACTCATCTCCCTTCATAATGCCCCTGCTAATTAAGTCCCTGCTTCAAAGCGGCACCGTGCCTTGTTTGGGGTGAAAATTGAATTAAATTTTTTTTTTTTTTTAAATTGGATCTTTTTACTTTAATAAAATTTACGTTGAAGTTTGAAGGTGAGTCTGTTGTGATTTCTGATTGCTTTCTTTCAGTCTGCCAAGAGCAAAACCGATAATATCTCGCAAATGTGCTCAACAAAGCTCTGCCATGTCGAACACGTGGTACTCTGTCTTTGTGCGGTCATGTTTAGGACACGTCTTTCCCTGTTACTCTCGGGCCACGTGTGTAACACGCCTATTTTTTCTTTCTTTATAATATGTTTGTTTTCTCGGTCATTTGCATCCGCACTCTGTTGGAGCTTGTTTGACAGCGCGGGACCTTTTTTTTTTTTTTTTACATAGGCATCACCAAATTATCAAGGCCAAGAGGCCACTCAAGGATAAGGGTTAAAGAGTGTACAGTAGAAATTGGACAATATAGTATTTATTGGTAATGAAAATTTGGTAAAGTTGATAACTTATATGAAACGGCTCATACAGAACTTATTTACATTAGACTTGAAGACAACCATATTGTAGTCTGCCGGAAAGCAGGAAAACGGAAGACAATTCCACAGGCGTGCAGTTCTAAGAAAGAAGCTATGTTCATGGAAGCTACGTTTAGGTTTAGGCACAGATAAAGAGTGGGGGGAATTATTGATAGTGTTTACAGCTAAACGAGTGTTTCTTGTGAAAGTTTGGCGAGGGGGGACACTAGATTGAAGCTCAGTCGAACACTTTCCATGAAAATAACGATACATCAGAGACAAACTCGCAACATCTCTTCTGTGAGATAGAGGTTGCAAGGAAGAGAAAAGGACATCTCCTACGAGGCTACGAAGTCTATTTTGGACTCTATGAAGGCAATACAAGTCCTTTCAAGCAGCTCCTGCCCAGATGTGGCAACAGTATTCCATCCTTGGACGTACCTGGCTCTTATATAGATAGAGAATAGCATCAGCAGTGAGATATCTATCGGATCGATAGAAAGGTCCCACCATTTTTCCAGCGGTCTTGGCAACAGATTTGATGTACGTGTTCCATTTAAGATCAGGAGTAATGGTCAAGCCCAGAAGCTTGTCAAAACTTGAAAACTTGAGGCCTCCTGAAGACGAGAGCCATTCATTTCAGTTGATGCCAGATGGGGATCAGAATGTTGATGATGTAAAGAGAGAAGCTTGGTTTTAGATGCATTAAAAGTAACCAGCCACTCCTTACCCCATTGTACTACGTGCTCAAGATCAGAGGAGAGAGAATTGGAGAGAACTTGGTCGTTTACTGTCTTAGATGTGCTACCATAAATGGTAGTGTCGTCAGCATAAATGTCTACAAATGATGTAAGGATGTGATTTGGAAGATCATTAATGTAGATCAGGAAAAGAGTTGGGCCCAGGATGGACCCCTGAAGGACACCGACATTAATACTGTGAGCTTCTGATTTTTGCCCCTCAACTACTACTCTTATGAACCTATCAGAAAGAAATGATTTAATAATTGAGAAGACATTTCCAGCTATACCATAGCTAGAAATCTTATGAAGTAAACCTTTATGTCATACCCTATAAAAGGCCTTAGATATGTCAAGAGCAATTGCCCTAGAAAGGTTGCCTCCATCGAGAGATTTGCTAATTCTATGAGATATAACTGTAAGCACATCTGCTGTAGATCTAGCAGAACAGAAACCATATTGAGTGTCACTAAGAAGATTATTTTTGTTGAGATGGTTGATTACTTCTATATTTAACACAGATTCCAGCAACTTACTCATGACACACAGGAGACTTATTGACCTGTACTGAGAGGGGGATGAGCGATCACTTGAATTCTTAAATACAGGGCATACTGATGAAATTTTCCAGGGAGATGGTTAACTATTCTATTAGACTAGATACTTTGTTGTTGGACTCCGATAAGAAGAGACTAGTTGTTGATGCACCAGCGCCTATCAAGCAATAATTATAATGGCGTTTTCGTAGAAATTTAAGATACTGTCAAGTGCGAGTATATTTCTAGCACGGTAGAGGGAGCCCACCTTCTTTGCAGCAATCTTGGCAATATCTTCTATGTATTTGTTCCAATTCATGTTGTCTGTGGATGTTAAGCAGAGGAATTTGAACGATAATCTCCCAAGAAGAGTGTTATTAGCCACGGAACTCAGTGATTAAGAAGGTTTCTTGTAGCTGTTAAAGGAAAGAAGTTTACTCTTAGCAGCATTATATTTTACCACCTTATTTTTCTTCAGATTAGAGGTCAGAAAGTTAATTTTCTCCTCTTGCCTGTTATGAAACATAGTGCCACCAGCAAATATACCCATCTCGGATACAATTTTATCAGAGAGGTCGTTTATGAATATTAGGAATACCCGTTAGAAGACGACGTAGGGTATACTGCCTTTGGTCTTCTTCGACTGAGGTTTTGTCATCCACGAGGAAATACTAATAGGTCCGACTTTGCTATTTTTGTAGCCTCTCTTGGTTACTATTTAAATTCACCTTGTATTCAAGCGATAATTCTTTCATTTTGTATTAATCCGATTGTTCTATTGTTGCTAATGTTTTTCTGATATCTTTCTAGTTAGAATTCTTCACAGAAAGCCATCAGGTACTTACGGCGGAGAGAGGAAACACATTAAGTTTGCCAATATCCTAAGTACGAGGTTCATTCCATATGTTTCCAGATTTTTTTCGTATGAGTACGCTTATTGATAGTACACACATGAAACTCTAGTCCCCTTCGAAGTAATCTCCCCCGACTGCAATGCACTCCTCACTTCTCTCATAACAACAGTCTGTAAGGTTTTCCTTAAGCTTAAGAAGTAAGCAAAAATCACAGGGAGCAAAACCTGGACTATAAGGAGGGCGAGGTTCTTGACATCCATGTTGGTCAAATAGTCTGTGACAAAAATAGATTGTGGACTACATCCTTAGAAGAAACTTCGGGCAAATCTTCAACATCTTCAGTTCCTCGCAAATAATTGTGTGTACAGTTCCCACACTGACATCAAACTGTGCACTTATTGTCTCTAGACACATGATGGCCTTATCAATGAAATTCTTTATTGGGCTAATCAACTCTGGTCTTCTAACTTCATTACTCATCCCACACCTCTCATCATCACTCACATACTCCTTGCCTTCCTTGAATCTCTTATGTCACTCATAAAATGATGCTCGATTCATGCAATATGGTTCAAAAGCAGTTTAAAGCAGTCATTACGTTTCTGTGACATTTTTCAAAAGTTTAAAATATAATCTTATCGTATATAGTTCTTTTAAAGTGTTCTCACATCAAGGTTCCATTTTTGAAATTCACCAGCTGTGGCAATCAGGCTTTAGTAGGGTGTATTTCAATTCCTGCCGTAGCTGTTCATTAGGACATAAAATCATAAACATTAATTGGTCAGTCGCTTTTATCCCGAACAAATTTGATTGGTCAAAGGGAACTTTCTTGTCCAATCGAAGTAGGTTATTTCAGACGACAAGGGACGAAAAGGGGGAGAATATATGAAAAGACAAGGACAATTTTAGATAATCTACTTCAGAAGTCAATGGATAATTTATTAAGATATCGTTTTTTAATACCGGTGATTTAATTTTGGGCAGCTGGATTTTGACGACATTACAAAGCGATCTTGTGAATAAATCTTCTCTCCGGGGGGGGGGGGCAAATACGGGGGGGGGGCAAATACATGGGAGCACAACCCGTTATTCTCGTCACATGCGGTAGGTCATGTTGCATTCGGCTTCTCCGTCCATGTGTTCACCTGGCGCGTGCCTCGTTGTACAGTTACGCATCTGTTCCTAACATTTACGCATGTGTGAACTGGTCTGTTTGCCATTAAAAGACTAATTTCTCCGTAGTTTCATTTCCTCCC
>NC_136516.1:17677191-17752191 GCF_053919585.1 Euprymna scolopes
GGCTTATGCGCGAATTCTGTGGTTGTTTATATATATATATATATATATATATATATATATATATATATATATATATATATATATATATATATATATATATAAACGATAAACAACCACAGAATTCGCGCATAAAAGGAGTCCTAGAGTGGATGAAACGCAGAATATTCAGTGTAGCTTAATCGGCATATATATTTTTTAAATTACTAACTAGCTCTACCTACGTATTGAGCACTTTTGAAGTAAATACTTAAAGTTTACGCATAAATCTATACTTTTGTATATTAATTTTATAAGAGTAAATTAAGCAGTTATATATATATATGTATATATATATATATATATATATATATATATATATATATATATATTATTATTATTATTATTATTACCGTAGCTTTCTCAGACTAAAAAAACGCGGCCGGATAGCTAAAACAATCATGTAACTTAACAGAAAGATACGGTAATGAAAAATAAAACGCATATTTGCTCTACAACAGTATTGAGCGCTTATTTCAGTTTTTATTAATTACAATTTCTAATATATATATATATATATATATATATATATATATATATATATAAAAGTGAACGTGTCTGTGGGTCTGTGTGTCTGCGTGTCTGCCTGTCTGTGTGTCTGTCTGTGTACATTTCCCTACGCAATAACTCTGTCAGTTTTAAATCTACAGACTCAAAATTTGATATACAGAGTACTGAAATTTGGGAAAATCTTCGTGATCGGTTTTCGGCCAGAAATTTGCCTATTAAGGTGGTCAAAGTTCAACGATTTGACCTTTGAGAACTCTACCAAACTCCTCCGACAATTTTGGGTCTAAGCACTTGAAATTTTAGATGTAGGTTCCTTCGACATTAATCATATACCTTCAAACACCCGGGCAACGCCGATCACCCATGCTAGTATATATATATATATATATATATATATATATATATATATATTTCTGCTAAAAACTCTTATTAAATTATTATTTAGTAAGAGTGTTTAGCAGAAAAGCCAACAAACGACTGCCCGAAAAAATAAATATACAAGAAATAAATGTTACCATAGTCGACGAAATATCGAAAAACAAAAAAACAAAACAAAAACAGTTTTGAAAAATAATGAAGCTTTACTTACTTTAGTAAAACAATCCGAAACAGCAAAATGGGATATTAAAAAAAGTAAACACGTAATTACTTCAGTTTTTAAAGCAAAGAATCGATATAAATACGAATAAGAAGAAAATGGCGCCCTTTTCAAGCAGAACAGCTTCGTTTCAGTTTTACAGTATTGAACTGTTTAGTATTGCGCTGTCGGATTCAGGATTGTACTATTGTAATGTAAAGAACATGCAGAAAGGGTGTTAATCAACTGAATTCCTTCTAGTACACTGACAAAAAAAATCTTAAACAGATATATAAATAAAAATAGGTTTTTATTACTGCACACATAGATTCGAAAAAGTTGTCAAAAACAAATATATAACAAATAAATGTTATCAAAGGCAAGATAAGTTACTTTTCTGCCAAACTGGATATATTTTTTGTGTTTTTATTCAATGTAACATGTTTATTCAGCTCGAAAAAACATACAGTGCTTATCAATGTATTGGAAAATTCAAGATGGCGTCTGATTCTCTCTTTAACACGGTAAGTTTGGGAAAAGGTTTTATAAATAAAAAACTATGAAAAATACTATTAAAAACCCGCCGAATATATGTCAACCTATGTCACGGTAACATATATTGAGCGAGTTTTTAGCAGTATTTTTTCCGGTTTTTTATTTATAACACCTTTTTCCAAACTAACCGTGTTAAAGAGAGAATCAGACGCCATCTTGAATTTTCCAATACATCGGCAAACACTGTATAGTTTTCGAGCTGAATAAACACGTTGCATTGAATAAAAACACGAAAAATATATCCAGTTTGGTAGAAAAGTAACTTATCTTGCCTTTGATAACATTTATTTGTTATATATTTGTTTTTGGACAACTTTTCCGAATCTATGTGTACAGTATTACAAACCCATAAAAATAAAAAGGTTATGTGAATGTTTTTAAAAAGACACGTTATCACGTGAGCAGGATGTTTTCCTTCTTTTGACACGATAACAAGTAACGTCCTTATTTTTTATTATTTATCTATTTATCTATTTTCGAAAGAGTGCCACGTGCAAGTGGAGAGGAAAAAATAGACTTACGCAAAATTTGTGTCGAGAATTATCTATAGTTCTGACGGTGTTTTTTTTTTTTTGGCTTTCACTTTAATAAGAACGTGAATTTATGAGGTGAATTTATTTGACACAATATGATTCAACTCAAAAAATATGAATAAAAGCTAATGTGAATTAAGATTAAAGTTAGGGTGTTATTGTGGACCCTGATCCCTGTTAAAAACCTTGCTAAACTTTGTGACATATTTACATTCAATGGAGGTCAGGCGCGAACGAACACCCAATAATTTTATTATACCATATTTCTTTAAACTGAAACATAATTATCAAAGTATACTTACGTAAATAGATATGAAAAGTCTTTGTTTAAGTTTGTGTTATATTTCCATGGAGTACAGGCGCGAACGCAGACCCCACAATTTTATTATGCCATCCCTATTTAAGTTGAAACATACTTATCAAAATATTCTTATGTACATCTATATCAAAAACCCTTGTAAACTTTTTATTTTTTATCGTTTATTTCCATACTTTGGGGGCAGGCGCGAACGCAAACCCCACAATCTTTATGAACCACCGTTCTGCCAGATCAAACATACCCATTCCTGATCCTCGATAAATCTTCGTCATTATATTTAATCAGTTTTCTTTTTAAATAGTCAACCATACAGGAGCCTATTCGTGACCACACACACACACACACACACACACACACACACACACACACACACACACACACACACACACACACACACACACAGACGTTCAGTTTTATATTATATCATATTATATATATATATGTGCGTGTGTATGTGTGTGTGTTTTTTTAGACACACACACACACACACAGACACACTTATATATATATATACATGTGTAAGTGTTTAGTCACACACACACTAATGGGTGTGTACGAGCCTTTTTCCAAGTCTCACACGAAACACACATTCATATTTCAAGCTGTCATATACATACGCGCACACAAACATACGCGCCCACGTCCACACATGTACACTTATTCACGTTCGCGTACATACACTCACATTCACGTATATATACACACACACTTACGTATACACATGTACTCACACACGCGAACACGAACACGCACATGGACGACGTCACTTCCGCTTTCTAAGGAAATACACATGCGGAAGATACACTCTGGAAGCGAGTATAAAACATGGAGACAAACTGTTTCTAACTCTCTTTGGGACCAACTCTCAACGAGAGAGGTTGGGCTAACAAGCCGCCGCCGTTTCGGCACGCGCGCACGCGTACCTCACGCCCACTTCCTACTATGTATGGGGCATTAGTTAAAGACTGTATGTATACATTCTCACCCTTTCTCTCTCCATCTACTACTGGCCACTAAGAACACCTTCGCGTAGCTGACTACTAACTGATGACAACTCTAATATCCTCTTCTTTGTCTACACGCTGGACTACCATTCTCAATTTTCCTACAACATTTATTTCTCTTCCCACGCGCGAACAAACAATAGTGACCTGAACTTGAGATGAAAACACATTTCCTATTCTTGCTACAACACCAGTCCTGTAACGAACATGGGTTACATACGCGCGGACATGTTATAACCAAAACGTTCATTTCTTTCAACAGCAAATAAACGACATTTATCTTATCCATTAATTGAGTCTTTGTTTCCTTCAATTCCCATTCGTTTCATTTTTCTTTTGTAACGGGATTGGGGTATTTATATATCCTAGTCCCCTACAGGTGTATGCGTGTGTTTAGACATTTTTAGGTAATGTTTAAAGATCGCTGTCAGAGAAGAAGGCGAGAAAAATTTTAGTTTAAGCCTTAAAAAGTTTTTATGTTGTTTTTATTGAATAATTTACAAACGTATTATTATTAATATTAAATAAGGAAGAATTTCGATTCAAAATTCGCATTTGTTTTTTTGATAAACACGACATCAGGGCAAAATTCGGTGTTTTGTTTGGATTTAGCATAACAGTAACACAATTTAAGCGTGCTTCTCTCAATTTTACATGTGTAATACTAAATAGATTTTAAATGAAAATGGTTCTTCATTTAAAAATATCTAACATGACAACATTTGTAGGTCGATAAAAACTTTTTTCTTGTGTTCTCCTCTGAAAAAAATATTCTACTGTTTATATTGTCTCAATTAAATAGACAAGCTGATATTTCATAGATTCGATACTTATAATCCAAATTTTGTGACCATGATGTAGTTTTAGTAAAGACTTAAGCAACGGAAAGAACACTTAAATGAACAATTCATCATCATCTTCTTCTTCTTCTTCTTCTTCTTCTTATTCTTCTTCTTCTTATTCCTTTTCCTTTTCTTTTTCCTTTTTTCTTATTCTACTTTTTCTTCTTTTTCTTCTTCTTTTTCTTTCTTTTTCTTTTTCTCCTCCTCATCTCTTTCTTAGTCGTTTCTTTTCTATTTGATTCTCCTCTTCCTCCTCCATTTTTATCATCTTTTTATTTTTCTTCTTCTTCTTCTTCTTCTTCTTCTTCTTCTTCTTCTTCTTCTTCTTCTTCTTCTTCTTCTTCTTCTTCTACCATACTAGCAGAAGTACCCGTCGTTGACTGGGTTTAAAAACCGCCTACAGAAAATGGACTGTGATTGATGAAAGTATGATATGTTAGGAAAAGGAGGGGCTTGTAAAGAGATAGGTTTTGATACTCAAAAATTTTACCCTAAGCAAACTATGATGAAAGTAAAGATAATTTTCGCGAAAATATATATTTTTTATATCAACTTTTTTCCATTCGTAGCCAAGAGTGACTAACAAAATGATATTTCCTTACAAAGAGAAAATGTTATATATATAATAATATAAATATACAAGAAATAAATGTTACCATAGTCAATAAAAGTTACTTTTATCGTAGAAAAGTTCATTGGTTTGTATTTTTAAGTAGTTTGTAAAAAAATTTTTTTTTAATTCACGAACTGGTTTAAAAAAAATCAAAATGGCAGCGACTCTGAAATGGCGAGCCTCGTTTTCAGTTTGAAGGAGGGGCACCTGAGCATTCTGTGTTAACAATTTAAGAGAGTTCCGTCAACGTAAGGAATATTTATAAACATGTTTTAATGTTTTCCGTTATTTTGTGCTTGAGGAATATTCGATTATGGCATGTATAGTTTATATCAAAATTCATTTAAGTAGTTATCGCCTCAAATTTCGTTTTAATTTCGGTTAGCTGAAATTATTTCAAGGAAAGAACATTAGAAACTATTTCAAAACAAAAAAAAACATAAAGTGAACTTTTATTGACTATGGTAACATTTATTTGTTGTATATTTATTTTTTCGAGCAGTCGTTTGTTGGCTTTTCTGCTAAATACTCTTACTAAATAATATCGACGAAATATCGAAAAAGAAAGAAACAAAAACAGTTTTGAAAAATAATGAAGCTTTACCTACTTTAGTAAAATAATCCGAAACAGCAAAATGGGATATTAAAAAAGTAAACACGTAATTACTTTAGTGTTTTAAAGCAAAGAATCTATATAAATATGAATAAGCAGAACAGCTTGTTTCAGTTTTACAGTATTGAACGGTGTAGTATTGCGCCGTCGGATTCAGAATTTTACTATTGTAATGTAAAGAACACGCAAAAAGGGTTGTAATCAACTGAATTCCTTCTTCTACAAAGACAAAAAAATCTTAAACAGATATATAAATAAAAATAAAAAGGTTATGTAAATGTTTTTTAAAAGACACGTAATCACGTGAGCAGGATGTTTTCCTTCTTTTGACACGATAACAAGTAACGTTGTTTTTTTTATTATTTATCTATTTATCTATTTTCGAAAGAGTGCCACGTGCAAGTGGAGAGGAAAAAAATAGAGTTATGCAAAATTTGTGTCGAGAATTGTCTATAGTTCCGACGTTTTTTTTTTTGTTTTCACTTTAATAAGAACGTGAATTTATGAGGTGAATTTATTTGACACAATATGATTCAACTAAAAATATAAATAAAAGCTAACGTGAATTAAGATTAAAGTTAGGGTGTAATTGTGGACCCTGATCCCTTTAAAAAACCTTGTTAAACTTTGTGACATATTTACATTCAATGGAGGTCAGGCGCGAACGAACACCCAATAATTTTATCATACCATATTTCTTCAAACTGAAACATAATTATCAAAGTATACTTACGCAAATAGATATGAAAAGTCTTTGTTAAAGTTTGTGGTATATTTCCATGGAGTAAAGGCGCGAACGCAGACCCCACAATTTTATTATACCATCCCTATTTAAGTTGAAACATACTTATCAAAATATTCTTATGTACATCTATATCAAAAACCCTTGTAAACTTTTTATTTTTCATTCTTTATTTCCATACTTTGGGGGCCAGGCGCGAACGCAGACCCCACAATTTTTATGAACCACCGTTCTGCCAGATCAAACATACCTATTCCTGATCCTCGATACATTTTCTATCATTAAATTTAATCAGTTTTTTTTTTAAATAGTCAACCATATAGGAGCCTATTCGTGGCCACACACACACATACACACACGCGCGCACACACACAGATATTCAGCTTTATATTATACTAGCATTTAAGCCCGGCTTTGCCCGGGTGTTTTGAGGTGTACACTTAGCAAAACAAAAAAAAAGTCAATTTTTTTTAATTTGACCCCTATTATGACCCCTTAAAATTTATAGTTTCGGGCTCAAATCACTTTATTAAGTTAGATCCAGGTTAAAGGAACCTATATCTAAAATTTCAAGTGTCTAGACCCAAAATTGTCGGAGGAGTTTGGTAGAGTTCTTAAAGGTCAAATCGTTGAAATTTGACCCCTTAACAGCCAAATTTCTGGCTGACACCCGTCACATCGATTTTCCCAAATCTCAGTACTCGGTATTTCAAATTTCGAGTCCATAGACTAAAAATTGACAGAGTTATTGCGTAGGGAAATGTACACAGACAGACAGACAGACAGACAGACACGTTCACTTTTATAGATATATAGATATATATACGAGCAAACAGTTAATAAAGCATGTTAAAAAACACTTTGAAATGAGTTAAAAACATTTAATCTGAAAAGGAAACACTAGATAAGTGTATAGTGCTTAATCCACGGAGTTTCGAAGAAATACTTTCCTTCTCATCAGAAGGTAGGAATTAGCAAAATGCGGGATCGGATTTTGCATGCAAAAGTATTTGATGAAACAACAAGTAAGTTAAAGATCTTACTTGAAAACAACAAAAAAAGTGAAGCAGAGGGAATATGGTGAAGAAAAAGGTAATTACACATGAATGGATAGTCTGGTGGAAGATAAATAATCCAGTGACGGTAAAATCCAAATATATAACTTCAAGAAAGATAATTGAATTTCTATTTGCACAAGTAAAATCCAAGGAAATCCCGTAATTGGAAGAAGATGGTCCATAATAACCCAAAGGCAGAAATCCATGGAAAAATTCACAAAAATGTGTACAAGGAAAAAATTCCAATAATATTAATAAAAGAAAAATAAGATATGCGTTTCACTGTACTGCCGAGATAATTTAATTGTAATTTATATATATATATATATATATATATATATATATATATATATATATATATATATATATATATACATATATATATCAAAAACGACATTATCTTTGCACCAGTCTTATAGCAGTTCTTTTCAACCTGAAATCATAAAAATTGGTCAGTCACGATGTATAGCAATAACATATTGAATTTGATAAAATCTATGACAATTTGAAAAAATGTCTGGAAAACTATTGAAGGGGAAAACTGAATTGCCGAAATGATAACACAATATAAGGTTGACTGCTTCGCACGAATATTTAAAGTCAAGTTAAAATGCATCATTAAAAAAATTCTTTCTCTCAAAATTATTAATTATTTCAATAGAAAAATGCGAGCATGAAAATACATTAAAATATTGCAGTATTAAGAATTGAATAATGTTATAAATTGAATTTTAAAAAAAATTCGTAATACTGCAATATTGTAAGTTATAAATTTATTATATTTTTTACAAGAATATCTTGTCCTTTTCTTTTCCAGTTTTAACTACTAGCCCTTTACTTTTCCATGTTTAAGCTTAACCATATAACTTTTCATGCTCGTATTTTTCTATTGTAATCCATGATTTTTCCAGGCTTCCAGTAAATTCAGTTGTTCTTTGTTTAATTTCACTCATATTTTTAACAATATACAGCACTCGTCTGCTTTCAATAACCCCCCAATTATCTCCCTTTGATGTTTTCATTCTCTCTGTTTCACTTGTTACTTCTTTTTTCGCGAAAACTGTGAATTGGTAGCAACAGTAGTTGCTGAAGCGACGTAGTTGCTATGGAAACCAGTCATAAAAAACGTAGCTCACCTCCTTACGTTTTTTTACGATCTTTAGCACCAGTGAACGGAAACTGAATTTTTTTTTCTCAATATTGGTGATTTATAAATTGTAATAATTGTTTGAAATTTGGTCCAAAAATGAGTGAGCGGAGAAGCTTTAATGCCGTTATAAATGACTAAAACTGCCACTTAACCATATATTCAATATATTCATATACCGTGTTTTAATGATTTCGTGGAAGCTCATGTGTATTGGAGTAAGAATTTAGTAGTAGTAGTAGTAGTAATATTAGTAGTAATTATAATAATAATAATAATAATAATAATGATATATATATATTAATAATATAGCGTGTGTTGTAATTATTTTGTGTGTCACGTTTACACACGGTTATGGACACTTTCCTTGTAATAAATAATTTTACCAAGAATTCTTTATTGGTTTTGGTTTCAGTTTCGATTATAGCTGATGGTAAGTAGCTATTACGATAACACAAATTCTTTTCTCCAAAGGTACTCCTTGATGATGGCTTGTGTGATATGATAATAATATAAGAAAAGTCAGCATCAGACAAGGCCAAACTATTTGCCAAGAAATTTGCAGCTAATTCTACCCCATGCGACGAAAGCCATCAACTCCCGTATTTCCTCCTATAACAGAAAACACGCTATGCAACATACAAATATCTGTGCGTGCGGCATTCCAATTATACTGTTAATAAAGCTCCAACCAGAACTTGGCCCCATACTTACAAAACTGTTTAAGCGTTGCCTTAAGGAGACGTGCTTTCAAACACCCTGGAAAACCTCATCAGTATGCCCTGTATTTAAGAATTCAGGTGATAGGTCATCTCCCTCTCAGTACAGACCAATAAGTCTCCTGTGTGTCATGAGTAAGCTGTTGCAATCCACATTAACTAGAGAAGTAGTCAACAACCTCAGCAGAAACAACCTTTTAGTGCCATGCAATATGGTTTCCGTTCTGCTAGATCTATAACAGATGTGCTAACGGTTATATCTCATAGGATAAGTGAATCTCTCGACAAAGGCTTCCTTTCCAGGGCAATTGCTCTTGACATATCAAAGACCTTCGATAAGGTATGGCATAAGAGCCTACTTCACAAGATTTCCAGCAACGGTATAACTGTAAATGTTTTCTCAATTATTAAATCATTTCTCTCTAATAGGCGCATAAGAGTAGTGGTTGATGGACAGAAATCAGAGGCCCACAGTATTCATGTTGGAGTTTCTCAGGGGTCCATCCTGGGCCCAACTCTCTTCCTAATCTACATCAATCATCTCCCTAAACACATACTTAAATCATTCGTTGACATCTATGCTGATGACACAACTATTTATGGCAACACATCAAAGGCCGTAAATGACAAAGCTTGCTCTGATTCTCTCTCCACTGATGTTGAGCGCGTAGTACAGTAGGGAAAGAGGTGGCTGGTTACTTTTAATGCATCTAATACCAAGCTCCTATCTTTACATCATCAACACTCTGATCCCCATCTGGCATTAACTGAAATGGATAGCTCTCGTCTTGGAGAGGCCCTATATTTTGACAAGCTTCTGGGTGTAACCTTTACTCCTGATCTGAAATAGAACACTTATATCAAGTTTGTTGCCAAGGTTGCTGGGAAAATGGGGGGGATCCTTCTACCGCTCCAGAAGATATATCACTACTGATGCAGTTCTCTATCTGCATAACAGCCAAGTACGTCCAAGGATGGAGTACTGCTGCCACATCTGGGAATGAGCTGTTAAAAACAGCATATCCTGCCTTGACAGAGTAAAAAATAGACTTCGTGGTTTAGTGGGGGATGCCCCTTTCTCTTCCCTGCAACCTCTCTCCCACAGGAAAAACGTTGCGAGTCTGTCTTTGTTTTATCGTTATTTCCATGGCAAGTGCTCATCTGAGCTCCAATCTTTTGTCCCCCCCCCTCGCCAATCTTTCACGAGAAACACCCGTCTGGCTGAAACTACTGTCATTAATTATCCCCACTCTTTATCTGTGCCTAAATCCAAACTTAGATTCCATGAGCAGAGTTTCTTTCTCAGCAGTGCACGACTGTGGATATCTTCCGTTTGCCTGTTTCCCACCTGACTACAACTTGGATGTCTTCAAGTCCAACATAAACAAATTCCTGGCAAACCGGCCCTATAAGTAAGACACTGTCAAATCTCCAATACTAATGATTACTACAATACTATCTCATTGATTACTGTACACGCAATAACCCACCCTTATCCCTGAGTGGCCTTTACCAACGATTACTACGACCTTGTCTCATTGACTGACTACTGTACACTCATTAACTCTTATTCTTGAGTGGCCTTCGGCCTTTGATAAGTTGTGACTCCTTTGCGGTGGGGGATGTTTGATTGACAAAAATTTCTACAAAGTTATCCTCAATAAATAGTTTACATTTCTTCAGTTGTAAACTAAACATTTTAAGCAAACTTTTTATCCGTGCCTAAATTAAAGCGTAGATTCTATGAACAAAGCTTCTTTCTTAGAAGTGCACGCCTGTGGAACTCTCTTCCGGTTGCCTGTTTCCCACCTGACTACAATTTGGATGACTTCAAGTCCAACATAAACAAATTCCTGATGAAATGTCTCCTTAAGTAAGACATTTTATAAAATCTCCAATACTAACGATTACTACGATACTATCCCACTGATTACTGCACACGCATTAACCTTTTCTTCTCTGAGTGGCTTCCGGGCCTTAATAACTGGTAAACCCCATGTAAAAAAAAAAATAAATAAAAACAATATTATCAATAAGTTTAATAATAATACTAAAATAAAACATATAATTTTAATGATAATGAAATAGTAATGTTTATATTAATAATAATGATAAAAACAGAATATTAATAATAATAATTTCAATAGTAATAATAATTATCATAATAAAGATACAAATAAAAATAATGATAATATTATATTATTATTTATAATAATAATGATAATAATAATAATTTTAAATATTTTAAATGATAATAAATAATTATAATAATAATATTGTTTAATAATAATAATATTAATAATAATAATAATAATAATAATAATAATATGGATAATAATTTTAATGATAATAATAAATAATAATAATAAATAATAATAGTATAATAAAATTAAGGATAATAATAAAATAATGAAATAATAATAATAATAATAATAATAATGATAATAATAGCAATATAATAATAGCAACAATAATAATAACGAGAGCAACACGAATAATTATAACACGAGCAGCAACAACAACAACAACAATAATAAAATATTAACAACAATAATAATAACTATAATAATAATAATAACAACAACAATAACGACAATAGCAGTAATAATAACAATAACGACAATAATAATGATAACAATAATAGTAATAATAATAATAATAATAATAGTAATAATAATAATAATAATAATAATAATAGTAATAATAATAATAATAGTAATAATAAAAATAACGATAATAACAACTACAACAGCATAATAATAATAATTACAATAACAATAACAACAATAATTATAATTATAATAATAACAACAACCACAACAGCAGCAATACTACTACTACTACTACTACTACTACTACTACTACTACTAACAATAATAACAATAACAACAACCATAACAACTAGCAACAGTACTTCATAATGAAAGAGAAAAGATCCTAGTGGACATGGATATACAAACGGATAAATCAATCCCAGCAAGACGACCGGATGTCATAATAATAAGAAGGAAAAGTCCTGTCAAATTGTAGATTTTGCTAATCAAGCTGACCACAGAGTGCAGATCAAGAGGACGAAAAAGCGGAGCAAATGCATTGAAATGGCCAGAGGGCTCAAAGGAATATGGAAAATGAAGAAAGTCAAGATGACACCACTAATATTAGGAGCACTAGGAACAATACCGAAAATATTCGAAAATAGAATGGGAGAGATTGGAATCAGAGGGGATGACTGATAAGATACAATAGATGAAAGCAATAAAAACTGCTGAAATATTAAGGAAAACTCTTGAATGCGGAGATTAATACACAGGAACTACAGACATAAACTGGACATGCAGAAAATTCTACAGATGGAAAACACAAAAGAACATGATATGGAATCACGAAAACGGATCTTTTTCTTTGTGTATGTCATCAAACCAAAACGAGGAGGGTCGAGGAGGATGGAAAGACTGAAAAGAGAAAGCACTACCCAGACCTCCGCAGCATGAATGCAAAAAGACTGGAACCTTGGAGAGGCTTGTTACTACTAAAATTCCAGTAAAGACCAATGTTCGCCACTAACGAGAAATAAATGGTAAGTGGCTGCTATGATAACGCAAATCCATCTGCAATGGTTATCGAAAGAGGTGGAGAGTACTGTAAATCTTGGGAGACTTGTTGTCACTCAGGCTCCAGAGAATGCCACAAGTTGTTCTCAACGAGAAATCTTTGATGATGGTCTGTTTGACTACTCCTAGTGAGTAAATAATAATAAAATATTAAACTTTAATACTAATGCTATAACTATTGGTTATACCTGTCCTGAGACGGGTATTCTGCTACTTAAATCCGCCAAGGTCAAGCAGAAGTTTTTCGTTGGATTTTTAACTATGCGTTTACATCGCTTGACTAATTGTCACCAAACTTGTTAAAAAATATCAGCAATCGCCTTCGAACTGATTAAATTTTGAAATATGAAAACAGAAGGCAACGTCACGAAATAGGTAACTCATTTAGCGACTTTGCAGGACTCATATTGTAGCCAATAAAGTTCCGCATATTATACCATCTTGATCTCGATGATTGACCTTGACTTTGTAACTTTTGAGTCAAGGCCAAAATTTTCAGGAATTTCAATTTCCTTACTTCTCAAAATTTGATTTATGTATCTAATACTCTTCTTGGCCTTCCGACCAAGATCACAGTGTAGTATCTGTTCTGATGTTACACTTCACCTTTTCTGTCCTCGGTCAGTGGAGGAGATATCCTTCATGACTTAGACAATTTCTATTTTTGTTCCTATCCAGAGTGCCTATTTTGGGATACCTAGGGTTTGTCCACATTAAAAACCGACATTGTGTCTAACTCTGTCCTCGTGGGAAGGCAAGCAAATAGAAACAGTAGCCACTATTTTGAATTTTAGCCTGGTCAGATAAATTATTTCTGAGTTGTCAAAGTTTTCATGGAATTACTTTGGGAATACTTCGTGTAATATGGAGAAGTAAGACCCAAATAAAACTTTTGCCTATTCTTACGTTGTCAAAGGGAAGTATGCAGCCTCACAACTGATTTAGCTTCTTGTGCACTATGATATTTTTAAGGATCCACAATGTGAAATCTAATATATAAAAGTCTGTCCGCCTATCTGTCTGTCTGACTGCATATTTACAACTATATCTCTTTCGAAACTAAAAGTCACATGGCGGCGCTAGGGGCCTAAAAGGATTGGATTTTTTATGGACCATTCTTTTATGTGTCTTTTGCCGATTAAAATAGTTTTTAAGGGGTCAAAAAAAAAGTCAAAATTAAAAAATAATCGTTATACATTTTGACATTCATCATAATTAATTTTCAATTTTTAATTTTTAATCAGTTCATAATGTCGTTGGTGCAGTGATAATTAATTTTTTAATCAGTTCATATGTTCGTTGGTGCAGTGGTAACGTCACCAGCTTTGAATGCTACAGTTTTGTTTTCGGTTTCGGTTCTGGCTGATGGCACCCCCATTTTTTTTTTTTAAATCATGACTATAATAATATCTGGACGGATTACGTATTCTATGACAGGGTAAAGCCAGGCGCCCCGCTGCTAGTTTAAAATAAAATAGAGAAAGGAATCTTAATGCTAATATGCGCATTATCAGCTACCTGGAATGCTCTAATCTTTTTACGAAGCACATAAAGTTATAACGCCATTATTAATTTCCGCTCTCTGTTTGATTACAATTCATGTCTCCGGTCACCAACGCAAGAATGTCGAGATGCTAAAAATGGCGACTGTGAAAAATGCCTCGATATAAAGCAAAAACGGTAGACATGCTAGGAGCGCAGATCAGCGGTCGACACACTTCCTGACAGATAAGCACAGTCGTTGCATTTTAAGAAAGAAGAGGCGGGGGGGGGGGGAAGTAACACAATTTATCATGACCAATTCTTAAACATGAAGATAAAACTTTATATTCGCCTGCTAGCATGGAAGTAGGTGAGTACAACATTATACCATATTTGTGTTTTTTCGTTCTACTGTGTAAAGCTGTCGTAAATGTCCCTCAGGATTGTTTGGTCTGCTTGAAATTCTTCTCATTGGTCGTTGTTAGAGCGATATATATATATATATATATATATATATATATATATATATATATATATATATATACTCCGATAAATTCGTTTTTCTTTCGTGTGTATTGACATTAATATTAAAACACCTCTTTTCTATTTATTTAAAAAGAGAATACAATTTTCTTATATATGGGTTGTGGAATTGCATTCACTAGCAAAAGATCTAGCTAATTTGCATATTCTTTTAAACATCCATTTTAATTATTTCCTATTAGTTGCCTCGGTTTTCTAACGGGATAATAATCTTTTGTTAACTATTACATATAATTGTATCAATGAATATATTCTACATGATTTATACTTGCATAATATTTGCGTAAAAAGTTTATAGTAAACACAAAATTGTTTCCATATATATTTATGTATACGTATGTATTTTTGTTTAACAAATTTTGCTTACCAAACTCTTCCTAGAGTTTTTGGTCTACAGACATGAAACTTCATATATAAGGTATTTGAATCCATGCAAAACTTTATATTTGGGCTTTTGAACGACGGCATTACGAATTCGTAACGTAGTAGCTATTGCTTAATTTTTAAATTTTTAACCTTGCAGTAAACATGTTTTCATAGTCCAGTCATAAATCGTGAGCTGAACGTTTTGGTTTCGATTCTCGGTGGTGGCGCATGAGTCTTTTTAATTATTTTTAAATCATTACTATATATTGCATCCAATCTATCTATCTATCTATCTATCTATCTATCTATATATATATATATATATATATATATATATATATATATATATGATTATATATATATATATATATAAAAGTGAAAATGTCTGCATGTATTTTCTCTATGGTAGTTAAGGAAGACTATTATACAGAAAGCATTACTTTACATATTCACACATTTTAATATATACGTATGCACATAACCTTATGAACAGTACATAGGGCCCGAGCAAAGCCGGGCGGAACTGCTAGTTTATATATATATATATATATATATATATATATATATATATATATATATATATATATATATGTGTGTGTGTGTGTGTGTGTGTGTGTGTGTGTGTATATATACAGAGTGACCCTCCCCCCTCCAAAAAAAACGGGCCCGTGTACACTTTATGTGATATCTCCATTATTTGTTTACCGATTGCCCTTATTTTACAGGACATGGCAGAATCAACGCCAGTGAGTACACCAAGACCCCAGTGGGAGCTGGGACAAAGTATACACTGTGTTAAATTTTACTACAAGATAGGCTCGTTTAAGAAAACCCAGGACAGTTTCACGCATCAGTTCGAATGTTAAAAGGCTCCACCCAAAAGCAGAATTCAGAACTGGGTGGATCACTTCGAGAAGTATGGGACCGTAGAAAACCTCAACGCCAGACAGAACCGTCCAAGCCACTCGGGACGTCCCAAAAAGCGAACAGCCGAGCTGGTCGAAAGAGTGAGAGAATCTCTCCAGCAGAGTCCGAAACGTTCTGTGCGTAAGCGAAGTCAGTCCCTCGGTCTATCCCGTGAGACTTGCAGGAGAGTGCTGGTGAACGATATCAGAGCTTACCCATACAGAATACAAACGCTGCAGACCCTTACAGCCTCAGACAAGAAGCAGAGAAGGTCTATGGCAGTCAAGATGCTCGAGAAGATCGAGGAGACACCACGTTTCCTTAACCTACTTTGGACCTCAGATGAATCCCACTTCCATCTTGATGGAAAGGCAAACTCCAAGACAAATGTCTGCTGGGGGTCCTCCAGACCCAATGAAGTAGCCATCAAGCCCCTGCACTCTACTAAGTGCACGGTGTGGGCTGCAATCTCGGCCAGACGCATCATCGGACCAATCTTCATCGAAGAATCTGGCGCAGCAGTGACAGTCACCAAGGAGCGGTATAGAGAGGTTCTCAAAACCTTCAAGAGTGAGCTCCAGACCATCTACCCGTCGCTCATGAGCAAGTTCTGGTTCCAGCAGGTTCTCACACCTCAAGCCTGTCCTGAGATTGGCTTAAAGAGAACTTCGGAGGCCGAGTGATTTTGAGTGGCCACCCATAGCCCGGACCTAAGACCCCCAGTTTTTTTTCTTTAGGGCTATCTTAAGGACAGAGTCTACGCAGGGAAATCCAGAACCATCACGGAACTCAAGGAAGCCATCAGGGAGGAGATGAGAGCCATTACCAATTCGGTCTGTAAGAACGTCATGTGCTATGCCTCAAGAAATGCACCGAGCTAAATGGAGGCCATCTAGAACATATGTTGTAGAATAGAGGAAAAAAGGCCAAAGACCCTAGTGTTTTGATGTGATGTTTTGAATATAATAAACTGGTTATGACCAAAGTTTCATTTCATTCGGACAAAACACTAAGAAACGGGTCCTAATTAGAGGTGGGGCCCGTTTTTGTGGGTCACCCTATATATATATATATATATATATATATATATATATATATATATATATATATATATATATATATATATATCAATTCAGGTTTGAGATGTTCAAATGTAGGGACTAATGAATACAACGAGGTTGTTAGATAGTGCTCGATAACAAGAACAAAATATTTTTTTTATTATTTATTCGAATGTAAACAGTTACATTTGGTCGCTACAAAGAGCCATCTGTTTCAGTCAATAAGACTTCGTCAGGCGACCCTGAACCATTCGACGCTATAGAAAAAAAGATTTTCTATGGCGTCTAATGATTTAGGGTCGCCTGAGGAAGTCTCATATATATATATATATATATATATATATATATATATATATATATATATATATATATATATGTATGTGTGTGTGTGTGTGTGTGTGTGTGTGTGTGTGAAATTTGGGTTCTTCTGACTACTGTTTTCATCTTCATTGTCATTTCCACAATATTTTGGTCGATCTAACATCCGACCTTCTTCAGATATATCTTGCTGAAATCGGGAATGTTTCTGTCGAACTGGCAAATTTGGGCGGAATTTCGAACTGAACTACTTACGAGGGTAGCATATTCTTGTTCGGTCAGTCATGACTGGATGGAGGTTGTTTTTTGTTGTTCACATTGAGAATTTAACCTTCAATCAATAAAAAATCAATTGTAAAAGTAACATTCTCCCGAAGGTTGAAGGTTCAATTCTCAGTGTGGGCGACCGAAAAATACAATTGCGAATTACTTAGGACCGCTATTCTGTCATGACGGAAGAAAATCATGCTGTCCCTTTGAAGTAAATAAAAGGTTTTGTTCGAAATTTCGATCAGATTTCTGTGTTCGTCAAGATCTACCTGAAGAAGGTCATAAAAATATAGATTTATGGAACGGATTGAACACACATTCACAGACAATCAAAAACATTCACTAACGTTCACAAACATTCATAGTTATTCACAAACATTCACTAACGTTACAAACATTCAGCCATTCACAAATATTCGCAAACATTCAAAGACATTCACAGACCTTCAGAAACATTCACTAACATTTAGAAACATTCAAAAACATCCACACACATTTATGAACATTCACAGACATTCACAAACACTTGCAGACATTCACAAACATTCACTAACATTCACAAACATTCACTAAATTTTACAAACATTCACAGACATTCATAAACATTCAGAAACATTCACAAATATTTTCTAATATTCCAACACATTTTCGGACATTCACAAACATTCCCATACATTCATAAACATTCACAGACATTCACTAAAATTCACAAACATTCACGAACATTCACTAACATTCACAAACATTCACAGGTATTAATATACAATCAGAAACATACATTATCATTCACAAACATTCACTGATATTCACAGATATTTACACCATGCATTAATATTCAAAGATATAAAATATTTTAAGAGTAAATGCGTCTATGGAAATAACTGGATTCGGTTTTAAATAACGACAAAAAAGGTTTATATGCCGTCACACAACAAAGTAGCTAAATTGCTCGAAGTTCTTTTTTGTGACTTTTTATTTCAACCGCCATCTTTAAAGACACCGCAATACGGAAACTCTTTGTACATTTTTTTTCCGCCGAAATATTTCTTGGCGTCAAAAAGAAATACACACTCACTTTTCATTTCGATAAACGTATCTCAACTACTAGCAAAAGTGTTTTCTGACATTTATGTTACCTCATTCAATACACTTGCATTTTTACTCTAAACTTTTTACTGTTTGGAACATTACGTTTTGGGAGGGGGACAGATTGTGTGGGAGGGGATAGATTGTGTGGGAGGGGATATTAATTAAAATAATGTTCGATAGAACGGTAGAGAAATTCATACAAAGTTCACAATCCTTTTCACAATTTCATCATATATATATATATATATATATATATATATATATATATATATATATATATATATATATATATAATAAATTCCACAGCCAAACAACGTCGCGGCCCACAAGAGCCATGACAGTCAACGAACCGGAAGTCCAAGACTCGAGTTTCGCCCTCATTTGGGCTCATCAGTTAGACACATCCGAACTCAGGATTCGAAACCCGAGCCTCTTACATGCGAGGCAAGCACTCTACCAACTGAGCATATATATATATATATATATATATATATATATATATATATATATATATATATATATATATATATATATATATAAAAGTATATATAAGTTAATATATAAAAGTATATATAAGTTAGTATATATAAGTTAGTATGCTGATATAGCAGCATAATGATTTTGGAAATTGGGTAAAATTTGATTATTTAAGGCGGAATTTGTTTACCTTGAACTTGGAGATGACTATGTTGTAGTCAATTTGAAAGCAGGCACGCAGTACAGAGTTCCACATTCGGACAGTTTTCGGAAAGAAACTGTGTTTATGGAATTTGCGTTTAGATTTATGTACACATAGAAAATATGTGAAATTGTTGTTAATGGCTGTAGCTAGACAAGTGCTTGTTATGAATGTTTTTTGGTTTGGTAGAAATAGATTAAAGTCTGTTGTTGAATTATCCACAGAGTTTTACGCAAGAATGATCAGCAGTCTTTATATTTTAGGGGATGTCATGATACTCCAATCGATTTCGACGTGTTGTTGAATAGCGGGGGTTATATACAATGTACTTTATATTACGTACGTGTCTATGTATATTTATACTTTCGTGTTTATACGTCTAGTAGGTATAAACACACTTCAGCAAACACGGACCTACAACAATTTACAAACAATCCTTATGTGGTAAATAAACATCTCTCTTGTTTTGTTTACTAGCAGTTCAACCCGGCTTTACTCGGGCCCTATCTACTGTTCATAACTTGCCCTATGTGTGAATACACTTTATGTAAAATTCAAATGTTTAGACCAAAATTTCGTAGAGACCGCAGAGGTCAATTTTTAAAAAAATATTTGACCCCTTAATATTTATAATTTTGGTCTCAAATCAAAATACAAAGTCTTACCCATGTCCAAGTTACCTACATCTAAAATTTCAAGTGTTTAGATCCAAAATTGGCGGAGAAATTTGGTAGAATCTGCAAAGTCAACTTTTTCAACTTTGATTTTAGCAGTCAACTTTTCGCTCCAAAACTGCTTAAAATTCTTGCCGCATGTCTGAATACCCGCTATGTATAAATTTCAAATGTTTAGACCCAAAATTGTCTGAGTGATTTGCTAGACACCGCAACGGTCAAATCTTTTGAACTTTGACCTCTTGGCAGCTCAAATTTTGGACACAAACTGATTAAAAAGCTTGTCCTGTTTCGGAATTCCTTTTATGTAAAATTTCAAATGTTTAGACCAGAAATTGGCTGAGTAATTTGGTAGAGATCGCAAAGGTAAAACGTTTTTAAAAATTTGGCCACAATTTTAACCCCTTAAAATTTACTTTTTGGGGGTCAAATCAAATTAAAAAGTTTGATCCATGGCCAAGTAATCTACATTTAAAATTTCAAGTGTTTAGATCCAAAATTGGCGGAGAAGTTTGGTAGAGTTTTCAAAAATCAAATCGTAGAACTTTGACTCCTTGACGGCCAAATTTCTGGCCGAAAACCGATTAAAAGATTTCCCCAAATCTCAATACTCATTTTGTCAAATCTCGAGTCTGTAGACCGAAAATTGACAGAGTTATTTGGTAACGAAATGTACACAGACAGAAAAGCAGACATTTTCACTTTTATAGATATACTAGCATGGGTGCCCGGCGTTGCCCGGTGTTTCGAGGTATATGCTGAGCCAAAAAACAAAACAAAAAAAAACGACAATTTTTAAAACTTTGACTCCTATTATGACCCCTTAACATTTGGCCTCAAATCGAGTTATTAAGTTAGATCCATGTCCAAGGAACTTATATCTAAAATTTCAAGTTTTTAAACCCAAAATTGTCGGAGGAGTTTGGTAGAATTTTCAAAAGTCAAATCGTTGAACTTTGTCCTCTTAATCGCCAAATTTCTGGCCGAAATCCGGTCACATCGATATTCCCAAATCTCAGTACCATGTATATCAAATTTCGAGTGTGTAGACTGAAAATTGACAGAGTTATTTCGAAGGAAAATGTACACACACACACACACACACACACACACACACACACACACACACACACGCGCGCGCGCGCGTTCACTTTTATAGATTTATAGATAGATTCAGACCCAAAAGGAGAACATACCTAGTCAATTGATTGATTTTGATTGACAAGACTATAATAGCTGCAAGAAATATTCATTCTAAAGAAAGACAATTAAGACTCTGGTTATATTTTCTTGCATTATTTTCTGATTTTTCCAGTCTTTTTACGCCATATCTCCTTCGCTTTTATAAACAATCCTCTTGTTTTTATTTTTATTTTTTCTTCCGTCCAATTGCCAACCCACGCGTGCATTTCGTCTATTCTGCCAAGTAATATTTCGGATACTGACTCAACGGGTCACGGATAATCTAGTACGTATTATAAATCGTTAAGCAGTGCGTTTCTCGCATCACGTGTGACGTTAAATGGAGATTTTATCAGTTAAAGAGTTTTCAGAAAGACAAGGAATGGAGGTTGGTTTATGTGCGGAATAGGAGGTAGAAATATCTTTCGACTAAAATTGGTTGTTTAGCAATGAAGTAGGCATTCCACAAATTCTTCTGTTCTTTTTTGTTTTTTTTTTAAATATTTATTGGCAAAATAAACGAAATGCACGCGTGGGTGGACAATTGGACAGAAGAAAAACAACAACAAAAAAACAAAAAACAAAAAAAAACAAGTGGATTGTTTTTAAAAATGGAGAGGGGGGTATGCCGTAAAATAAGATAGGGAAAATAAAGGAAGACAGAAAGAATAGATAAAGACATGGAAGCAGACAGAGAAAAAGCAGAAAGGAAGAAAGGAAGAAAGGGGAAGGATGAAAGAAAAAAAAAAGAATGGAGGAAGCAAAGAAGGGGAATAAAAAAAGAAAGAAGATAAAGAAAAAGGTAAAACGGAAGAAAAAGAAAGAAACAAAGGAAAGAAGGAAAAAGTGGGAAGGAAAGGAGAGAAGAAATAAAAACTAAAAAATAATTAAAAAAGGCCAAAAGAAAGAAAAAAAACAAACAAATAAAGAGATAAAAAAATGAGAGGGGGATGAAAAAAAAGAAGAAATGGAGGAGAGAAGAACAGGGAATAAAAGAAAGAAAAAACGAAAAAGAAAAACGCAAAAAAGAAGAATAAAAAGAAAGAAACAAAGAAAAGAAAGAAAAAGTGGCAAGGGAGGAGAAGGGATAGCGAGAAATAAAAAAAAATAATAAAGAAAAAAAAAAAAAAAAAGAAAAGAACGGTAGAAAAGAAAAAAGAAATAAAAGAAAAAAGAGAAAGAGAAAGAATACAAAGAATGAAGAAAAAAAGAAAAAATAAGTAAGAAAGAAAAACAAACGAAGAGAAGAAAGGAAGTAACAAAAGAAGAAAGAAAGAAGAAAAGTGTGGAAGGGATAAGTTATAAAGAAAGGAAGAGGGGAAGGAAAAATGAATAAAATAAGAAAAAAATAAAGGAAAAAGGAAGGAATACAAGAATGAGAAGAAAAAACAAAGGGATGAATGAAAAAAGAAATGGAGACTGAAGAAATGAAAGAAGAAATGAAAAAATATGTGATTTGTTTTAATTAAGATTGGAAAAAAAATTGTGGAAATAATTAAAGGGAGAATGAAATGCGAAACGAAGGAAAAACAAACGAATGCCAGAAAAAAAAATAAAGAAAAGAAAAATAGAAGAAAAGATGGAAGAAAAAGAAGCGATGAAAAGAAGGAGAAGGAAAGGTAAGAAATGAAAGAATGACAGAATTTAATGGACGAATGATAGCAAAGAATAAAAAGAAAAAAAAGACAAGGAAGTGCGAAGGAAGGGAGAGAAAATGAAACGAAAGATGAAAGAAAGGAAGGACGGGAGGAAAGAATTAAAAAGGAAAGGAAGGAATAATCAGGTCATTGATGGAATACTGTTGCCACATCTTGGCAGAATAAGCTGTTTGAAGCACCTTCTCCTGCCTTGACAGAATTCAAAATAGACTTCGGAACCTCGTGGGGGATGCCCTTTTCTCTTCTCTGCAACCTCTTTCCCACAGAAGATACGTTGCGAGTCTGTCTTTACTTCATCGTTATTTTCATGGCAAGTGCTCATCTGAGTTTCAATCTATGTTCCCCGAACCAAACTTTCATGAAAAACACTCGTCTGACCAAAACCACTATCAATAATTTCCCCCACTCTTTATCTGTGCCTAAACCTAAACGTAGATTCCATGAACAAAGCTTCTTTCTTACAACTGCACGCCTGTGGAACTCTCTTCCGTTTGCCTGCTTTCCAACTGATTACAATTTGATTGTCTTCAAGTCCAACGTAAACAAGTTCTTGATGAACCGTCCCCCTAAGTAATCCAATTTATAAAATTTCCACTACTTATGATTACTACGCTTTGACTAATGTATACTCGTTGCTCCTTATCCTCGAGTGGCATCCGGGCCTTGATAAGTGGTTATTGAAAATTTCTTTCTAATATTGTCATTAGTCTTTTATATACTAACACGTGCCACAGTATTTCCCACAAACCGCATTGGTATAGCCTTCAAACTCAACTCTTTTCATACTACACACAATGCTTCAAGCAAACTACAACATTCTTCTCCTAACCATGCAAGGTTTTTTAATCCTAAATGACTTCGTGATCGCAATAATTACTTTTACCACCGCCGTTACTACTACTACTACTACTACTACTACTACTACTACTACTACTAATAATAATAATAATAATAATAATATGAAGAAATGACGGCGCAAACAAAATTTAAAGGAACGTAAACAAAGATGTCTCCGATTACTACTACTACTACTACTACTACTACTACTACGTGTTATCAACACAGCAAAACTCGATCTTTTTATGTAATCGGCCACTGTTCTATTGGAGTAAACGAATTAGCGGTGAAGAAGAACACGTTCAGAAGACATGAGAGTATTGCAACCGAAATGTTTAGAATAGCACAAAAACATCCTGCTTTAACAAAGCACAAGATGTACTTCGAAATCTAGTGGGATTCTCGTCTTCTCTTTTCTACAACACCTTTTCCATTTGGATCGGGTTGTCATGTGAAACGCTCTTCAAAATGCTCTTGAAATCCCTCACAGATTTCCCGAGTCGACCTCAGGGTGCGTCCGTCCTGGTGCTTGATGCTAACTATATACTTGTCTGAACCACGCAGGGGGACCTCCCTATGTATGTTTGCATCAGAGTTCAGGGTTTCGTTAGCTACTTTCCTAAGCCTAGCCTTAACTACTTGGCCGGTGTAACACTCGCTATCCTTGTATCAAAGGTCCTGGCTAGCTAGTTCTTGACCTATAGTATCCCTCAAACCCGTGCCCCTAGCTAATTTTTCCTCTGGCTGCTTCTTCGTCCTGGCCTTATCTGCTGCAAGGCGTTGAGAGTATGTGACGAAGAAGTTCCTTATCTTAGTTTTTAGGCCAACCCACCATCTACTCCCTGTAACCGCTCCGACGAAGGCCTCTTGAATGAGCCTAGATAGTTTTACTCGGAAATCTTGTATCTCTAATAAGGAGGTATTCAACTTCCAGTACTCTCATAGTTTGGGCATCTTCCCCAGATTCAGACGGGCCATAACTAGTTTATGGTCTGACTGTCCTAGTCAGTGGAAAGTGGGACAATCTAGGAATTCTATGTCTCCTCTTTTTTACTAAGATCCTATCCAGATAGGTGTTTGGGTAGGAGTCTACGCTTGTTGGTCCATGCCCACATCTCCCTCCCTGGGTGCTTGACTCGGAACCTGTCAACCAAATCGCATCTAGCCATCATGTCAGCCAGGCTGGTTTTGCACCTCTCCGACCCTCTAGCTTCACCTTCTACCTTATGTATACTGGGGTCAAGAATGACGTTTCAATCCCCCATAAAAACTACACGCATCGGACTCACAATAAAAGCTTCAAGATCGTGGAAGCAGGAGACCCTTTCTCGAGCGATGCTACAAGCATGAACTGCAATGACTCAAAACAGGCACTTTTTGATGGCAACATCAGACACGACTAGCCTACCTGCCTCATCCCTATGGACAATGTTTACCGTCGCGGACAGAGTGCCCTTTCCCCGTGGGTTCCCATATGTTGAAACGACATCATAATCTCTCGACAGCACCTGAGAATCCACAGACGAAATGAAGTGTGTCTTCTGTAGTCCGGCCACATCCATTCCCAGGAACAGGAGGTGTCTAGGGACGCGAGCCACCCGGTCTGAGGACCTTAAGCCCCTTGTATTGATCACTCACCTATTCAATGTCGGCCACGGCTCCATGAGATGACGCCGATGCAATGCGCCATGCTTAGTGTCGTCAACTCCTTTGTGTTTTGTTGTCTGCTGCATGCAATGCCGCCGACGTCAAGGGGACAGGGTAGCTTAAGTGCCCGGTACAGTGACGGGTGTACCAGGATTGGTACCTTTTCTTGGCCTGAAGGCCAAAAAAAGAAAAAAAGGCAACCTTTTTCCTGTTTGACTTTTTGTACCAGGAACAAAATAGAACTTCCACGAGCAGAGTTTCTAAATCTTGTCCATCTAGAAGACTTTTGCCATTGATGAGTGCTGAATCGTTAGCAAATAGATGATGTGTTGGATTATTCTATCACTCTAGAACGTATTTCACTCGCAACGCAATTGTCTATCTGCATGAAAGTCAAACAAGTCCTAAGATGGAGTACTGTTACGACATCTTGGAAGGAGCTACTTTGAGTACTCTTTACTGACTTGACAGGTTGCAAAAATCTAACCCTAACCCTAACCCTAACCCCAACCTGTCCTTTTCTCCTACTTAGCATTTGTTTCTCTCTGCTCTCCGTCGTTATTTTCATAGCAGGCGCTCGTTGAACTTCAATCTATGTCCACCCTCACTCTAAAATATTCACAAAAACACTCATCTACCAACAACCATTGTAAACAATTTCTCTACTCTCTACTCTCTACCTTTGCTTAAAACTAAACGAAAATTCTATGAGCAAAGTTTCTTTCATAAGAACTGCCCGTCTGCGAAACACAATACCGCGTTGCTACTTCCCATTTGATTATTACATCGTTGCTTTTATGTTCAATATAAACAAGTTCTTAATTTAAATAATTAAATCCTACCCAAGTTCCGCCACTACCAATCATCACGCTGTTTTCTCAACGTACACTTGAAAATCATGTAATCCTCATTCTCGAGTGACCTTTGCACCTTGATAAGTGGTGCTCTTTAGTAAAAAAAAAAAAAAAAATCATGAGTAAATTTTCTTTCCAAGAATTACTCGTCTATGGAAAATAATACTAGGAACTGCTTAACAGCCGACTACAGCATAGTCGTTTTCAAATACGCTATTAATAAAGTTTTGTTAAACCGCCTTCTTAAGCAATCAGATACTGCCTGGATTCAACAATCGTCTACAATTTTTAAGATGTTTCTTTGGCGATCCACTTGACGCAAACCATTAAATTTTGTCCTTGAGTGGCATTTCGGCCTTGATGAACACTAACTCGTTAATAAAAAAAGACTAGTGGGGTCTATGGAAATTCCACGGGGGACTCAATCATATGTAATATATTGATCTTGGCATTCTGTAGATGTTCTGTGTAAATGGAGACGCTATGATATTATTGTAACTTTTTTGTTAAAACTGCAAAAATATTTATCTAAGCTAGCAAGGACGCCCAGCAAAGCCCGATCGTAAAGTACGCTTTAATATGATATTTTAATCCCTGCAGATTTCGTATATATTATTATAGAGTTAATGTTCTATCGATTTTTATATATTATAAAGTTGCGATTTCAAGAATAAAAAAAATATATTCATATGATTTAAGTGCATTAGCTTGAATCGAAACCGAAATAAAAACTGATTAAAAAAATATATGTATATATATATATATATATATATAGCTTGAGTTCCTTCAGCCATAATCGAAACCGAAACCAAAACTTCTTAAGGATTCTTGATAAAATTATTTATATAAAAAAAAGAGATTACTTAAGTGCCATCAGCTATAATTGAAACTGAAACCAAAACTTATGAAAAATTCTTGGTAAAATTATTTATAACAAGAAATGGAAGTACATAACAATTAAACGACCCGGATGTAAGCGTGACACAGAAAATAACGAATGCTATCAGATTAATATATAGATAATACGTATCTCGTCGCGGGATTAGCGAATCTCTCGACAAAGGCTTAATTTCTAGGGCAATTGCTCTTGACATATCAAAGGCCTTCGATAAGGTTTGGCATAAAGGCCTACTACACAAGATTTCCAGCTACGGTATAATTGGAAATGTTTTCTCTATCATTAAATCATTTCTATCTGATAGGTTCATAAGAGTAGTGGTTGATGGGCAGAAATCAGAGGCCCACAGTATTAATGCTGGAGTCCCTCAGGGGTCCATACTGGGCCCAACTCTCTCCCTGATCTACACCAATGATCTCCCAAAACACATACTAAAATCTTTCGTTGACATCTATGCTGATGACACAACCATCTATGGCAACACATCAAAGGCCGTAAATGATGATGTTCTCTCTGATTCTCTCTCCTCTGATCTTGAGCGCGTGGTACAGTGGGGAAAGAGGTGGCTGGTTACCTTTAATGCATCTAAGACCAAGCTCCTATCATTGCATCATAAACGCTCTGATCCCCATCTGGCATCAATTGAAATGGATGGCTCTCGTCTAAGGGAGGCCCCAGGATTTGATAAGCTCCTGGGTTTGACCTTTACACCTGATCTTAAATGGAACACATCCATCAAGTCTGTGGCCAAGGTCGCTGGGAAAATGGTGGGATCCTTCTACCGCTCCAGAAGATATCTCACTAATGATGCAATTCTCTATCTATATAAAAGCCAAGTACGTCCAAAGATGGAGAACTGCTGCCACATCTGGGCGGGGGCTGCAAAAAACAGCCTATCCTGCCTTGACGGAGTACAAAATAGACTCCGTGGCTTGGTGGGGGATGCCCTTTTCTCTACCCTGCAACCTCTTTCCCACAGAAGAGACGTAGCGAGCCTGTCATTGTTCTATCGTTACTTCCATGGCAGGTGCTCGTCTGAGCTCCATTCTCTGGTCCCCCCTCGCTAATCTTTCTCAAATAACACCCGAGTAGCTGAAACCACCGTCAATAATTTTCCCCACTCCCTATCTGTGCCTAAATCATAACGTAGATACCATGAACAAAGCTTCTTTCTTAGAACTGCACGCCTGTGGAACTCTGTTCCGCTTGCCTGTTTCCCTCCCGACTTCAACCTGGATGTCTTCAAGTCCAACACAAACAAATTCCTGATGATCGCCCCCCCCTAAGTAATAACACCTTACCAATTCTCCAATACTCTTGCTACACTATCCCATTGATTACTGTACACACAATAACCCTTATCCCTGAGTGGCCATTGGGCCTTGATAAGTGGTGAATTCCATGTAAAAAAAAAAAAGAAAGAAATCTCGTCGAATATCAAATGGACATTTTTTTTTCTCGAGAACACGAGGCGGTTGAACTCGCAAAGTCGCATGGCGTCGACATTCTCCGCAATTACACTAATCCAGCGTTGCCTCTGATATAATCCGATTCTCGTTCCTCCCGCGTTCGTCATGTGAGACTCGGAAAGTAGGTCATTTGCACGTTGGACGGCGCATGCATATCAGCAGGAGAACATGCCGTTCTGCCATTGGTTCCGGTTAAGAGCACAAACGGATTGATATACGATGCGGCATGGCGTGACGTACGTGGTTACGGCGATCTGACAACACATGCCATGGCTGAACTTGATTGTTTGTCGGATCGGGAGTCGAGGAAACAATCTCTGATTGCATTAAAAAGAGATAATTGCTGACGAATCTTAACGCAGGCAACAATGATGGCCGACCTCGTCGTTCCGCCTCTAGAGACGGTGGATTTTATATGCGTGCTTTGCTGGGAAGTCATACAGACGCGAATGTGTCTGAAATGTAATGGGACTGAGTGCGCGGTGTAAAGGATATTGGGTCTCGACTAGTGATGCGAGTCTTTCAATATTATTCGCGATTTTTATACACTTACCGATTCTGTTCTAAATACCCGATTCCAATACAATTACCGATTCTGTTCTAAATTCCCGAATCCGACACACTTATCAATTCTGTCCTAAATTTCCGAATCCAATACAATTATCGATTCTATTCTAAATTTCCGATTCCGATACAATTATCGATTCTGTTCTAAATTTCCGATTCCAATACAATTACCGATTCTGTTATAAATTCCCGATTCCAAATAAATTATCGATTCTATTCTAAATTCCCGATTCCGCTACACTTATCAATTCTGTTCTAAAATCCCAATTCCAATACAATTACCGATTCTGTTCTAAATTTTCGATTCCGATAAAATAACCGATCCTGTTCAAAATTCCCGATTCCAATACAATTACCGATTCTGTTCCGAATTTCCAATTCTGATACAGTTAGAGATTTTGTTACAAATTCTAAAATCGCCCGAACAGTCGATTTCTCATAGGTGGAGATTTAGCGGAGAGTTCTTACTCTTAAATATTGATATAATTTTTATTTTAGCTTGACAAACGTAATTTTTATTCCTTCATGTACAGCATCTTTCAGTTGTGCCATTATATCCTATTTACTCAATCGTGACATTTTTACTTGTGTCATTTTTATCGGAGACATTTTACCGTAAATTCATTATTATATATAGATTTCAAATTTAATTTAGAAAGATCCGAGAACGTTTTTCTAATGTTAGTATATTATTCGACAGTTGCACTAACTAGTATCGAAGTTGAAAGCATCTCTCTCTCTTCCCCTCTCTCTCTCTCTCTCTCTCTCTCTCTCTCTCTCTCTCTATATATATATATATATATATATATATATATATATATATATAGAGAGAGAGAGAGAGAGAGAGAGAGTGAGAGATACAGGGTGTCCACAAAGTCTGCATTATGCAGCCAGACTTTGTGGGCACCGTGTAGATTATGCAGCCAGACTTTGTGGACACCCTGTGTGTGTGTATATATATATATATATATATATATATATATATATATATATATATACACACACACACACACACACACACACACACACACACACACAGGGTGTCCACACAGTCTGGCTGCATAATCTACACGGTGCCCATATATATATATATATATATATATATATATATATATATATATATATATATATATATATATATATATATATCTTATTCATAATATTCCGAATTTTATTATTTGTATAATTGAGAATTCGGTAATTGTTCATATACCAATAAATTTTAAGTCAGTATAAGGTGCCTTAATTTGCAAGCTTTAAAATTACCAGTTTTTATAATCAAGCATCCATATATTATTTTCACAAAAACAAGCCAAAAGCTGGATTGATAATAAGTAGTGTATTTTCAATGTTCGTTATAAATGTTTCGCGACCATTCGGACAATTTCAAACCTTATATCGTTTGAAAATATTCACAAGAACGGCCTCTCATCGGACGTATGGAAAAACACTTTTTTAATGAACAATATGGAATATATTTCCCTTTTAAGGAAAACTATACGATAAAAGATTTATATAGATTTCTTCCTTCTGAGGTTTTTTTCCGTTTTCTGTTTGTTAAGGATTTTTTTATATCTGCCTATTTTTGCCTTTCTTTTTTTAAATGTTTCCATCGATTATTCATTTATCCTAGAAACCAATTACCTATGTTCCCTTAATTTAGGTTAATATTATTTTTCTCTAAGTTATTAATTAAAAATTTTTTTTTTCTCAATTCCGGACCTGATATTAAATATTTCTACCATATTGTTTTGGTTCTGTGTTAGTTTCGTATCTAATGATTATATTGCCGATTTACAATTATATCGGCATATATTAATTTATTTTTTTATTTCGGACTATTATTCTCATCTTTATCTAATAGTGCGAAATAAAAATAAATTAATATATATAATGCTCATCTCAAAAATGAATTCCAATTAAGGAATAATATATATATATCGGCATACTTATTTGTAATTTCCAAAAGCGGTTGTTTTTTAAAAAAATTTTCCAGAAGGAGAAGAGGGATAGTGTTACTTTTTATTAAATGCTAGCTCAGTTTGAATTTTTAAATTTGGGATTTAAAATCTTTTTCTTTTCTTTTTTCCCCCTTCGTTCCAATCTATTTTGATTTACGGTTATTAGTTATTTTGATGTTGCAAGGGAGGTAACTCTATTCGTTCAAATTTTAACCCTTTTGCCATTTTCTAAGTTTATAAATTCTTATTATGGTGTTATGATTTATTTATTCGTTAATCATCCCCGTTTAATTTTAGGCTGACATGTTCAAATTATAAGCTTACTAGCATGGGTGCCCGGCGTTGCCCAGGTATTTGGAGGTGTATGTTGAGCAAAAAAAAAAAAAAAAAATAGCAGTCAATTTTTAAAAATTTTGACCCCTATTATGACCCCTCAAAATTTATTGTTTTGGGCCCAAATCAAGTTATTAAGTTAGATCCATGTCCAACGAACATATATCTAAAATTTCAAGTGTTTAGACCCAAAATTGTCGGAGGAGTTTGGTAGAGTTAAAGCGTTGAACTTTGACCTCTTAATCGCCAAATTTCCGGCCGAAATCCGATCACCTCAATTTTCCCAAATCTCAGTACCCTGTATATCAAATTTCGAGTCTGTAGACTAAAAATTGACAGAGTTATTGCGTAGGGAAATGTACACACACAGACACACACAGAGACAAATACACAGACAGATACACATACACGTTCCCTTTTATAGATAGATAGATTATCTACATCTCTACTGGGATTCTGATTTATTTCGAAATGTTTAACCTAAGTGTGCTAGAAGACTTTATTTTCTGAGGTTGCTGTTGGCTCCAATTTTTTTCTATGTCATTAATTTCGATTCAGAATTTAAGTTCTTAAATACTTTTCCAATTATAAACATCCTATTTATAAGTATTCTATTTATAAATATTATATTTAACTCCACTAAGTTTTCCTCCAATGGAAGTGGATGTCCAACTTGGTTTTTGAATTTAAAACAAAAATATTATTTACTAAGCTATGAGTTTTCAAGTTTTATTGATCTAAAACAAGTATTTATTAGTCCGCCATCTTTATTTCTATTATTGTGTTTCTAGTGTTTAATTTATATTACTAATCACTGCTAAGCTTCAGATTTGTTTTCTAGATCTGATCCATTTATCACATCTTTTTTACTAAAATTTATCTCTGACCTATCACTTAAAAAGCACTTTAAAAACGTCGATCGAATATTTAAATGAACGGACATTTAAGAAGATCGTTTACGCGAACTGAACCCAATAGGCTAAGGCGTAGAACTGGCAACTATCAACTCGATGGATGTAGGTTCGAACTCTGGTTCAGGATTGGTGTTTGTCTAACTGCATTGGAGAGTAGTAATACAGAGAAACAATCTCTGTGTGAATGAGGACAGGGTTCGTTCATAAAGTAAAGTGTCCTGCTCTTTAATTAAAAAAAAAAAAAAAACAGAAGAACTACGAAGACGGGAATGATACTATTAAAACGAATGACCTTTTGTTCTTCAGCATTTATTTTTCTGCATAGTCATTATTGTCAATGTACTTTTGCTATGGAATTCAATGACGCATCTCCGATTCTGATGTATGTACATGACAGGGCTTGGTTTCTTCTTCGTCAAGGTCTGCAACATAGAGCTGAAACTTTTAGGTCATGAATGCATCAGTTCAGTCACCATAACAATACAATTTGCAATCACCTCTGATATATTAAGGCGGATTAACAAGATATGAGGCATAACTTTTGGAAACTCCCCGCCCCGTCTGTGTGTGACTGCTGATGTTGTTGTTGTTGTTGCTGTTGTTGTTATTTTGGTTGTTGTTGTTGTTGTTCTTCTTCTTCTTCTTCTTCTTCTTCTCTTCCTCCTACTTCTTCTTTTTTCTACTTATTCTCTTTCGTCTTCTTATTTTGTCTTCTTCTTTCTTTCTTTTTTTCTTTACTTTCCTGTCATTCCAGTGTTCTACTAATCCATAAGACGTAAGATTATCTTCGAAATATATAATAGATCATTGGACAAATATATATATATATATATATATATATATATATATATATATATATATATATATATATATATATATATATATCGGATGAGAGGAGGGGGGGATGATGTTGACTAAAGTCGGCCAACTCTTGCTAAGAATCTATTCGTGTACGAATTATATATTTAATCCGGTCAGTTAAGGATTTTTTTTGAAAAAGGTCATGTCTAGCATTCATAGCAAGAATGACGCGTAACAGAAACCATTTTTTAAAAAATAAATATTTCTTATTTTATTTATTTTTTTTGTCGAAAACAAAGCAATATTTATGAAGGAGTGAGCGAACAAAAGTTCTCTTAGACTGACATGCCTCATATTTTCAAGAAGAAAAAAAAAGGTCTGCGTCTAAGAATTCCAGTAATTCCAACGTATTGTTTTACTTACATTTAAAGAAAAAACAAAAACGGTCCTTACATACGAACGTGCATCTATGCGCGCGAACCCCTCACACACACACACACACACACACACACACACACACACACACACACACACACACACACACACACACACACACACACACGCATATATATATATACTCAAGATAAAATAGAAAAAGGGCAGTTTTAAAACTGCAATGGTCTAACTCAACGTTTCGCCCAGTTACGAAGGCTTTAACAAGAGTAGAGGAAAAAATTGACAAAAGTCACATGTTTACACTTGGGAGTTCTTCTCACTTCTCACGGACATCATTGATATTTTGTATGGCGGATGAGGCAGAGTTCCGTAGCCCAATTCATTCAACTTCTGCAAGGTCGATTTAGCAACGTTTGGCCGTGATTTGTCGTGGAGGAGAATTAGACTTTTTCTGTTTACTAATGCTGGGTGTTGTTGTCGAAGTTTCTGATGCATTGTATCTATTTGTTTACAGTACGTTGCCATAATTGTTTCGCCTGCATAAAAAAAAAATTATGGATGAGTACAAACAGTCAGCATGACAATCTTTTGGCGCAACTCTAGCTTCAGGAATTGTCGTTGAGCTTCCTCCGGATCTAACTATTGAGCTGAGCATCGCCGGATGTCGTAAAGAACCCATTTATCATCGCAAGTAACCCGTTCCGGAAACGGGTGTTTCTTGATGCGTAAATAAAGGGAAGATGAAACTTCAGAACGGTGTTTCTTTTGGTTGTCGCTCAATTCGTGAAGCACCCATTTATCATTTTTTCTTTCCAATCTCTCTCAAGTTGATGGAAATCGTCGTATACGTTACTTCTCATGCAGAGGCAAGTTCTCGAACAGTTATGCGTGAATTGGTTTCAACTAAGGCTCTAATTGATCGTTGTCAACATGCAATGGCTGACGACTACGCAATCATCTTCAAGACTCTCATCACCGCCACGAAATTTCTTAAACCACCATTGTGAGAGAGAACAAGAAATTGTCATACAACATCTGAAGAACAAATACTACACTTTGATCTTAGCCCGAAAAACGAGCGACCTTTCGTGCCCCAGAACTTATTCTTCTACATAGTCACCACCATTCTTAACCCCTTTCTGCCAGCGATGAACGATGGTTGTGTATGGGTGTCCGGAGTGCGCTTTTTGACACGAAGGTCTTTCTAGAAGTAAAGCCTATTATTATTTTGAGTGAATTAGTTGAAGAGCTATGCAAACGGGAGTGGTATTATTAAAACGAGCGATCTTTTGTGCTCGATAATTTATTTTTCTACATAGTCACCAATGCACTTTTTCACGGAATTCAATCACGCATCTCTGCTTCTGACGAACGTTCATCGCAGCGGTTGCTTTCTTAGAGTCTCGCACTGTTAATATCTACAATGGAGAGGTGAAACTTTCAGGTCATGAATGCTGAGGTTCAGTCGTTATAACAATTCAATTTGCAATGCTCCCCCCTGATTCATTCGGGCGGAATACAAATAGGAGTCATTGCTTTTGGAACGCCCCTTGTAATTCTCTTTACTGATGCCAATTATGCGCAGTGCGTGCACACGATCTTGACCCACTTTTCTCGATTCTTGTCCAGAAATACATTAGGTTAGGTTTAGGTTTAGGTTGCATACTATGTAGAATACAGGCTATTGTGAAACGCATCGCGGAATGACGAACAGCTATTCGTGTGTATTTATATCAAGGCAAAAATACACGATCCGGTTATACCATACATCTACCTTAGTATCGTAACTGAGATATGGAAGTCCTGTTTAATTTTGAGTCAGTTACGCATGCGTTTTAAATTGAATTTTAAAGTAATGTATAGTTTTATAGATGGGTCTTAAAATATGCTGTTTTTCGATCAAGTCTTAAATTCCAACCACTAATCACTTATATTTAGGAGAATAGACCTGTAAATTCACCCTTGTCTGTTCGTCTGTCCGCACTTTTCTCAATCACTACGCCTTGGAACTTTTTGAAATTTAGCACAAACATTAAACATGATATGCGTAAAAAAGTAACAGAACAGATTTTCCGGGAAAACTCCTGTTGTCCCCCTAGGAGTACCTTTCGGGTAAATGGCTAAAATTGACACTTTTGTGCTTATATAAAAAAAAAAAAATTGATACCTTTGATTTTTATAAAACTTTCTGAAAAGTTGTAACTAACTGATTTCTATATAATTTTGTTTGTCTATACTTCGCGATAACTCTTGGGTGTGCCCCAGGGGCTTTTTTAGGGCTAATAAAAACACTCCATTTTTTGGCACTATTTTATCGTATTTGTCCAAAATATTTTGTGTATATCTATTTAGCAGTTTTTCATGGTGCTGAACTCAAATTTAAATATGTTAAGGCTTTGGGGACTTTTGGGGGTAAATGGGGGTGGGGCAAATGATGGACTTAGTAATTTCTTTTTTGCATGACACAGAACTCAAATTTACATATGTTAAGGCCTAAAACTGCACCGTGTTTATTTTCACCAGGATTTGATGTCCCCTGGGAACTTTTGGGGGCTTAATGGGGAGGGGCAAATGTTGAACTGTCATTTTTTATGCGTCGTTCACTGTGCACCTACGGGGGAGCATGCATGGTTCACTTGCTTTTTTTTTTTTTAGGAAACAACTTAAGCTTACAAGGACGAAATAGTTGGTATTTTTTTTGTTAGCTATTTGAATTAAATATTAAACAATATTAACCGCTACAAAGCGATACAATTGATATTTTAATTTTAAACTTCAAAGTTTCAACGATATACGCCTTCATCAGACCTATAAGATATTTCTTTTTAGCCACATTTTTGTTTTTTACTTGTCGAGTGGCTGCAGTCAAATGTCATATCAGATACGGCTGCTGAGGCTTCCTGGATCTTCCTCCTGCAGCGTTTCTCTCGTGCGGGAGACCTCAAAGGAAATGACAGCCTGGCGGACAGTACGCCGCCAGGTAGCACGGTCAGCAGCGAGAGCAGACCACTGGTAGTGGTCAATGTGGCAGTCATCGAGGGACTTCTTCAGAGAGTCTTTATATCGTTTCTTCGGTGCCTCTCTGTCACGGTGGTCAATAGAGAGTTCGCCATGTAGGGCTATCTTTAGTAGGCAACGATCCTCCATTCGGGAGACGTGCCCGACCCAGCATAGCTGTGATTTCAGCAGCATGGCCTCGATGATGCTGGTGATCTCCACCAGCTCGATAATCTCAACATTGGTGAGTATGTCACTCCAGTGAACGTTGAGGATGGTGCGGAGATATTAAGTGTGTAGCAGGGTCACAGTCAAAAACTCGGGTGGAAACGTGGAACAAAGTAGGAAGAGAGGAATGTTCTCGTCAGAAAAGCGTATTAATACATAGAAACTTTGGGGTTGTATTACTGTACACATAGATTCGAAATAGTTATCAAAAAACAAATATAGAACAAATAAATGTTATCAAAGGCAAGATAAGTTACTTTTCTACTAAACTGGATATAATTTTCGTGTTTTTATTCAATTTAACATGTTTATTCAGCTCGAAAAACATGCAGTGTTTACCGATGTATTGGACAATTCAAGATGGCGTCTGACTCACTCTCTCTTTAACACGGTAAGTTTGGGAAAGGGTGTTATAAATAATAAACTAGAAAAAATACTGTTAGAAATTCGCTCAATATATGTTACCGTGACATAAGTTGACATATATTCGGTGGGTTTTTTTTATATTATTTTGTCTAGTTTATTATTTATAACACCTTTTCCCAAACTTACCGTGTTAAAGAGAGAGTCAGACGCCATCTTGAATTTTCCAATACATCGGTAAACACTGTATATTTTTCGAGCTGAATAAACATGTTACAGTGAATAAACACACGAAAAATATATACAGTTTAGTAGAAAAGTAACTTATCTTGCCTTTGATAACATTTATTTATTATATATTTGTTTTTTCACAACTTTTTTGAATCTATGTGTACAGTAATACAAACCCGAAACTTTATTATCACATATCGTAAAAGTTACTCAAACTTTAAAATCTCATCTGAAAAAAAATATCACGGTACGTAAACTGCACAGGTACCGAATTATATATTAAATATACTACCCGTTAGAAAGCTGTACAATTTATTTTTTTAATTCAGAAGTTTTATTTTTCGACGACGATATACGCCTTCATCAGAGCTAAAAGGTATGGTTTACGACTTTTTAAAAGTTACTTTTATTTAGTTGGGAAGCAGAAATATGAGAGAAAAAAAAATCTTTTTAAATCGAAATGGTCAAAGTGACGTATGGATTTCGTTCTTTTATAGAAATAAACTTTTTTGTCAAGACCGCCGGGAAAATGGTTGGATCAATGGGGAAAGAAGTGGATGGTTACTTTTAATGCATCTAAAACCAAGCTTCTATCTTTACATCAACTCATTTAACCCTATCTAATATCGATTGAAAAACTCATAAATTGGGAGAGACTTTACCTTTATTCCTGATCTGAAATGGAACGCGTATATCAAATCCGTTGCCAAGGTCGCTGAAAAAATGGTGAGATCCTTCTATCGATCTAGTAGATATCTCACTACTGATGCAATTCTCTGTCTATATAAGAGCCAGGTACGTCCAAGGATGGAGTATTGTTGCCACATCAGGGCAGGAGCTGCTAGAAAGACACCCTGCCTTGACAGAGTTCAAAATAGACTTCGTAGCCTAGTAGGAGATGGCCTTTTATCTTCCCAGCAACCTCTCTCTGCTTTATTGTTATTTTCATGGCAAATGCTTGTTTGAGCTCCAATCTATGCCACATCTCGCCAAGCTTTCACGAGAAACACTCGTCTAGCTGAAACCACTATCAATAATTTCCCCCATTCTTGATCTGTGCTTAAACTAAACGTAGATTCCATGAACAAAGCTTCTTTCTTAGAACTGCACACACGTGGAACTGTTTTTCGTTTGCCTCCTTTCCAGCTGACTACAATATGGTCGTCTTCAAGTCCAATGTAAACAAGTTCTTGATGAGCCGTTCTCATTAAGTAATCCAATTTACCAAATTTAAACTACTAATGATTACAACGATATTGTCCCATTGACTACTATACACTCATTGACCCTTATCCTCGAGTGGCCTCTTGGGCTTGATAAGTGGTGACTCCTATGTAAAATAAAAAAAGAATCCTCCACATGTATAAGAGCCGAATACGTCCTAAATGTATATGCCAATGCATGCGAAATGACGTCACCGGTAAAGAAAAAAAGACTATAAAAAACAGAAAGAGAACGATCACATTAGAGACGTTAAGAACGTTCGAGATCACGTGAGAGGCCTGAATGGTACTCGAGAAGAGAGAACGTGGGTGATGTCACGACCGTCGGGTTAGTGTTAGAGTTAGAGATAACGCGGGTGGCATCACAGTTGTAACAATGAGGAAATAAATGTTGTTACAAAAAGAAAAAAAGCGATTTGAAGTTTTTTTTCTATTTTTCGTCTGCTTTGCGACTGAAAACTACAACGTGTTGGTTCCCGAATACCGTTGTAAAAGTACTGTTGCCACATATTTGGGTGGAGCTGTTCAGAGCATCAGAGCACTATTACATGCGTGGACAGAATACAAAACCGACTTCGAAACCTAGTGGACGATACCCCCTTTTTTTTACCTCTTTCACAGAAACATTGCGAGCGTCTCTGCTCTATCGTTATTCTCATGGGATGTTCTCGGCTGAGCTTCACACTATTGTTCACTCTTTTAGGCATTTGCGGCAAACACCCGACTATCTACGACCACTATTAGCTATTTCGCTTACTCTCAATCTGTGCCTAAAACTAAGTGCAATTTCCATGAGCAGAGTTTCTTTCTTAGAACTGCCCCCAGCTGACTATAACATAGTCGGTTTTAAGTCTAACGTAAACAGGTTCTTGATGAGCCGCCCTTAAAAATTAGTGAACTCTTATCCAATTTCCACCAACACGGTAGCAATTACCAATTATCCTTGAAAGGCTTCCGGACCTTTATAAGCGGTGACTGTAAGTTTTGTCTGATTTTGGAATAGCGCTGCTTATTTTTTGGTGGGATTCTTCCGCAAACGATTTGAAAATGTTATAAAAAAATAAATCGTGACAGACCGATCAACCTGCAATCGAACGACCGACGAAGACTCTTTGATCGACGCGTAGATGTAAAGCGTAAAATGCTTACCCATCATTACTTCATTGTCACTGACTTCATTCAACTTGGGCGTTTTTCGATGAAAATCCTATTTCAAACTAAATTATGAAAAAAACGACAGGCCGGAAGAGTCGCTTATAACGATACGCAGGCCATCTCCAACCCCCTCAAATAATCATGAATTCATAAATTAAATAAAGAAATACAAATACATTTGATATCAGTAAGAATTTTAGAAGTTATATAAAAAAAGATGTACTCGTCGCCATTTTTTTTCGAATCGAGAAAATGGCGTCTAAAATGGCGGGAAAATCGACGCTTATAATGTCGAAAACTGTCGTGGGAAGAGGAAAGAGAAAGGAAGTGATGGGGGAGATGAAGTGGATGATAAAATGCGGCTAAAAAAAGTAAAACGTAAAAAAAAAACAACAAAAAAACAAAAACAAACAAACAAACAAACAAACAAAAAAAACAACTACAAAAGAAAGAAAAAAAAACGATTATATGAAAGGAAGACCAAATCAGTGTACTTTATCGGTACGCGGAAGAAGGAACCTGAAATTCCCAAAGCATTCCTGTAGTCATTATCGGTCGAGTAAGCTCTCTCTCTTTTTTTTTTTTTTTCAGAGTATTTAAAAAACAAATGAATTAATTGAAAAAAGTAAAAAAAAAGCATCGAAAAGTACAAGAATAAAAATAAATGAAAAAGAATGAAGGTAAACCTGATATACATATATATGACAACTTAAAAAAAAATATGACTATTCTCTCGTTCTTCAACATAGAAAATTTAAAACTTTGAATTTTTTTTGTAGTGGAGCAAAGAAAGCGTGAAAAGGTGAAAGAGGTTTCGTCGAGAGGCGATGGTGCCAAGATTAAATGCACACAAAAGACCCAGTCTTAAGTATTTGGAGAGAAAAAAAAATCTTATAGACATTTTCACGAGCATAGAACTTGAATGCTATTAGAGAGAACTTAAAATGTCTACAGGAGAGAACTTGGATAGATACAGAAGAGACTTTGAAAACCTACTGAAGAGAATTTGAATAACTACAGGAAGGAACTTGAATGTCTACTTGAGAGAACTTGAATGTCTACAGGAAAGAACTTGAATGCCTACTTGACACAACTTGAATGCTAACTGGAGGGAAATTGAATGCCTACTAAAGAACTTGAATACATACAGGAAAGAAGTTGGATGCCTACGAGAGAGAAATTGAATACGCTCAAGTGAGAACTTGAATAGCTACTGGAGAGAACTTAAAGCCTATAAGACACTGCTTTCACGTGTCTAAGGTCCCTCTTTATATGTGTATGTCATGGCAACCTGGCACGATCATACTTTTCTCTACAAGTCTTCTTCTTGGCTTGACTTCACGAATGAAAATCATATGAAGAGGGCTGTCCACATCGACTGCAGGCACGCTTGTGGCTGACGATCCCGATGTGGGATAAGCAGGTTTGGTTGCAATGACTGCAGTCACAAGTCACGTCAGATGCGGCTGCTGAGGATTCCTGCAGCATTTCTCCCAAAGATTCTCTATGCGGGAGACCTCAAAGGAGGTGACAGCCTGGTGGACAGTACGTCGCCAGATGTCACTATCAGTAGCAAGAGAAGAACACTGGTGGTGGTCAATGTGGCAGGGATTGAGGGGCTTCTTCAGAGAGTCTTTACATCATTTCTTCCGTGCCCCTCTGTCACGGGGCCAGTAGAGAACTCGCCATATAGGGTTATCTTGGGCAGGCGATGGTCCTCAATTCTGGGGGCGTGCCCGTAACTGCGATAACAATAGCATGGCCTCGATGCTGGTGATTTCCGCTTGCTCAATGACTTCAACATTGGTGACATAGTCATTCCAGTGAACGTTGAGAATAGTGCGGAGATAGCGCTTATAATGGAAAAGCTCGAGAAGTCGTATTTGATGATGGTAAGTTGTCCATGACTCAGAGCCGTACTGGAGGGTGGAGAGTACTATGGCTCTGTACACATTGATTTTTTGCTCTTTGTCAACTGTTGGTTTTTCTAGACTTTGTTGTACAGTCTGCCAAAAACGCTGTTTGCCTTAGCCAGTCTATTGTCGATTTCCCTGTCGAACTTTGCATCTGATGTGATGGTACATCCCAGGTAGGTAAACTGGTGAACGGTCTGATGCTGATGTGGGGGTGGGGGTGATACTACCCGAAGAGCGGGCTGGTTGATGACTTCTGTCATTTCAAGCTGACCTGGAGTCTGAAAAGCTGGGCAGCCCCTGCGAAGCATGATATGAGGCGCTGCAAGGCTCTTTCGGTGTGAGCAATGAATCCAGCGTTATCGGCAAAGAGGAGGTCATGGGTCAGTTTCTCGAGAGTCTAAGGCCTCTCTGTACAGGTGTCTGTCCGGATAACCTGGCACGATCATACTTTTCACTACAAGTAGATATGAATTAAATGTTCAAAATAACATAGTATTTAAGGCCCAAATTACTGGCTTTTACGAGGAATGGCGCACGTTCTCCAAGTGATGTTATCTCTTATAATAGCACGAAGCAGGATACTCCACCAGACAAGATGAATGTTTGCCCTAGAATCCAATAAGATCACTAGATCACAAGGAAGTCATACAATAAGATATTTAAATGGTCAGTTGGGAAGATGAAAAATATGTTGCCAACTTCTTGATTAATTCAGTGCTTGAGATGTAAAGGGAAACTTTAATGCAATATTCGAATATTTATGCATTTTATATAGAGATTAAGTGTGAGCCTCAGAAAAAGGGGACCCTTGGCTTCTGAGAAATTTGACTAAAGTATTATGAAACAAAGCACACACATATATAATTTCTATTATACACAAATACACGTGCGCGCGCACACACACATATATATGTGTGTGTGTGAGTGTGGTGAAACTTGCATTACAAACACACACACACACACACACACATATATATATGAGTGTGTGTTTAAACTTGTCTTACGCACACACATACATACACACACATATATATGTGAGTGTGTTTAAGCTTGCCTTACACACACATATATATGTATGTGTGTGTGTGTGTGTGTGAATGAGAGAGAGAGAGAGAGAGAGAGAGAGAGAGAGAGAGAGAGAGAGAGAGAGAGAGAGAGAGAGAGAGAGAGAGAGAGATAAGTTTAACTTACGTAAATCATGATTTACAAATATTTATTATTCCTAAAACAAGGAACACAAGATGAAAGGAATTATTTCCTTATTCCATTATTGCCTTTTTTATAAACTTGCCACATTGTGTCAACTGAAATGTAATGTAACTATACTGACCCCTTACGTACCCCTTACGTCTTTCGGCTTCCTTTCTTTTCCACTTTTTTCTTTTCCTTTCCTTCTTTCTTTCTTCTATCTCCTTTTTCTTTTCTTATAAACTTTTTGGCATTCTCTTCCTCACACTGCCACCTATTTTCAAGTATAAAATGTCACTTGGTATCACCCTCCCACTCTGAGTTAGCGTTTTAATATTTTATTTTTTTATGTAAAAAATATATTTCATTTAACAAGATGCTCTGAATACCAGATATACACTTTATTTCTCTCGCCTTTATTTATTTATTTATGTATATTATTCAGCTTGTCCTTAAAAATCGGAAGAAACAATTGTTTTTTTTTTAATAAAGCAATTTCCTCCGAAACATTAACATGTTCAGTGTAGCGAGTATGTAATACTTGTCTATATAAATAAAAGTTATATATATATATATATATATATATATATATATATATATATATATATATATATATATATATATATATATATTTATATATATATATATATGACTACTTCATTTAATCATAATTAATATACGAAAATATAAATTTATGCGTAAATTTTAAGTATTTACTTCAACAGTACTCAATACGTAAGCCTGATGAACCCTAGGGGGATGAAACGCGGATTATTCTGTGAAGTTAATTGCCATATATATTTTATATATTTTATAACTTACTATATATATATATATATCTTTATTTTTATATAATATAAAGCTGAACACGTGTGTGTGTGTGTGTGTGTGTGTGTGTGTGGTCACGAATAGGCTCCTATATATTTGACTATTTTAAAAAACTGATTACATATAATGATAGAAAATGTATCGAGGATCAGGAATGGGTATGTTTGATCTGGAAGAACGGTGGTTCATAAAAATTATGCGGTCAGCGTTCGCGCCTGGCCCCCAAAGTATGGAAATAAAAAAATGAAAAAAAGTACGTTTACAAGGGTTTTTGATATAGATGTACATAAGAATATTTTGATAAGTATGTTTCAACTTAAATACGGATGGTATAATAAAATTGTGGGGTCTGTGTTCGCGCCTGTACTCCATGGAAATATGGCACAAACTTTAACAAACACTTTTCATATCTATTTGCGTAAGTATACTTTTATAATTATGTTTCAGTTTTAAGAAATATGGTATTATAAAATTATTGGGTGTTCGTTCGCGCCTGACCTCCATTGAATGTAAATATGTCACAAAGTGTAACAACGTTTTTTAAAAGGGGTAAGGGTCCACAATAACACCTTAACTTTAATCCTAATCCATGTTATCTTTTATCTATTTTTTTGAGTTGAATCATATTATGTCGAATAAATTCACCTCATAAATTCACATTCTTATTAAAAGGAAAGCAAAAAAAGTCGGAACTTTAGACAATTCTCGACACAAATTTTGCATGACTCTGTTTTTTCTTCTCCACTTGCACGTGTCACTCTTTTGAAAATAAATAAATAGATAAATAATAAAAAATAAGGACGTTACTTGTTATCGTGTCAAAAGTAGGGAAAAAAATCCTGCCGACGTGATTACGCGTCTTTTAAAAACATTTACACAACCTTTTTATTTTTATTTATACATCTGTTTAAACTTTTTGTCAGTGTACTAGAAAGAATTCAATTGATTACAACCCTTTCTGCTTGTTCTTCACATTACAATAGTACAACCCTGAATCAGACGGCGAAATACTACACCGTTCAATACTGTAAAACTGAAACCAAGCTATTCTGCTTGAAAAGGACGCAATTTTATTCTTATTCGTATTTATGTCGATTCTTTGCTGTAAAAAACTAAAGTAATTACGTGTTTACTTTTTTAATATACCGTTTTGCTGTTTCGGATTATTTTACTAAAGTAAGTAAAGCTTCATTATTTTTCCAAACTGTTTTTGTTTCTTGGTTTTTCGATATGTCGTCGATATTATTTAGTAAGAGTGTTTAGCAGAAAAGCCAACAAACGACTACCCGAAAAAATAAATATACAACAAATAAATGTTACCATAGTCAATAAAAGTTCAGTTCATGTTTTTTTGTTTTGAAATAGTTTTTAATGCTCTTTACTTGAAATAATTTCAGCGAACCGAAATTAAAACGAAATTTGAGGCGATAACTACTTAAATGAATTTTTATATAAACTACACTTGCCATAATCGAATATTCCTCAAGCACAAAATAACGGAAAACATTAAAATATGTCTATAAACATTCCTTACGTTGACGGAACTCTCTTACATTGTTAACACAGAATGCTCAGGTGCCCCTCCTTCAAATTGAAAACGGGGCTCTCCATTTCAAAGTCGCTGCCATTTTGATTTTTTTAAAACCGGTTCGTGAATTAAAAAAAATTTTTTTTTTACAATCTACTTAAAAATACAAACTAATGAACTTTTCTGCCATAAAAGTAACTTTTATTCACTATGGTAAAATTTATTTCTTGTATATTTATATTATTATATATATAACATTTTCTCTTTGTAAGGAAACATCATTTTGTTGGTCACTCTTGGCCACGAATAGAAACAAAGTTGATATAAAAAAATATATTTTCGCGAAATTTATCTTTACTTTCATCATATTTTGCTTAGGGTAAAATTTTTGAGTATTAAAAACCTATCTCTTTACAACCCCCTCCTTTTCATAACCTATCATTCTTTCATCAATCACAGTCCATTTTCTGTAGGCTGCTTTTGAACCCAGTCAACGACGGGTACTTCTGCTAATATATATATATATATATATATATATATATATATATATATATATATATATATATATATATATATATAATCCCGGTTAGGGTTAAATTTTCTATATATAAATACTGTTATTTATATTAGTTTGAAGTTTATCATTGCGCATATCAGGTAAACACTACACCCCTTTGTTTTCATTAATATATATATATATATATATATATATATGTATATGTATATATATATATATATTGCGTTTTAAAAATATCACTTTCTATATCTTGCTTTGTAATAGTTCCATTAATGTATATCACGCGCAATGTTTCAAGCAAACTACATCTTAATATTTTTGTTTTATTTCTCTCCACGTTTCTGTCGCTGTCAGTGCGCCTGTCTCTTTTTTCTTTTCTCTCTCTCTCTCTCTATCTCTCTCTCTCTCTCTCTCTCTCTCTCTTTGTGGTTTTGTATGTCGACAGTTTAGAACGGGGGCGCCCGAAGTCCACATTAAGGAAATCCTCATACGACCCCGAGACGTTCACGTGCGTGGGTGAGATAAAATGACGGCTGGTTTAGCTATGACCCAGTTTTCCTTTGGTATTCCACTCTGAATGAACTTGATGACGTCACTGATGGAACCCAGAGTTATTCCGCCCACCAATTGGAATCTCTAGTGCCGCGTCCTCCATCAGCGTCACCCCCCCATCCCATCAATGACTGCACCCCTCCCCAACGTTCTACATTGTTCATAAAAAAGCGATTCATTCATATTTTCTCTGACCTTTCGTTCACTTTAATTGATACTGACGAGGACGCTGCGTTCGAAGCGGCCAATAGTAAAATTGAAATAAAGAAATAAATAAAAAAGTGACGAAAGATTTAGAAATGAAAAATGGTGATTAGAATGAATGGGGGAAAGAATAAAAGAAAATAAAAAAGAAAAGAAAGCAAAGAGAATATAAAACTAATAAAGATCAAAGATGGATGAAAAACTAAAGATTATTATTAAAAAATAAAACGAAAGAAAGAAAGAAAGAAAGAAAAAAGTGACGAAAGATTTGAAAATAAAAACAACAAAGGAATAAAATAAAAGAAAAAGAAAATAACAAATAAATAAAAAAAATGGTAATTAAAATAACAAAAACGAATAAAATAAAATAAAAGGAAATAAAAACAGGTGAAAAATAAAAATACAAAGATGGATGTGAAAAAATAAAGAGTATTTAAAAAATAAATCAATTGTCCAATAAAGAAAGGAAGAAATAAAAAGTGACCAAAGATAAAAAAAATGGTAATTAAATTAAAAAAAAAAACGAATAAAAGAAAATAAAAGGCGAAAAGATAAAAAGGAGAAAAACAAAGATTTAACAAAAATTTAAAAAAAGAGGGTTATTTAACAAAAAAATTAAATTTCATTAAAAAAAATAAAAAAATTTTAAAATCAAGATAAATGCGTTAAAGATATAAATAAGTATTAAAGACAGAAAAAACTTAACAAAAGAAATAGTAAAAAATGTAGAATAAAAATGAAAAAGGAATTTAAAAAATATATTTAAAAAATTCAAAAATGAAAAAAAAATTAAATTTTTTTTAAAAATTCCAAAATGAAAAAAAAAATTAAAAAATTAAAAAAAAATGCAAAAATTAAAAAAATTCCAAAATGAAAAAAATTCCAAAATGAAAAAAAAATTCTAATATGAAAAAATTCAAAAATGAAAAAAAATTCAAATATGAATAAATAAAGAAATAAAATAAAAAATGGTGGTTAGAGTAAATGGAATAAAAGAATAAACGAACATAAAAAATGCGAAACAAATAAAGATTAAAGATGAATGAAAACCTAAAGATTATTGTAAAAAAATAAAATGTCTTCAATAAAAAAGAAAGGAAAAAAGTGACGAAAGATTTGAAAAAAAAAAACAAAGGAATAAAATAAAATACAAAGAGAATTAAAAATAAAAAAAAATAAAGATGGATTTGAAAAAATATAGAGTATTTAAAAAATAAATCAATTGTCCAATAAAGAAAGAATAAATAAAAAGTGACCAAAGATTTTAAAAAATGGTAATTAAAATAAAAAAAACGAATAAAAGAAACTAAAAAGAGTCGAAAAGTTAAAAAGGAGAAACATATACAACAAAGATTTAAACAAAAAAAGGAGGATTATTTAAAAAAATTTTTTTAAAAATCAAGAGAAACGAGTTAAAGATATAAATAAATATTAATAGAAAAAACGTAGAATAAAAAATAAACAAGAATTTAAAATAATAATGAAAAAATATTAATTAAAATAAAATGGAAATAAATAAAGAAATAAAATAAAAAACGCGTAAAAGATAGACAGAAAAAACAAATATATAAAAACTAACAACAGATATATAAAAACTAACAACAAATATATAAAAACTAACAACAAATATATAAAAACTAACAACAAATATATAAAAACTGGAACAAAACGTCGAATAAAAATAAAATGTTTGGAAATATAAAACTAGTAAGAAAATAAAAGAATGAAAGAAAATAAAAAAGATGCGAAAAAAAGAAAAGAGAAGATGAGATGTGAAAAAAAAGATTATTTAAAAAAAAATAAAATATGTTCATTAAAGAAAGAAAGAAAGAAAAAAGTGACGAAAGATTTGAAAAGAAATTAAAAAAAAATTTTTTTACATGGAGGTCACCACTTATCAAGGCCCGGAGGCCACTCAGGGATAAGGATTATTGCGTGTACAGTAATCAATGAGATAGTATTGTAGTAATCATTAGTATTGGGGGTTTTGATAGAGTGTCTTACTCAAGGGGGCGGTTTGTCAGGAGTTTGTTTATGTTGGACTTGAAGACGTCCAAGTTGTAGTCAGGTGGGAAACAGGCAAGTGGCAGAGAGTTCCACTGGCGTGCAATTCTAAGAAAGAAGCTTTGCTTATGGAATCTACGTTTGGATTTAGGCACAGATAAAGAGTGGGGAAAATTATTGACAGTAATTTCAGATTGGCGAGGGGGGGACCAGGGATTGGAGCTCAGACGAGGTCAAGCCTAGAAATAAAAAAAAACAAAGGAATAAAAGAAAATAAAACGTGGCGAAAAGCAAAACAGAAGGAAAACAAATACAGATCGAATATAGATTAAAAAAAGAAAAGATTATTTAAAAATATATTTAAAAAAATTAAATAAGAAAATAAAAAAGATTTTTAAAATAACGATAAACGCGTTAAAGATAGTAACGAATATGATAGACGAAAAAACTAACAAAAGAAACAACAAAAAAACGTAGAATAAAAAAAATAAATTTAAAATAATAATGAAAATAAAACTGAATAAGGAAATAAATAAAAATGACAAAAGATGAAGAAATATAAAAAAAAGTGTAATAAAAATAAATGGTAAAAAGAAAAAACAGGGGAAAGAAAGAAATCCTAAACAACAAACTAATAAAGATTAAAGATGGCTTTAAAAAAAATACGATTTTTTTCATACATAAAAAACTTTTTAACAAACAGTATAAATAAATAAAAATTAACCAAAAAATAAAAAATAGAAAAAAGTGTGGTATAATTAATGAAAATAATAGATAAAAATAATTAAAATTATAATGAAAAAATATAGTAATTAAAAAAATTGGAATGAAGAAATAAATAAATAAAAAATAATGTGAGAAAATAATTAATAATAATTAAAAAAATATTTTTAATACAGAAAAAGTGAATAAAAAATATGAAAATAAAAGATGGATGTGAAAATAAGAATTTTTTTAAATGAATAAAAAATTCAATATAAAATAAAAAGGGAATAAAAAACTAATAAAAATCAAAGATGGGTGTGAAAATAATAACATTTCTTTAAATAAATAAAAAAGGAAAAAAACTAAATATAATACGAGTCTAAAAATTTCAATATAAAATAAAAAATGTTAAAAATATAATACGTGTGTAAAAAGATACTAAAAAATCTGAATATAATGAAAAATAGAAAAAAATAATTAAAATGATAAAAATAGAATATCTAAAATAATAATAAAAGAGAAATAAAAAAAAAATAAAATTAAAACTAAATAAAACAATATAATAAAATAAATAATAACACGAATAAATAAATAAAGATAAACAAAAATTAAAAATACGAGGAAAGAAAAAGAAAGAAAACAAAAAAAGAAGAAAATCAATGATCAAAGAAAAAAGAAAGGGCGATAATAATTAGGTAAATTTTTAAAAATATTGAAAAGAAAGAAAACAAAAAAAGAAGAAAATCAAAAAATATTAAAAATTAATTTAAAAATATTAAAAAGAAAGAAAACAAAAAAGAAAATCAAAGAAAAAAGAAAGGGAGATAATTAGAAGGTAACGTTTTAAAAATATTTAAAAAAAGAAAACAAAAAAAGAAGAAAATCAAAAAATATATTAAAAATTAATTTAAAAATATTAAAAAGAGAGAAAACAAAAAAGAAGAAATAATTAGGTAACTTTTTAAAAATATTTTAAAAAAAAGAAATAAAAAAGAAGAAAATAAAAAAATATTAAAAATTAATATAAGAATATTTAAAAGAAAGTAAACAGCAAAAAAGAAAATCAAAGAAAAAAGAAAGGGAGATAATTAGTGGGTAACTTTTTAAAAATATAAAAAAAGAAAACAAACAAAGAAGAAAATAAAAAATATTAAAAATGAATTAAAAAAATATTAAAAAGAAAGAAAACAAAAAAAAGAAAATCAAAGAAAAAAGAAAGGGAGATAATTAGTGGGTAACTTTTTAAAAATATAAAAAAAGAAAACAAACAAAGAAGAAAATAAAAAAATATTAAAAATTAATTAAAAAAATATTAAAAAGAAAGAAAACAAAAAAAAGAAAATCAAAGAAAAAAGAAAGGGAGATAATTAGTGGGTAACTTTTTAAAAATATTAAAAAGAAACAAAAAAAAAAGAAAATTAAAAACATCTTAAAAATTAATTTAAAAATATTAAAAAGAAAGAAAACAAAAAGGCATAAAATCAAAGAAAAAAGGAAGGGAGATAATAATTAAGTAACTTTTTAAAAATATTAAAAAGAAAGAAAAAAAAAGAAGAAAATCAAAAAATTATTAAAATTAATTTAAAAATATTAAAAAGAAAGAAAACAACAAAAAAAGAAAATCAAAGAAAAAAGAAAGGGAGATAATTAGTAGGTAACTTTTTAAAAATATTAAAAAAAGAAAACAAAAAAAGAAAACAAATATCAAAAATTAATTAAAAAATATTAAAAAGAAAGAAAACAAAAGAAGAAGAAAATTAAAGAAAAAAGGGAAATAATTAGTAAATAGGACGTGAAAATCAGAAATTAAAAAATGAAAATGAGTAAAAGAAAAAAAATGATAATAGAAATAAATCCCAGAATAAAGAAAAGCTAATTAATAATGGCAAATAAATAAAAAAAAATAGAAGAAAAATAAACAAAATGAATGCAAAAAAAAAAAAAATGAAAATCTCAAGACAAAATAAAAAAGAAAAACACCAATGAAATAAGGATGCAAATATAAAAGGCAAGAATATGAAAAAAAGGATAAAAATTGGAAGGTAAAATATCAAAAAAATATAACAGTATGGAAACAATTTAAAATAGATAAAAATATAAAAATACCGAAAAAGATAAAAAAAAATAAAAAAAAAAAATAAAGAAAAAAAAAACGAAATATAGTAAAAACAATGATAAAATAAAAATGAGAAAAGAAAAGTAAGAAGGGGTTAATTAATAAAAGAAAAATGAAAGAAAACGAATAATGATATAAATGTCATAGAAATTAATAACATTGTATATCTCTTGAAACAGTCTCACATATTGTTCGTGTTGGGCGTTCTAAAAGAATATAAAAGTCGCCATGACAAAGTTTGTACAAATCTGCACTGGAGTTTTTGCCAAAAGTTTGGAATCAAAGTGAAGGTCAAATGGTACCAACATCACCCAGAAGGGGTGGAAAAAAATGGATTTCATGATTCAGTGTGATCGAGAGATAACTCACAGGAAACCGGATATTGTAGCTGTGAAAAAAAAAAGACTAACGAATGCCAAATTATTGATGGAACTTGCCCAAACGACATCAACTTAACAGGGAAGAAAAATGAGAACATACAGAACTGTCACGGTGGAGATTGGTAGATTGTGGAATAAAAAAATTCTATCGTGTCAATAATCATAGGCGCACTTGGCTAAATTCCTGGCGATCTTATGAAACAGCTGAAGTTGGGAATCAGATAGAAAATCATCGTACTCCAGAAGTCAGTTCTGCTTGACTCAGCAAACATCCTACGTCATGTGCTTTCCATCTAATTGACTCTTTCACTAGCCTCGCTAGCTTTGGTGTAAGAGCCCGCTCTTGAGTAAAAACAAATCGGTGCAAAAACATCACAGCACTATGAAATTAATGGAATAATAATAATAATAATAATAATAATAATAATATTATTGTTATTATTGATAATATTAATAATAATAATAATAATAATAATATTATTATCATTATTATTGTTATTATTGATAATATTAATAATAATAATAATATTATTATTATTATTATTGTTATTATTGATAATAATAATAATAATAATATTATTATTATTGTATTATTGATAATATTAATAATAATAATAATAATAATAATATTATTATTATTGTTATTATTGATAATAATAATAATAATAATAATAATATTATTATTATTATTATTGTTATTATTGATAATATTAATAATAATAATAATAATAATAATAATGACGACGACGACGACGATGATGATGATGATGATGATGATGATGATGATGCTGCTGCTGATGATGATGATGATGCTGATGATGACTAACGGGACCTGAGAAAACGCAACAGCGACGTCTTTCATATGTTGTATATTGCTGTTGGGCATTCTGTAAACGTTCAGCTCGAATGCAGGTCCCGCGATATTGTTTGCTAAAACTGTAAAAGTATTTATCTAAGTAATCTTGTTAATGTAGTGTCGGAATATATTTGGTTATTACGGTTTATCTCCAGTATCCTTATAGGAGTCTGTGACATATTTCCATTGTATGAACGCCCGGCGCGAACAGAAACCCCACGATATTATTATACCATCTTTAGACAAAAGATACTACTTTTATATCCTAGTCAGAACACCAAGAAGGTATATTTTAGTTTCACGTACGGCACAAAAGCAGCACATATTTTTAACATTGCGTTTTTTTTTATCGGGAGATCCTATTTATTAAAAAGGGGGATAGAAGGTGTTAACATACTGCGAACATTTAATTAGCGTATCTATATACTAATTTGATGCTAGTAGTATGCTATCACCTTCTATTCTCCTTTATGATAAATAGGATCTCCCGATCGAATAATTTATAATCTGGAAACCGTAATATCTAGATGATGATGATGATGATGATGATGATGATGATGACACAAATAATAATAACAATAATAATAATCATAATAACAATAAAAAAATAATAACAAGAACACTACTACTACTACTACTACTACTACTACTACTATTAATAATAATTTTTTTTCGTTTATCAACGTCTCTCTGAAAAGCGATTCGTTTCCAGAGGATTTCCCTCAATCCCAGCTCCAAACCAGGAGCTCCAAACATCAAGGGTTTTCCTAAGGATGTTGGTGGTACCTACAATAGTAGAGGTCTGAAGGCTGCCTAAAACATCGGGGATTTTTAGTTTTTTAAATTATCCTTCCAGACGACTTGATACTCCTAGTATTTGTGTTTTAACCCCGTGTATACGCATTATCTTCAACGCCAATCGAGCATAATTGCTCCATTTCTCGTTCTCCTTCTCTCTCACGTTTCTGTCCTAGGGTACTGAGAAGTCTACGAATAGCCACTTTTTAAAGACCTTGTCAATGACGACAAAATCCCGACGATTATGTTCCAATTGCTAAGATGGGACACTTTTGTCCCACGATACCTCTACATTTCCATCCTCACTTGTTCTCACATCATCAGGCACTTCGTCAAACCACTTTCCAGCACACTTCACCCCTACCTTCTTACAACCATCCCAATATATCCCGAGTCCCATGCGATCATGTCTTTTGTGGTACTCTCTCTGGGCCAATCCGCCACACCCTGCTGCAATCTTCAACAGTCTCCTCTCCTAGAACTGCGCAAACTAAAGCTTCAGTACTCTTATGCAGATACTCAGCTCTAAGCCATTGCCATGATCTTTTATCAGTCACATCTGCTAAATCATGGAAGAACTTTCCGTGCATTTTCTCCCTAGCCAGTTCCTCTTTCCTTTCTCTATCCATACGTTTCATATCCTCAGACTTTGTCTCACTTCTAACCACATGCTCCTTCAACGACATCTCCTCCGTTCTAACACAATCTTTTACACTTTTAAATCCTCTCCCACCGCCTTTCCTCTTTCGATACAGCCTTGCTACACTACTTCGAATGTGGAATATACCAAACATTGCTAAAACTTTTCTTGTTTTGATATCCATGGCATGCAACTCCTTGTCAGATCATTATTAAATTCCCGCACTGTATCTCAAAACACCGACTCCCCATGCATTCACCGCTTTCATAAGGTTGCCTCCTTACAATTTCGACTTCGCAATTAGTTTCACTCTTCTAAGATACTCCTTCCTGGCTTCCTCATTCATCTCTCTGTTCATGATGCCTACACTCTCCAACACTCCCAAATACTTACATCCTGTATCTTCTATTTCTTTCATAATTTCTCCATTTGGCAGCACTATTCTATTCGAATGAACTTTTAATCCCCTTTTCATCACCAACGCCGCACACTTACTAATCCCAAACTCCATCCCGATGTCTTCCGAGCATGTCCCGACGAGCTCTGCTACTCTCTCCATTTCCTTTTCATTTCTACCGAATATCTTCAAATCATCCATAAACAGTAGATGGTCGAGGCGTTTGCAACCGGATCCAAAGTTATACCCCAGCTTCTCTATCTTCAAGAGGATGCTCAATGGCATCATTACCATTACAAAAGGAAGCGCAGATAGCGAATCTCCTTGAAATAATAATAATAATAATAATAATAATAATAATAATAATAATAATAATGACAATAATAATAATAATAATAATGATAATGATAATAATAATAATAATAATGATAATAATAATAATAACGATGATAATAAAAATAATAAAAATAATAATAATAATAATGATGATAATAAAAAAATAATAATAATGATGATAATAAAAATAATAAAAATAATAATAATAATGATGATAATAAAAATAATAATAATAATAATAATAATAATGATAATAATAATAATAATAATGATAATAATAATAATGATGATAATAAAAATAATAATAATAATGATAATAATAATGATGATGATGATGATGATGATGATGATGATGATGATGATAATAATAATAATAATAGTAATAATAATAATTCTGATTTCGTTTATCAACCTCTCTCTGGAAAGGGATGATATTCATTTCCAGAGGAGCTTCAAAATCTAAGGTGAATACTACTACTACTACTACTACTACTACTACTACTACTACTACTACTACTACTAATGCTACTACTCGTACTAGTACTACTACTAGTTTTTCCCATATTAAAACCCGACTCTCTGTAATTTTGTCCTCGTGGGGAGGACAGAAAGTAGGGACAACACATCTAAATTATTTTATCATGATGTCAACGTGAAAATAAACTAAAATAAATGAAAAAATGAAAACGAAAATACGTCGCGTGGTGCGTAAAAGACAATGCTCGCCACGGAAGTCGTGTGGTGGGATCGAACACCGGAAGAGATAAGACGGCTGCGGTGGGTGCTTTTCTTGGATGTGGGTCGGGTTGTGTAGCCCTGCCTTCCGACCTAGTTTCGTTTTTCGGCACTTGCAAAGACGCGATAACAGCGAACGCTTTTCTATTATTGTGCTCACGAGGCTTGCTAAGATTCTAACCGTTCTTGGTGAAAGGAGAAAGATTCTTTTGCTCGCCAAGATGGGTTTTCTTTTTATTTTCGGGCGGAATTGAGGGAGAGTGATCAAGCCAATGAAGCGAAGAGAAATAATAATAATAATAATAATAATAATAATAATAATAATAATAATAATAATAATAATAATAATAAAAACCACTGAGAAAATGGCAATTTTTGAGGGGAGAGAAATTCTTGGAAGAATAAAGCAAACGAACGCAAGAGTCTAAAAAATTGTAAAGTTTCCAAAAAATTCAATGAACGCGGAATTTCTTCGTAAAATTAGCTGAATTGGAACGGCTAATCTTTTTGTTGTTGTTGTTGTTGTTGTTGTTGTTGTTGTTGCTGTTGTTGTTGTTGTTGTTGTTGTTCTTCTTCTTCTTCTTCTTCTCTTCTTCTTTTTCTTCTTCTTTTTCTTCTTTCTCCTCTTTCCACCTCCTACTCTTTCTCTACAAAATTTTTCTCTACTAAACTCCATCCCCTAACTTCTACTCTTTCTTCTTTTTCTTCTTCTCCTCCTCTTCCTCTTTTCAATTCTTCTTCTTCTTCTTCTTCTTCTTCTTCTTCTTCTTCTTCTTCTTCTTCTTCTTCACATTTCAAAATTCACATTATTTAAAGTTGCCTTCAATTTTCACACATAATCAGTATCCACCAACTAAGCAAGATTCCTTGAATTCCAATTTCTTCTTAAGACCATTTAAGCTTGAGCCCAATATACGAAAGAATCAAAATCATGCAGAAATTTTGATTAATATTTGAATAAGGATTCTACACATAGCGTTTAATATCATAATATTAGATTGGGGCAAAAATAATGTCGTATTTTGACGTTCAACTATATATACATTCAACTATATATACATGAAAACGATATTATTTTCGCAAAAAAATATCTTGATTTTAATTCTGATAAGCGCATATAGAAATGGTACAAATTTCATTAGTTTTACCTGCCATGAGACAGGTATTTATTAAAAATGTTTATAAAGTTAAATATGTTCAAATGTTCATATATCTACATGTACAAGATTCACTCCTAAACTAGTATTATGAATGTTACACAACACTGCTACAAGGCGTCAATAGTCGTAAGGTGGACTATATTTAAGTAAATTTATCAGGCTGACAAGAAAGTTATTGCGGTTTTTTAACTTTTAAATTACAAATGAACATATCTCGGTTCAAACAAAAAACATTGATGCAAATAAGTACTATAAAAATCAGCACATTTTTGCCAATGCAAAACAAGTATATTTGTGCCAGTAACCTAAAAATCTTGCGTTCTGGTGGGGATGAAGTTGCTGAAGGCGTTTTTCTCATCGCTTAGGTTTTTTAATCATTTTTTCACACAGACAGTTGTCGAGATACTTGGAAATGGTAGTTGGAAGGTGAGAGGTGTGGAGAGTATGGCAGATAAGGCAGAGTTTCGTAGCCATGTTCACTCAACTTCTGCAGGGTCGGTTTAGCAACGCGCGATCGTGCATTGTCGCGGAGGAGAATTGTTATTTTCCTGTTAACTAATGCTGGGTGTTGTTATCGAAGTTTCTGACGCATTTCATTTCATTTATTGACAGTACTGATGGTTTCGCCTGCATTCGGAAAACTAATGGATGAAACCGCTTGCAGACCACCAAACAGTTAGCATGAGTTTCTTTTGGTGCAACTCTGTCTTTGGGAAGTGTCGTAGAGCTTCGTTGGCGTCTACCGACTGAGCTGAGCGTCGCCAGTGGTCGTAAAGAATCAACTTTTCATCGCAAGCTACAACCCAGTCAAGAAACGAGTCGTTCTTGTTGCGTAAAAGAAGGGAAGATGACACATCATAACGGCGTTTCTTTTAGTTGATATTCAATGCGTGAAGCACCCATTTATCATATTTTTCCTTTCTAATCTCTCTCAAATGGTTGGAAATCGTTGTATACGTTACCTCTTATTCAGCAGCTAGTTCTCGAACAGTTGTGCGTGGATTGGCTTTGCAGCATCTAATGGCCGGTCACTACTCTTATCATCTTTAAGAATCTCGTCGCTACCACGAAATTTCTTAAACCACCATTGTGCTGTGTGTTCAATAGTGGTTTCTGAGCCAAACGCTTAATTGATATCGCGAGCTGTTTCGGCAACTTTTCGGCCTAGTTTGAATCAAAATTAGAAAATTGTACGAATTTGCTTTTTTTTTCCATCTAGTATTAAACGTTCTGAAAAAAAGACATGCTTGTTTTAAAACGATTGTAATTTAAACGATTAGATAGATCGAAAAACGCTCTTTAAAATGATATGTAACGTAAAGGTATTGTAACGAAAACTCATCTGAATTCATGCTGTAACGTCGTAGGAACAAACACAAGAAAAGAAATCACTGTCCGAGTTGGCGTTTTTTTTTTTTTTTTTAGTGCAAATGAAATGCATTTATTCATGGTTTTTCCAAAACAATACATTTTATTATATTTCCAAAGTTTCTTGCACACATATGTGCTTTTCTTAAAAGTCTCTGTCGCTGCCACTCCAACGCCGGCCCCAGTCAGCGCTACCTCACCCTCGCCTTTCTCACGTCCATCTTTTCTCCATATCACATGGAGTATTTTTCTCCCCTTTTATAGCGGCGCAAGCTCGCGCTTACTTGCTAATTTCCAGACCTGCTTTGACGGCTACCGCTGCTAATATTTTCGCTAGCCAGCGATCCTTCGGCTGCTGCTGATATTTTCACACGCACCCACCCCGCGCTCTGCTACAACGCAAAGAGAATTAAAAGAATATGGAACCTTGTACAAATAGACATACGTCCGATTTTTTTCCTAAGATTTAAAAATAGATTTAGATATCAATGAATATTTACCAGATTTCAGATTTTAGAGTATTTTAAAGAGTGTTAGTGGCTGTATTATTTGGACTGTGCCGACCATACCAAAAGGGCACTCACTGGCTTCCCCCAAAGGAGGAAGTTTCCTGGGTATATGAAATTCACATGCGGTCCTCAGTCACATATATTATTATTATTATTATTATTATTATTATTATTATTATTATTATTATTATTATTATTATTATCCTATTTGAACATTCAAATATTTCAGATTTGCATCGAATTTGGTCCATGGACATTAGACATCAATTAATTTTCTGGATTTCAAATTCTCTTAAGACTCCTTAAGCTTACGCTTTAAATCTGCTACATTTTTCAGAATAAAAATATATAATGACTTTTGATTAAAATTGGGATTCTAATTGTCCAGCTAAAGTTTAGTAAAATCCTATCTTGATTTAAATTTTAAATGGTGCAAAACTGTTCTGTTCGCGTAGTTTATTTTTACCTGCATTGGGACGGGTATTCCTCTAAGAGTCCCCGTCAAACGACTTAGTAAATGGTTGCTTTCCACACAAGAAACCAGTCCTCAAAATCAAATATATAAACGTGGTTATATAATAACATGTAAGTGTGGTTGTTGTTGTTGTTGTTGTTTTAACATTAATAATAATAATAATAATCTTCTAGAGGTTACACTTAATCTTAACACCAAATCTTATAGCCCCTATCATAAACCCAACCTTACGCTTTTATACGTCCATAAATCTTCTAACCACCCCAACTCAATTATAAAATCTATATTACCATCCGTCTCTAGAGGAATTTTTACTCTTTCTTCTGATAAAAAACTTTTAATCAAAATGCTATTTTCTTCAATAATGCCTTAAGGAACTCCGGACACAATGAAAAGATTAAATACAACCACTATGCTCCTCCTGCTGGCCGCCTTAAATCAGTAATCACACACAATATGACTCGCAAGAACCCAGTTCAAATAACAAGATCCGCGCTATCAATAGCAATGGACCAGTCTACATATATAATCCAAATCAAAATACTAATCTTAATACCTCTAACCTACCCATTCACATCAGGAGAAAGAAACATATTTGGTTTAATCCTCCATTTAGTATAAATATCAAAACTAATATACCCAAGGAATTCTTCAACATTGTACAAAACTCTTTCAAATACCCACACAGATATAGTTCTATTTTCAATAAAAAGTCAATAAGGATTTCTTATTCAAGTATGCCTAATTTAGCACAAAGAATCTTAACATCTAATAACAAAAAAATTAAATCAGCCCTAAAACCTCTTTCCCAATTAAATGCAAAACTAATTGTAATTGTAATAACAAACATCTTTGCCCACTCAATAATGATTGCAACCATAAAGATGTTATATATCCATACACAATTACAGGGCTCCAACGCAATCCTCCCATAACAGACACTAATATTTTGTCTTCAAGTTATCCTTCTTCCCATCCAATATACCACCCCAGCAGCCCCTCCATCTACAATCATACAACTAGCAATAATAATAATAATAATAATAATAATAATAATAATAATAATAATAATAATAATAATAATAATAATAATAATAATAATAGTAGTAATAATAATAATGAGAATAATAATAATGAGAATAATAATATTGGTTCTAACATCCATCCTAACACTAACAACACTCATTATCTCCCCAAAACAGTCCCCGTACAATCATTGCCCCACCCTTTGTTCAACACAATGAACAAAATTCAAACTATTTCTCTAATACAAATCAACAAATTAATATTAATTTCAGACCTCGACCTTTTAATAAAGTACATACATATATCGGCGTTACTTCAACATTAATTAAGAAAAGAATATCAAACCACATTTCTTCTTTTAACAACCAAAAAATCTAATAATAACCAAGGAACTTCTCTAAGCACATTAATAAAAAAAAAACCTAACTCTAACAATACCCCTTCTCAATCAAATGGACTATCATAAAAAAGTTAAGTCTTATACTCCAGGCCCTAAATCATGTCGCCTCTGCACAACCGAAGCTATAACTATAATTACTTCCTCTCAAAGTAGCAATATAATAAACTTTAAAAACGAACTGATCTCTTTCTGTAAACATAAGTCCAAATTTAATTATGGTAAATTTGAAATTACATAGCTATTACTTTAACCTTTCAGATATATATTTTTCTATAACATTATCGTTTTTTCTACATACTTTCTTAATACTTTATAACTTAATAATCTTTTATTGTAATTCTTTATTTCTTTTTTGTTTGGCCGGTTTTCATCTGCAATTTCCGTTTTAGTGTTTAAATATTCCTATCTATCAAATATATCAATCTACCTACACATTCATATCCTGCATGTATGTTTAGTTATATTTTACTACATGCATTTACTAACATACTTACTTGCTTTATCCGGAATTTGCAGATACCGGCCATCCTCTCTCCTCTAATTTTTTAAACTCTTTATTTAGTTATTTATTTATTCATCTATTTACTTATATGTATGTGTACGTGTGTGTGTGTGGGTGTGTTTGTTGTGTATATATATATGTATATGTGTAATTGTATGTAATCATATGCATGTATGTATGCATGTATGTATTTATGTACATGTGTATGTATTTATTTTATTTTTCTTCTCATTTCATTTGGTGTCTTTTAATAACTCCTGCTGATAATTTAATTCTTAAGTTATATCTTGTACATTTCAGTTGGCCCTTTTTTTGCTCTGAATTTTTTGGCGCCTCTCAACGTCATCTTGTCTGGGTCATTTTAACATTGGCTTTTCTATTTTAAATTTAATTCATTAACCATTCAATTTTTTTCTCCTTCTTCCCTCATTTTTCTTAATTACGCCTTGCCTAGGCAGTCGAGTTTTAAATTTCTTACGCACATCTTATCTTTCTTTTAATAATATTATTGGAATTTCTCCTTTTTTTTGTACCTATTTGTGAATTATTCCACGGATTTCGGTCTTTTGGATTATTTTGGACCATCTTCCAAATACGCAATTCCCTTGGATTTTACTTCTGCGAATGGAAATTTAACCAACTTTCTTGGATTTGCATTTTTGGATTTTATCGTCAATGGATACTTTACCTTTCACCAGACTATCCATTCACGTGAAATCACTTTTTTTATTCACCGTATTCCCTCTGCTTCACTTTTTGTAAACAAGTAAGATCTTTGACTTGCTTTTAGTTTCATCAAATACTTTTGCAAGCAAAATCCGATCCCGCATTCTGTTAAATCCTACACTCTGATGAGAAGGAAAGTATTTCTTCGAAACTCCGCGGATTAAGAACTATCCACTTATCAAGTGTTTCTTTTTCAGATTAAATATGTTTATCATGTTTTATTAAATGTTTTCTCTTGATATATATATATATATATATATATATATATATATATATATATATATATATATATATATATATATATATATATGCTAGCAGGCTGCCCGGCATTGCGAGGTCCTAAAATACGCTTAAATATAATATTCTTATTAATGCAAGTTTCGTATTTATTATTTATCATTATTTTATATTGAACTCAATACATCGTAATCTATATATATATCTATACAAGTGAAATTGTTTGTGCGCCTTTGTGTGTGTGTGTGTGTGTGTGTGTGTGTGTGTGTATGTGTGTGGGGGGTATGTGCGTGTGTGTGTGTGGTGTACATTTCCTTACCAAATAACTCTGTCAATTTTCTGTCTTTAGACTCGAGGTTTGACCAAAGGGATACTGAGATTTTGAGAAAATCTTTTCCATCAATTTTTTGCCAGAAATTTGGCTGTTAAGGCGTCAAACTTCAACTATTTGACCTTTAAGAATTCTACCAAACTCCTCTGCCAATTTTGGGTCCAAACACTTAAAATTTTAGATTTAGGTTACTTGCACACTGGTCAAACATTTTACTTGAATTTGAGCCCAAAACAATAAATGTTAAGCGGTCAAAATTTAGGTCAAAGTTAAAAAAAATTGACATCAGCGGTCTTTACAAACTTTTCTCTATGGTAGTTAAAGTTGACTTTTATATAGAAAGGCGTTACCGTACATATTCACACCTTTTAATATATACATACACACATAAACTTATGAACAGAACATAGAGTCCGAGCAAAGCCGGCGAAACTGCTAGTGATTTAAAAAATTTAACAAAAAAAAAAAAAGGATCTGTGCGCCACCACCGAGAATCGAAACCGAAATGTTTAGCTTACGATTTACTTTTGCCTTTGACATTAATGCTTGAGCTATGAAGACATGTTTGTTGCAAAGCTAAAAATTAAAATATGAACCAGTAGCTATTACGTTACGCATGAATATTCAAGTTTCACCTGGAAAATTCCATTTTTTTTAATTTTCACACTTTTGTACCGATTTTTCTCGGCTAAACCCCAAATCTTAGGTTTCGCATGGTCCGAGTACCATATATATTAAGTTTCATGTCTGTAGATAAAAAAAAACTGACAGAGTTTAGAGGGCAAAGTGTTCAAAAACAAATATATATGCTTACATAAATAGACATAGAAAGAGGTTTGTCTTAACTACAGACATTTTACACAAATATTACCCAAGTATAAATCATGTAGAATATCTGCATGAATATAATTAGACGTAATAGTTAACTAAAAATGATCATCCCATGAGAAAACCGAAAAAAACTAATAGGGAATAAATTAAAATTAATGTTTAAAAAAATATACAAATTAGCTAGAGCTTTTGCAGATTAATGCAATTCCACGACCCATATATATATATATATATATATATATATATATATATATATATATATATATATATATGAATATCAATACACACACAAATATATATATATATATATATAAGAGCATAATATATATAGATAACCTTAAGAATGTGACAGAATATACAATTATTTCCACAGTTAGACAACGTCCTGACTGTCATGGCTCTTGTGAGCTGCGACGTTGCCTAACTGTGGAAATAATTATATATATATATATATATATATATATATATATATATATATATATATATATATATATATAATTATTTCCACGAATATTGGCTGAAGAGAGCTTGATAAGGATACCTTAAACGGGCCTTATTATCGGGCTTGAAACCGACGGTACCAATGATCTGTCTCAACTAACAACCTTCTGTACACAATATATATATATATATATATATATATATATATATATATATATATATATAGTAAGATTTCTACTTCCGTAGCATACATGGTAATGTGCCTTGTTTAGGATAAAAAAAAGTGCACACACACATATTATCAGTTCAATGAAAAATCTTTTTGAAATTATCTCTTCCCTTTCTTTCTTTCTTTCTTTCTCTTTTTCTTTCTTTCCTCCTCCTTTTCTTTCTTTCTTCCTCTTTTTCTTTCTTTCTCCACTTTTACCCCATCTGTCCAGCTTGCTACAAATGAAACAGCAGCTGCGGTTTAAAAACTGAACTCGTAAAGCTGACCCCATCCTCCAAAAAGCTATAGAGATCGGGGCCAGTGGGCTGTTTTTGGCGTTACCCTGGCAATCAGGTCGCGCAACATTCATCTCGATGAGTGACAAAATAGTTGCGATCAAGAAGGAAGTGTTGCCTTGTCATCTTTGCCTTCGAATTGGGTGACACTTTCGAGACGAGGTGGTTGTGATATGATGAGCGCACCCGTTTCGTGCCCGGGGGGCCGTTTTATCTGAACACATCTGCACACGAGAGGAAGGACCACCACGGAAAGAGGCAGACGCAGAGAGAGGTCCAGTGATAGGGAGGGAGGTGAGAGAGTAATGGGGGGAGTAACGTTGGGAACAATGAGATGGAGGAGATGAAGAAAGAACGGGGAAAGAGATGAAGATGGAACAGATGGGAAGAAAGAGATTATTGTATGAAACGTTTTTTTTATTTTGATTTGCGAAGGGAAAAAGAAGAAAAGACAAAAAGAAGAGAAGGTTATTAGAACGAAGAAGGGGAAGGAATTATGAGAATAAGGATAATAAGATTTGAAAAAGAAGGATATTTTTTATGCTTCATGAAAATGAAGAAGAAGAAGAAGAAGAAGAAGGATAGAAGAGGGAGAATCGAGAAGGAAGGTGAAAGAAAATAAAATGAAAGACTGAATAAAAAATGAAGAAGAGCAAAAGGAGAAGATGAAAGAGAAACGGATGCTGAGAAAAAAGATGAGGATGGGGTAGAAGAGGGACAAAAAAGAAGAATAAAAAGAAAGAGAATCAGAAGAACACGTTAAAAAGAAGAAGAAGAAGAAAGAAGAAGTAGAAAAGAACGAGAGCAGAAATGGGAAAAAGAAGAAAATCATGTGTGAAGAAGAAAGACTAAGGAAAGAAGAAATCGAAGGAGGAGGAGGAGAAAAATAGTACAAGAAGGGCAAGAAAAAGAAGAAGAAAAAGAAGAAGAAAAATCAGTAGAAGAAGAAAAAGAAGAAGAAAAAGAAGAAGAAAAAGAAGAAGAAAAAGCAGTAGAAGAAGAAAAAGAAGAAGAAAAAGCAGTAGAAGAAGAAAAAGAAGAAGAAAAAGCAGTAGAAGAAAAAGAAGAAGAAAAAGCAGTAGAAGAAGAAAAAGAAGAAGAAAAAGCAGTAGAAGAAGAAAAAGAAGAAGAAAAAGCAGTAGAAGAAGAAAAAGAAGAAGAAAAAGAAGAAGAAAAGGAAGAAATATGAGAAAGAAGGAAAAAAGAAGACGACGTGAGAAAGATATAAAGGAAGTCAAAGGGAAAACAATGGGAGGAAAACAAAGTAGACAAAAAAATTAGAAAAAAAAAAGAAAGCGAAAATCAAGATGTGAAAAAGAAGGCGAAAACTAGGAAGGGGGAACAAAAGATGAAATGAAAGAAAACCTCAGGAGGGGAGAAGACGTAAGAGACGAAAATTAAAAGTGAAACAAAATATAAACGAGAAGAAGAAAAAGAAGAAGAAGAAGAAGAAGAAGAGGAAGAAGAAGAGGAAAGAGAGGAAGAAGAAGAGGAGGAAGAAGAAGAAGAAAAAGAAGAAAAAGAGGAGGAAGAAGAAGAAGAAGAGAAGGAGGAAGAAGATGGTTGGAGCAGATGAAGGAAGACGGAAAAAAACTAAGTGATGATGATGATGATGATGATGATGATGATGATGATGATGATGATATCAGTGGTGATGATGATGATGATGATGATGATGATGATATCAGTGGTGGTGATGATGATGATGATGATGATGATGATGATGATGATGATGATGATGATGATGATGATGATGATGATGATGATGAACAACACGAACTGGCATCAGGAAAACCACAAGACAGAATAGAGAGGAGGAATTATAAATATAGAAAAAATATAAAACCTGAAAGAATATGAGGAGGGGTAGTAAGAGGAGAAGAAGAATAAGAGAAAGAAAAGGAAGGAGAAAAGGAAAAAGTTGAAGAAATTGAAAACGAAGCAAAAAAAAAAATGAAGACGAAAGAATAAGAAGGAGAAAACGAAGAAAAAAATGTAGAAAGATGGATATTAAAAAACGGAAGTAAATTAGGAAGGTGCTGATCTTGATGATTCAGCTGCTGTTGCTGCTGCTGTTGCTGATAATGATGGCAGAAAGACAGGGGAAGACAATATAGGAATGTGTGAGGGGAGGAAGTGGAGATCGATGGGAGAAAGAAATCGTAAACGGAACGAAAAAACTGAATAAGGACCATATAAAAAAAGACATAGAAATGAATAAGACTCGATGAAGCGAATGAGAAATCATCACACATTTCAATATCAGAAATTATTTAGAAACTAGCGGGGGTACCCGGCGTTGCCCGAGTGTTTGTTTCCGGGACGGGGGGGGGAGTTTTAAAAAATGTTATGGTAGGTAAGTAGGAAGGATCAAACCTGGAGTCATGAGTAAAAGTAGGAAAATAAAGTGTGAAAAAAAACAAAAAAAAAAAAAAACATCTGCAACGTTAACAGTTCGGCCACCAAGAAAAGTCCAATCCAGTTGTTTAGGAAAAAAAAAACAAAAAAAAAACGACTACGGTAGGTCGGCGCGAACGTGAAAATATAATGTTAATTGTCCAGCACGCTAACCACTACGCCACAGAGCACTGCAGCTTAGTTTAGTGATTTTAAATAACTTCACATGAAAGAACTACGAAGCCAAACCGGTGTTTTCTTCTCAACTGTTCCTTGTGAACGATCCCCAAACGGTGTTAAGTGGTGGCAGGGGGAGGAGAAATTTATTAGAGAGAAAATATTTTACCACTTCCATTGATCTTAACCGATCTTGGCCGTGACTTCTCAGCAGAAAAAGTATAGAAATCTAAGATTATCGAGGAATTTGAGAAATAATAAGCCTATAACACACCTCAGATATTGTTCTGCCGTTTGTGCATATTATATTTGCATGAAATATCTTGATTTTTAATTACTACTATTCTAGGTTTTCGAGGGTGCCGAAAACGAAAATAACAGTAAAAATCCCAGGAAACGAGTAGTTTCCAATATGTGAAGAAATTATAAAGTGGGGATCACTTTTCTATATTAATTTAACGTAAAATAAACATCCACTTATAGCAAAGGTGGCTATAAAGTGGGTGCTCATTCTACGTATAATTAATATAGAAAAGTGATCCCCCATTTCTCGAAACGGTATTGTGCGACCTTTAGAGCAAATATCATATAGCTCACCACACAATTCAGAAGATTAGCTTTCCAACGAGCCTTCATTTGCTAAATTCTGATCAGTAGTAGCCGAGATTTCACACTTATAAAATGTCCCCCAAAAAGTGGTATATATATATATATATATATATATATATATATATATATATATATATATATATATATATATATATATATATATATATATATATATATATATACCACTTTTTGGGGGACATTTTATAAGTGTGAAATCTCGGCTACTATATATATATATATATATATATATATATATATATATATATATATATATATATATATATAATGTTACTCTATTTTTCTGAAAGAAATGCTGGCAATCTTAGAATTAAGGAAGTGACACTTATACCTAAACTCAATTCACAAATTAACAACATATCTGAGCTCAACATATAACTCTAATTTAACATACATATACATAACTGACACACACATGCTTGAATTCGAATACATTATTTATTGCTTTCACATCGATATATCGTTATACATAGCTAATCCATACAAAAACAAGAAAAACAAGAGATTATCCTTCCTTGAAAGAGCTCAAAATAGACTTTGTAGCTTAGTAGGAGATACCCTTTTCTTTTCCCTGCAACCTCTTTCTCACTGAGGAAACGCTGCGAACCTGACTCTGCTTTATTGTTATTTTATGGCAAGTGCTCGTCTAAGCTCCAATCTATGCCGCCTCCCTCTCGCCGAGCTTTCACGAGGAACACCCGTCTAGCGTAAACCATTATTAACAATTTCCCACAGTTTTTTTCTGTACCTAAACCTAAACGTAGATTCCACGAACAAAGTGTCTTTTTTTGAACTGTACGCATGTGGAACTCCCTTCCGTTTGCCTGATTTCCGGCTGACTACAATTTGATCGTCTTCAAGTCCAATATAAACAAATTCTTGATGAGCCGTTCTCCTTAACGATTCATACGATATTGCCCCATTGACTACTGTACACTCATTAATTTTTATCCACAAGCTGAATAATTTACTGTTAAAAATAAAATCCCATTGAAATAATAAATCTCATTCAAGACCAATACTTTTTAAGGCGCCTTGACAGACTATGGAGACCCACTGTAAGGGTGCCTACCTGTGAATTTTTTGATGTTGTCGAATTTTTTGTCAACCACACCTCTCCTGAGTCGGCGTTATTAAATACCAGTGACAAGTGCAGAATATATATATATATATATATATGTATATATATATATATATATATATATATATATATATATATATATATATATATATATATGAATAAAATAAAGCAAGATATAAACGATGCTTTAGACGTTATGTAAATAAAAAAGGAAAAACCTAAAAGAGTAAAAACAAAAATAAAATCAACGTTTCGTCCTTATTTCAGGGGACATCATCAGGATTTCTAGGCGAGAATGTACAGGAAGACGGTCATATCACATGCGAAAGAGAAGTTTAGTTCTCTTTCTGTACTGGAGAGAAAAAAAAAGTACAGAAAGAGAACTAAACTTCTCCTCTTTCGCATGTGATATGGCCGTCTTCCTGTACATTCTCGCCTAGAAATCCTGATGATGTCCCCTGAAATAGGGATGAAACGTTGATTTTATTTTTGTTTTTACTCTTTTAGGTTTTTCCTTTTTACTCACACACACATATATATATGTATGTATGTGTGTGTGTGTGTGTGTGTGTGCAGGATGGCACAATTAACACCAGTCGATAGATTCGAACCCGGCGACAGAAGCCATCCCTGGCTTCATTAGCAAGGACCCAATTCATTTGGCTAACGTTAACCGTAAGAAATGCTGTTGAATTTATACATTTATTTTTTAAATGTTTTTTAACGTCTGTCAGAGTGATCTAATCTTTATATGATGATCTGCGCATAAGAGAAAAATTGACCGACTTTAATTCGACTGAAAGTGCTCACCGATAAGAAACGCGTTTCTTAAAGGGACTGACATATATATATATATATATATATATATATATATATATATATATATATATATATATATATATATATATGTGTGTGTGTGTGTGTGTGTGTGTGTGTGTGTGTGTGTGTGTGTGTGTGTTTTCCGGACATCTGGAAGCAATGCTGAGATAAGCGGGGAGCACATACAGCGTCTAGAATTCCCAAATGGTCACCCATCTGGTACTAACCATGCACAACGTTGCTTAACTTTCTTTAAATGATAAAAGGAATATGTCTCTTTCTGTATTTATGTAACTTAAAAATGTAAATGTCTAATATTTGTAAAAACAAATAAATCTTTTTTTGTCTTTTCACCGTAAAAGTTAATTATGAGCTAATTATTTTTCAGATCAATAAAAATGATTCCGTCGCTGGAATACTGAGACAAATACTATAATTTGATCTTAGCCAAAAAGCTAAGAAACTATACAATGATGAGTCACTGGAATAATGGAAACTACACTTTTAAAAATTTATTCATTAGCGAAAATTATACAATAATCGAAGAAAATTAGTCAGAATGCCAAGGTATTATAAAAATGATTAAGTCGCTGGGATGCTGAGAACAGTTTTTGATTTAAAATTTATTTTTTTTAATCGATAAGACGAGAAAATTTGATTTTAGAACAATTCAATTTAAAACGGGTAAAGTCGTTTTTTTCTTTATCAATAACGATATCAGACTAATTTCCAATCACCATCTCTGCTGATCGGACGATTTAAGTTTTTAATTGGTGTGACAGGTGATGACGTATATACAACGAGAAAAAAAAATCATAGGGTATTATTATAATAAATGTACATGACAATTTTTCCAGATCTTCGAATTAGAGTCAAAGTGTAGTATCTGTTTTGTCTCAAGTGGTCACTCTTTTCTGCATTACAAACATTTGTGGCTTTCGAAAAGGGGAACTTCTCTCTTCGCACTTGCAGCAAAGTTAGAAATGATGTCGGGTAAAAATTCAGCTCACTACAGATCGATCGATAGACACTACAGATCAATACAAAAATAGCTCACAACGAACTCGTTGGCTCTTCGGTAGGGGAGATCATCTAAATCTATCTCCTAAATGAGGAAGTAATGCCTGGGAAGATGGAATCCTACGATCGAACCATACAGCAGTCAGGCATAAAAGTCGTTTATCTCCCCTTGCTTAGCGAACTAGATTGGAAAGTCAGAATGTCTAATGGTTTACATCCAGTTCATATTTTTTTTTTTTACATAGGCATCACCACATTATCAAGGCCAGGAGGCCACTCAAGGATAAGGGTTAAAGAGTGTACAATAGAAATTGGACAATATAGTAATCATTAGTAATGAAAATTTGGTAAATTTGATAACTTATATGGAACGGCTCATCAAGAACTTATTTACGTTAGACTTGAAGACAACCATATTGTAGTCAGCCGGAAAGCAGGAAAACGGAAGACAATTCCACAGGCGTGCAGTTCTAAGAAAGAAGCTTTGTTCATGGAATCTACGTTTAGGTTTAGGCTCAGATAAAGAGTGGGGGGAATTATTGATAGTGTTTACAGCTAGACGAGTGTTTCTTGTGAAAGTTTGGCGAGGGGGGACAATAGATTGAAGCTCAGTCGAACACTTTCCATGAAAATAACGATACATCAGAGACAAACTCGCAACATCTCTTCTGTGAGATAGAGGTTGCAAGGAAGAGAAAAGGACATCTCCTACGAGGCTACGAAGTCTATTTTGAACTCTATCAAGGCAGGCCAAGTCCTTTCTAGCAGCTCCTGCCCAGATGTGGCAACAGTATTCCATCCTTGGACGTACCTGGCTCTTATATAGATAGAGAATAGCATCAGCAGTGAGATATCTACCGGATCGATAGAAAGATCCCACCATTTTTCCAGCGGCCTTGGCAACAGATTTGATGTACGTGTTCCATTTAAGATCAGGAGTAATATAAGAAGCCGGAGTTTGAGATACGATTATTGTCGCGTATTATTTGCTTTATTCGGACAACTTGAGTATTATTTTCACAGCGTTTTGATGTAATCTCGGACGTTCTTTGGGCGTATCTTCTCGTCGAACTTGGGAATTTGCACGAAAGTTCGAACGAAACCCTTTATTTAATCTACAGTTGTAGCACAGTCTTGTTCTGTCAGCCATGAGCATGTAGAAACCATAAATATTTCGCAGTTGTATTTGCCCCTGCAACTCATGTCCCTGATAGTAGCCCCCTACATTAAAGTGGCAATGTCCCTTGTTTGGGGTGAAAATGTAATAAAAAAATAAAATAAAAAAAAGCAATCTGGAAACTTATGGAAAGCACCTTGTAACTACTGTAATGGATATAAATTTGCCAGCATCAACCCAATCAGAGAAATTTTGAATTGTAAAGAATTTCAGGTAAAAAAATTAGTAGTATTAATCCAGTCAAGATCAGCAGTGGCCTCTTCTGGTGTCAAAACGGAAAGCTTTAAATGAAAAAATTCAAAGTGATTCAGTAGGTTCTTGTACCTGATTGGTTTATTCTTATCACCCCTGGCTATAAATATAATCGTCCAAATTTTTGTGATTTTACTCGTTATAATTATGCCAAAAATATAGCAACCTAACCTGATATCTTTCTAGTAAGAATTCTTTTTGAAAAAGACGTGGGATACCTTTTTTTTTTTACATGGAAGTCACCACTTATCAAGGCCCGGAAGCCACTCGGGGATAAGGATTATTGCGTGTACAGTAACCAATGGAACAATATCGTAGTAATCGTTAGTAATGGAGATTTGATAAAGTGTTTTACTTAAGGGGGTGATTAATCAGGAATTTGTTTATGTTGGACTTGAAGACATCCAAGTTGTAGTCAGGTGGGAAACAGGCAAACAGAAGAGAGTTCCACAGGCGTGCACTTCTAAGAAAGAAGCTTTACTCATGGACATACAAGAGGGACGACGTGAAGGTCACCAACATTCTTAAGTGAAAGTGTTTATCTGATTTTAACTTGGCAATTTCAATTTGTCAGTCCGTGTCGTTAACCACGTAGCCATCATCATATCCCGTCTGTTGCCTGCAGCGACCTGAGCTATGAAGAACGAATACAAACGAGACGGAAAAGGCAAATTTTGAGGCCGTAACATAAATGCTCCTTTTAGGGACAGGAGAAGCGTGTGGGAGCTCAATTCTTATCCTAAAGTGACCGTATGACTAACCATGAGGGACAGGAAAACAAACCCACCCACGCGAAATCGCGTTTTCTAATTTTTTTTTTTACTTTTTTGTTTTACCTTCGCCATTTACGCCCACACTAGCAACATTGGCTGATTCACGAACTAGTCTTGACCTCCTCCTTTTAGCTTTGAGCAAAGTGTACTATTTATCCTGATGCATAAATTCCTTTTTCTCATCCTCAGTCAAAGAAGAAATCTTTCTAGACTGTGCCAGTTACAGTTTTTCTTCCAATCCAAAGTGCCCCTTATTGGTGAGCTGGAATTTTACCACGTTATCGAGACGAATAAATTAGGACTGTATACATATATCCGGTACTTAAACTTAATTAACAACATAAGGTGGAACGATAAAATTGTCTCCCTTGAATAGACGACATGATTCCATTTCTGTTTGTTCCTGGATATTACCTAAAACTATATCCGATGGTGAGGCCCCACCTTGCGGGCCTTGGGGGGTGTGGAGCCACCCTTTAATTGCCATTGCTCCCAGGTTCACTCTGACCCGGAGTGGTAGTACCTTTTAGGGTCCCAACTATGGGTTAAATAGAATCCGACTTAAAAAAACAAATATACTCCATTAAAAATCGTTCCTCAAAATAACTAGATTCGGCATTAAATAACCTGAAAAAGGTTGATATGCCGTAAAACAAAAACAACCAGCCAACCATTTCTGTTTGATGGAAACCGGTTTTCTTTTCTTTTTTTTTTATTGCAGACCATCTTGTTGTTGTTGGCCAGTTGTGTACAAATCCCAAGAGCGATAGGACTCTTCTATCATGTATGCACGTTCAACGAGCGAGATTGGAGATGCGCCGCTGTACAACATGATCTCTACCGATCCAAGTTATGACAACAGGACCATTGCACGCACGCTCAAAATGCAAATACGGACGGTTCAAGACTTGAGGGCAGCACTCAACGAAGTTTCCGGTCATATTTATAGTCTTTGGTGTGGTTTCAAGTGAGGGTCACATTATACTACCTCACATCTTCAAAGTCGGCTTGAACTTCAACACCAAAGTGTACCTGAATGTGCTGAAGAGTGTGGTGATCTCCTGGTCCAATCAGGTGGCCGCTGGCAGACCCTTGGTGTGGAAGCAGGATTCGGCGCCGACGCACAAGTACAAACAGACTCAGGCTTGGCTTCAGAAGGAGTGATACGGGGTTTGTACCCTTCTCTCACTACCCCCACCTCCTTCACCGACCTGAACCCACTGGACTACTTCGTTTGATCATACATCGAGAACATCACCAACATGACCTCCTACAACATCAAAGCCAGCCTGATCGACGCCATTAACCGAGTATTCGCATAGCTCCTTCCAGCGCTTGTGGAAATGACATGCTTCCAGTTCCAGAACCGTATAGAGGCGGTAATTGAGGCTGAAGACGAGTACATTGAATAGATGTCAGCTCTACTATATAATCACCTAAATTGAATTTTTCAATATAATTTTAAAAATAAAGCTGTAGTGTTGTTTCTCTCTGATTATTCAGTCGCTGAAGATCCTGAAATTGGAGATCAGTTTCGCATTGCTAAGAGCATCAACTTCTAACAAATTGATTTGTTTTTATGATAACTTTGGGAGGTGCCAGTGGTTAAGTGGTTAACGGCACGTACTGGCAACCTAGATATGCTAAGTTCGAATCCAGTTGGGCACAGGTTCACTTACGATGCTTGTACCATTCACGTGCTCCCTCCCATTAGTATTCTAACAAGAAAAATATCGGGGAAACCAATGCTGACAACAAAAATCATCTAATGCATAGGAAATGAATGAATCCAATAACCTATCTTGGATAAAATCCCAAAATAAAAGCTTTGGATCTAACAGGTCTGCCTTTGTTCAACTAAGCTCCAACCCCTGTCCCATCGCCGCAATGTTGCACATCTGTGCCTGTTTTACAAATATTTTAATGGAATGCGCTTTGATGAACTCGTTGCACTTGTCCCCTTTCGGTGTACATAACAGAGGTCCCTAAGTGCCAGAAATCTTTTTACTCTCATAGCTTCTTCCTTCGAACGGAATGTCATACAAAGCTAATTTATATGTCTGGCAGTGTTCTTAGATAGGATTTGTACAGGAATTCATCCGATAAGTATCGTAAAAAAATCTGATCATAAAAATATCTTTTCTCTCTTAGAGATAAAACAGAAGATTTTTTAAAGAGAAATATTTTACGTTACATCGGTCAAGGGAGATAAATAAAATAAATAATTTCTTTATATATATATATATATATATATATATATATATATATATATTAAAAAAAAGATTTATTATAATCCATAGATATAGCTTAGTGGTAGAGCATTCTATTACAGCTCGAATGATCCTTGTTCAAGCCCGGGTATACTTCCCCATTTTATTTTTATTTTTTCTTATTAATGAGTTCAATTTACGATAAAAGAAGAAATACAATTTAAAATCGCTGCAAATCATTTCTTGCTTACATATTTTAAAACTAAACATTAATCA
>NC_136516.1:17754691-17757191 GCF_053919585.1 Euprymna scolopes
TTTGAATAGTCAAGTCGCTGCCTGATGATATCTGTTGTTTGATTGAAACAAGTGGCTATTTGTAGCAGCGGGATGTGAGCATGTTTATATTACAATAAACAAGTATTATCAGCTCTTTTTATTGAGCACTATCTAACAACCTCGTTGAATTCATTAGTCCATTACTTTTGAATATAAAAAACCCGCGTATATATATATATATATATATATATATATATATATATATATATATATATATATGTGTGTGTGTAAGAGAAAGAAAATTAAAACTGTAAGTTGAACTTTACAATCAAAATTTATTGTTCGACTGAATACTCCAAAAACAATTTACTAAGTCCTTATTCTGCGGAGTTTAAAAGAATGCTATTCTTGTTATTCTTCTCATTAGAGAATATGATGAAATCAGCAAATTATATTTGTAGCAATGATAGAATTTGCTAGTAAAGGCATTAAGTGAAACCGCAATTTATTGTAGTTATAAATTGCAAAAAACATGAAAAAATATTGTAAAATCTAATATAAAATCAAACCGCGCAATATTTCAGCTTGAATGAAACTCCTCTCGAGTTGATCCAAAATGCAAAATAGTTTCTTTAGATATAACGTATTCCAAGGTAAATCCAGCATGACGATGCATATGATCCGATTGGAAATTTTTCAAAAATCCGAATGGAAAGTTTACAAAACAGCTGACATAATGGAAATTCTTTTTTTCAGGCAGTGTAGTAGTCCAAAGAGAAATCTGTCCCTAGTTAGATGGGATCTAATACTAAGAAGAGAAAAATCCAAATATATATATATATATATATATATATACATACATATATATATATATACATATATATATATATATATATATATTAGTGTTGGGACGATTAATCGAAATCGGGAATCGAAAAAATCGGAACTTTTTGGAGGATCGGTATCGGTATCGGAATTAGAAAAATTAAATTCCCTTATATGTATTTGTTGAGAGGATGTGAAATAAGGCGGGGTGATGTAGAATAATCTGGTTGAGAAAGTGGATAGTCGAGTAGAGAAGAGAAGCAAGCCGTAGAAGGAATATGATTTGACTTGAAAAAGGAACTTAGAGTGTAGACAGTTTAAGAAACCATTGGAGAAATGAGTTAGAAAATATAAAATATTGTATGCATAAAAGCTTAATAAAATAGAAAAATAAACTAAAAAATAAATATAATAATAAAAAATCAAAGATATGAAATTAAAAATAATAACAACACAAACATATATATATATATATACACACATATATATATATATATATATATATATATATATATATATATATATAAATCACCATCTCTCTAGATGTCGAAAATCTTTTTACTAATGTACGAGTAAATGAAACAATTGACATTATCATTGACAATATATATAACAATCCAACCCTTCCTCCACTTAAAATGAGTTCAACAATCCTAAAGAAATTATTAATAATGTGCACAACTAAGGTTCCATTTTATGATCATCTGGGAAATATATGCACATACAGGTGGATGGCGTAGCTATGGGTTTCGTATTGGAACCAACATTTGGTAGCTTTTACATGGATAACCTGGAAAACAAAATATTTAATTCAATAGAGAAACCATTTACGTTCGATATGTTGATGATATACTAATTCTTGCTGATAGCATAAAATAAATAGAAGAATTAAAAAGATACATTTCAAAATAATTCAGTACTTGACTTCACATGTGAACATTGCGCTGATAATAAAATCTCGTTTTTAGACGTTCTCATTGATTCTAGTAGCAATGAATTTCTCATTTCCGTTTAAAAAAAAAAAAAAAAAAAAACTACATCCGTTAATTCCTGCATTTAAAATTTTAAAAGTGAATGCCCGTTCTGTTATAAAACCACAATAATAAAAAAAAAAAATGTACATTGCAAAGGTGATTTCCTCAAACAAAAATATTCGGTATTATTATACAAACACCGTGACAGCGTTAGGGTTAGGGTTAGGGTTAGGGTTAGGGTTTAGGGTTAGGGTTAGGGTTAGGGTTAATTCGCTGTCACGGTGTTTGTATAAATTTACCAAATATTCTTTAGCAAATTAAAAATATAAAACAGGTTTTAGTCAATAACAAATTCCCAAACTCTCTTGGAGATAAACAAATAAATACTAACAACTCGAATCCAACTAATAATATCCAACAAGAAAATGCTCAACCTGTTTATATATATTACCGTAACCAGCTACACAAGAACTCCAAAACTGATGAAAGTATTCTAAAAAATATAATCCGTCAATACGTAGTTCCTAATGATAACAATAAAAAAATAAAATTCATTTTCTCTTATAAAAAAAACTGCAGAAGACTTATCTCGTAATCAAAAATATTTCGCAGACAAATAACTTGTTAGAAAAAAAAATACCCTACTTTACCAATTCAACTGCTCATTGGGAGATTGTATCTCTAATAATACTACAACTAATAAAACTACAAAGTCTATACGCCAAACACATTGTCGCGAA
>NC_136516.1:17762191-17787191 GCF_053919585.1 Euprymna scolopes
CAACGGCGTATACAGTACGAAAAATATTAAACCTGCTCCAGGACATATTCGGCAACCAACTAATTTCACGTGGCTGTGAGATAAATTGTCTACCTCGCTTGCCAGATGTCACATGTGCAGATTTCTTCCTTTCGGGTTACCCCAAAAAGCGGGTATACGCAAACAAACCAGCCACAATAAATGCCCCTAAAAATACATAGAGGAGGAAAATAGGGCCAAAAGCCCTGAAACATTAAGTGATGGACAATGCCCTGCAGAGAGCACAAGAGTCTGAAAATAAAAATGGTGGACATTTGAGTAACATCATTTTTCATAACTAAAATTAGACCTTGTGAAAAACATACCCTAGATTAAGTTGTGAAAATAAAATTAGAATAAATAGACTATGATATGTTACTATAGTTCAAATAATCACGGAGAGGCTCATCTACCTACACATAAAACTTGGTAAAAATAACTTAAATATTGAGGAAGTTAATCAAATTTAAAATCTGTCAGCTTCTTTTGGGACACCCTGTATATATATATATATATATATATATATATGTATATATATATATATATATATATATATATATATATATATATATATATATATATATATATATATATACACACACACACACACATTGTACTTTGGGGTAATTGTGCCAAATCCGAGGTAATTGCGCCAGCTAGCTAAAAGTGCTCTTTTGGCAACCACGCATATAAAGAGCACTTTTTTGTTGGCGCAATTATCCACCCCCGGATTTGGCCCCAATGTACGGTATATATATATATATATATATATATATATATATATATATATATATATATATATATATATATTTCTGTAGAAATATGTTTTCTTATCATATATCAATCCTTATTTAAGAAGCTCAATGTAATTACAGAGCAATATAGAGAATAAATGACAAAATGTTATATTCCAAAATTCATGATGTTGACCATCTTATGATTTATTTCTTTAAATCAGTTGACTTATAAAATTCTTAACAGTATCTGTTTCGTAGCGCAAAATCAATCACTTAATTATTATATTAATCAGTGAATTTATTATGCCCTTAACTCATCAGAAGAAATAGCAAGAATCAATCAGTCAAAAGGAATTAAAATGTGATTTGACATGGTAAAAATCCGAAAATTGTAAGAGAAGCTGCAGATACCTTTACATTTTTCCATTACGCCATATTGAATTTTTATCAAAGTCATTAAACCCAACTATTCGTTCTAACAATTTTTTTTTTAATTTATGAATCTTCCACCAAAGTGTTCTATTTAATAATTAGCAAATTTATTAATTCTAAGTTGTGTATACATACTTATGAAAATAATATCAACAAATTATAAACTATTATACATGTTTGTATATACGAAACTAAACTAAGCTAAAAAACAAAAAAGGAAAAAGGAGAGATCATTTCGGTCAGTCATCATAACTAATCAATTGATCCGAATTGGAAACCATACATAATTCAAATCTATTAGCGATTACAATCAAACTTATCACTCCTTAAAATTATAATTTTTTAATCATACAATTCAAAAACTATACTTACGTTTTGTTGAGTTTTAAAATCATCTGAAAACTCCTTTATATCGTAATTGTCAATAATTAAATTTACCTAATAAAGTTAGGCAGAGTTACCTCCCTTGGAACAAATCTAACGAAATCAGCTTCACTTATATTTATTAATTTTTATTTCACATCCATATTAAACTAATAGGTAATTTTAATATAGTTGTCTTTCACTTAATATTATTAAAAAAATTAAATCGATTTATATTATAAATTAATTCACAAATTTTTCCAATACAAAATGTTAGTATTACAGATTATTTCAATCGATAATTATGTTATTACGCTATACTTCGCATCCGCTAATTTTGAATTGAAAATTAATTAGTTACTTCCATTTACTTAAATTATTTATTTATTTATATATTTATTGATATTATAATCAATATCAGCACCATCATTACTATTTATATTTAAAGTAACATTTTTAATTTTTACATTTCACAAACTTTACTCAATCTTACGACAATCTAGTTTTAATAAACATTTTACGACCTCGTTCCTTATTTAAGCATAATTTTTGTTATCATTGTATATATCCTAATTCTCTAATAAGTATGTTTCAGAGTTTCTTCCTCTGATAACATGTTATTTTAATTATAATTAAATAACTGTATATTTGAGTGAAAACTAATTCTAATTTTAATTCAAGTTAATTCAATATATATATATATATATATATATATATATATATATATATATATATATATATATATATATTTACACAGTGATCACCACTTATCAAGGTCCGGAAGCCAATCAGGGATAAGGGTTATTGCAAGTACATTACGTTAGTGAGGAGATTTGCTGAAGTGTTTACTTAAGGGGGCGGTTCATTAGGAATTTGTTAACATTGGACTTGAAGACATCCAAGTTGTAGTCCGGAGGGAAGCAGGCAGACAGAACAGAGTTCCACAGACGTGCAGTTCTAAGGAAGAAGCTTTGTTCATGGAATTCGCGTCTTGATTTAGGCACAAATATGGAGTGGGGGAAATTTTTCACATTGGATTCAGCTAGACGGGTGTTTTTCGTGAAAGATTGGCGAGGGGGGTACAAAGATTGGAGTTCAGACGAGCACCTGCCATGGAAATAACGATAAAACAAGGACAGGCTCGCAACGTCTCTTCTGTGGGAGAGAGGTTGCAGGGTAGAAAAAAGGGCATCCCCCACTAAGCCACGAAGTCTATTTTGTACTCTGTCAAGGCAGGATAGGCTGTTTTTAGCAGCTCCTGCCCAGATATGGCAGCAGTATTCCATCCTTGGACGTACTTGGCTTTTATATAGATAGAAAATTGCATCAGTAGTGAGATATCTTCTGGAGCGGTAGAAGGATCCCACCATCTTTCCAGCGACCCTGACAACAGACTTGATGTACGTGTTCCATTTCAGATCAGGAGTAAAGGTCAAACCCAGAAGCTTGTCAAAACACGGGGCCTCACCCACACGAGAGCCATTCATCACAATTGATGCCAGCTGGGGATCAGAGCGTTGATGATGTAAGGATAGGAGTTTGGTTTTGGATGCATTAAAGGTAACCAGCCACATCTTTCCTCACTGAACCACGCGCTCGAGATCAGAGGAGAGAGAATCAGAGAGAGCTTTGTCATTTACAGCCTTTGATGTGTTGCCGTAGATGGTTGTATCATCAGCATAGATGTCAACGAATGATTTAAGTATGTGTTTAGGGAGGTCATTGATGTAGATCAGGAAGAGAGTTGGGCCCAGGATTGACCCCTGAGGGACTCCAGCATTTATATTGCAGGTCTCTGATTTTTGTCCATCAACCACTACTCTTATGGGCCTGTCGGAGAGAAATGATTTAATGATTGAGAAAACATTTCCAGTTATACCGTAGCTGGAAATCTTGTGAAGTAGACCCTTATGCCATACCTTGTCGAAGGCCTTTGATATGTCAAGAGCAATTGCCCTAGAAACGAAGCCTTTGTCAAGAAATTCACTAATCCTGTGGGATATAACCGTCAGCACATCTGCGGTAGATCTTGCAGAGCGGAAACCATATTGTGTGTCACTAAGAATGCTATTCCTGCTGAGGTGGTTGACTATTTCTCTATTTAATATGGATTCCAGCAACTTACTCATAACACACAGGAGACTTATAGGTCTGTATTGAGAGGGAGATGACTTATCACCTGAATTCTTAAATACAGGGCAAACTGATGAGGTCTTCCAGGGAGTCGGAAAGCACTTCTCCTTAAGGCAGCGCTTAAATAGTTTCGTAAGTATGGGAGCAAGTTCTGGTTGAAGCTTTTTTAACACTATAATTGGGATGCCATCAGGGCCAGTTGCTTTACTGGAATCTAGGTTCTTTATTAGCTTGGCAACCTCATGCACGGATATTTGTATGTTACCTAGCTTGTTCTGTGTTATAGGAGGATATATATATATATATATATATATATAAGGAGAGAGAAAGAGAGAAAGAGAGAGAGACTCATAAATTTGGAGGGTTTTATGTATTGATATTCATATTAAAATCCCCTTTTTATTTATTTAAAAAGAAAATGTACACCCTAAACTACCCGTAACCCGTTGGGTCAGTATGTTATATTAGCTATGGAATTCATGTATGAGCGTGACACTTGTGACGTAAAGAAAATAGTTTTTTTTTGACATAACAGAAACATTTCTATGAAATTATGTTAAAATGAAAAAGATTATAGATAGATTTCTATCAGTCGTTCTGTTTGAAAAAAAAAATTATAGTTACTGAATTATAAGTGGTTGGGCATGCTAATACGTTTTCAGCGTTTAAATTGTTCTTTTTTTTTCGCGTTTAAATTATCCAAATTGTTAATACTGTCTGTTTTTTTTTACACCGTTCATTTCTGTATTACGTTTAAGTTATTTTAACGCAATTTTTTTTCTTCTCCATTTTTTAATAAACTTAGAACCTTTTTTATCTACACTTTTAACATAAGTAAAGTTGTTTGGTTGTAAGAAAATAGCGACAGTATAGTTTTAATAAAGAATAGTTGCAAAACACCCCCACTCTTCCCATGTTAAATAATAATTTCGAAATAATAACTTTAATATTTCAGTGCGCAGGTCAAAATCTGCAAAAGAAGCGATTTGTGTTTATTTGTTTACGTTGTTATGGGTTAATGTTTACGCGCGCATGCGCAACCGGATGTCGTAAACCGGGAAGCGGATTACATCATTCGTTACAAGGTCATTTGAGTTTTATAACTATATAGATTATACGAACTTGTTCATTATTTAAGTATAATTTTTGTTATCATTGTATATATCTTAATTCTATAATACGTATATTGTAGAGTTTCTTCCTCTGATAACATTATTTTAATTATAATTATATAAATGTATATTTAAGCCAAAGCTTTCCAGCGCCTGCCACATTCTCCTATAGCCTTCCAGCACCACTTGAAGCCCTCAGCAGGTCACTATTCTTACTTACTTCCATTTTTGTAAATAAAAGGCGATTCGTCGATCTTTAAACTCCAGCTTTTTTCGTCATTTCTTCCTTTTGCTTTACTGTTTCTTTTCTTCTTGCCTCTGTGTCTTAATATTTTTGTTTTACAGTCAATCGGTTTTCATAACTGGTTGTTAAACCCGCTGCAACATTTGAAAAAAAAATCGGCATTATTATTATTATTATTATTATTATTATTATTATTATTATTATTATTATTATTATTATTATTATTATTATTATTATTTTATATTTATTATTATTATTATTATTATTATTATTATTATTATTATTATTATTATTATATATAATAATAATAATAATAATAATAATAATAATAATAACAATAACAATAACAATAATAATAATAATAATAATAATAATAATAATAATAATAACAACCCTTGAATGCGGAGAATAACACAAGACAATATATATATATTTTTTTAATTCAATTTTCACCCCAAACAAGGCACAGTGCCACTTTTAAGCAGGGGGCTACTATCAGAGACTTAATTAGCGGGGTCATTATGAAGGGAGATGGGTAGAAAGATGTTTGTTGACATTACACTTGAACTTCTGCATATCGTTGCAGTTGGGAAAGCAGAATCCCGGAAGGGAGTTCCAAAGACCCGCAGTTCTGGGGAAGAAACTATTGGAGTAAAAGGCTTTCTTGCACCTAGGGATCTCTACTGTAAAGGGATGAGACTTAGTAGCTTGTCGGGTTTGTCGAGGGTAGTTACGTCGGGGAGGTACAAGTGTTTGCAGTTCGTCAGAGCATTCACCATTGAAGTATTTGTAGAAGAAGCGTTACAGGGAATGAAGAACACCGAAGCTGCAGAACTACATGTTCTACACCCCCATCATGCATCCCCTCCATTGTTTTACCACCAATAGAAAAGTGATACCAAAGAGCCGAGAAGGGTCAAGGAGGATAGAAAGATCGAGGAGGGAGCACTGTCCAGACCTCCGCTGAACAAGTGTGAAGAGAACTGGGATCTTGGGGAGGTTTAGTGTCACTCAAATTTCAGTATAAACCAATGGTCACTGCCAGTGAGAAATCAATGGTAAGAGGCTGTTGCGATGATGCAAATTTATTTGCAAATGCTATCGGAGGAGGAGGAAAGAGCTGGACGTCTGAGGAGACTTGTTGTCACTCAGCTTCCAGAGAACACCACAGGTCTCCAAACCGATCGTTTGTTGACTTGTGTGAAAGCTCCATGTGAGCCCAATAATAATAACATTTGTGACAACCATATTTTTGAAAGAAAAAGAAAACGACAATATAGAATCACGTTCAAATTATTGTTAACAAAAGCGATACATTATTAAAAAAAATGAAAATAATGATATGCGAATTATAAATTATATTAAAAAGTAAACGATTATATTCAATATGAAAAACCTTATTATAGAATATTAAAAAAAAATTACAATATCACGGAAAATTATAAAAAAATCTATTTACTGGAAAAAAAAACCCCACAATATTAGGAAAATGCATAAGGATATCAGAAAATGTATTGCTTTAAAAAACGCGTTATTATTAAAAATGCGATATTATTGAAGAAAAGAAATATGGAAAGATATGACTCGTAATTTGAGTTAAATCTTTTTATAGGGTTTATTGGAGATATAAGTGATTGAAAACGAAGCATTGCGTTATTGGATATTTTAAAATGCACCCAACTTTCTTTCTATAAATAGTATTTGAACGAAATACCAGTTTGTAATATTTCATAATTACGAATTCACGCTATTTGCAATCTTCAAATTGTCGCACTTGCATTGGTTTATATATTTTATTCGGCAAACAAAAAGTTCAGAAAAAAAAAAAAAATTAGGCACAAGGCCAATAAAAAAAGTGAGAGAAGGGGTCTATATTCATCTTCGTCATCGTACTTTTGATTGGTCTACGCTAATCCGAGAAAAGGATTTCATTCACCACAATAGCCCAAACACACCAGGTGGTCGTCCTACTTAAGATTCTCAAAGCAAATCGCTTTTTGATCCCCCGACAAAAGGAGGGTGGACCTGTAAATTCACCATTGTCCGTTCGTCTGTTCGTCTGTTCGTCTGTTCATCTGTTCGTCTATTCATCTGTTCGTCCGTTCGTCTGTTCGTCTGTTCATCTGTTCGTCTGTTCGTCTGTTCATCTGTTCGTCTGTTCGTCTGTTCATCTGTTCATCTGTTCGTCTGTTTGTCTGTTCATCTGTTCGTCCGTTCGTCTGTTCGTCTGTTAATCTGTTCATCTGTTCATCTGTTCGTCTGTTCATCTGTTCGTCCGTTTGTCTGTTTGTCTGTTCATCTGTTCGTCCGTTCGTCTGTTCGTCTGTTCATCTGTTCATCTGTTCGTCTGTTCATCTGTTCATCTGTTCGTCCGTTCGTCTGTTCGTCTGTTCATCTGTTCGTCTGTTCGTCTGTTCATCTGTTCGTCTGTTCATCTGTTCGTCTGTTCGTCTGTCCGCACTTTATTAAATGTTATTAGACATGATAGGCGTAAAAAAAAAGTAACAGAACGGATTTTTCGAGAAAATTCCGGTTGCGCTCCTCTCGCCATAGGGCTACCTTTTAAAAAAGTGGGGAGGGGGTCTATGTTCATCTTCGCCATCGTACTTTTTTATTATTCAATTTTCACCTCAAACAAGGCACAGTGCCACTTTGAAGTAGAGGGATACTATCGGGACATTAGTTGCAGGGGTACTATGAAGGGAGACGAGTAGCAAGATGTCTGTTCACATTACATTTGAACTTCTGCATGTCAGTACAGCTGGGAAAGAAGAACCCCGGAAGAGAGTTCTAAAGTCTAGCAGTTCTGGGGAAGCAACTGTTGGAGTAGAAGGCTTTCTTATACCTCGGGTTTGTCAGGGGTATTCAAGTTGAGGGGGTACAAGTGCTTGCAGTTCGTCAGAGCATTCACCATAAAAGTACTTATAGAACAGGCAGAGGGATGCAACATTTCGTCGATGGGAAAGAAACTGAAGCCTAGATGATAGTTCAGGACCTATCAGCTTGGCGACTCTCTTTTGAACCCTGTTCAGGAGTGAGAGACAAATAGCTGATACACCAGCCCAAATGTGACAGCAATACTCCATACATGGGCGAATAGTGGCCTTATAGAGGTACACGATACTTTCAGGCGTAAGTAATTTTCTAGTACGGTAGAGAGAGCCTACCTTCTTCGCAGCAGCCTTGGCAATGCTCTCAATGTATCTATTCCAGTTCATGTTCCCTGTGAACGTTAGATCGAGAAGTTTAAAGGAAGTACTTTCAGGTAATTTTGATTAGTCTACGTTAATCCGAGAAAGGATCTCATTCACCAGAATACCCCAAACACACCAGGTGTCGTCCTACTTTAGATTCCCAAATAAAATCATTTTTGCCTCCCCCCCCGACAAAAGGAAGGTGGACCTGTAAATTCATCATTGTCCGTTCATCTGTTCGTCTGTCCGCACTTTATTAAATTACACATGATATGAGTAAAATGTAACAGAACGAATTTTCCGAGAAAACTCCCGTTGCCCCCAACCTCCATAGGACTACCTTTCGGATTAAAATGGCTACGCATTTGTGTTTATTTAAAAAAAAAAAAATGATGCCTTGGATTTTCATAAAACTGTTTGAAAAATTGTAACTAACTGATTTCTATATAATTTTTTTTGTGTCTATACTTTGCGATAACTCTTGGGTGTGCCCCAGGGGCTCTTTTAGGGCTAATAAAAACACTCCATTTTGAGGACTATTTTTTCATATTTGTCCAAAATTTTCTGTGTATGTCTATTCAGCAGTTTTGCATGGTGCTGAACTCAAATTTTAATATGTTAAGACCTTGAGGACTTTTGGGGCTAAATAGGTATGTGGGGGAGGCAAATGATGGACTTAGTCATTTCTTTTTTTTACATAGTGCAGAACTCAAACTTACATATGTTAAGGCCTAAAACTGCACTGTTTGTTCATTTTCACTAGGATGTGACGTGCCCTGGAGACTTTTGGTGCTAAATGAGGGGGGAGGGGGGTTATGCTGAACTTAGTCATTTTTTTATACCTCGTTCACCGTGCCTTTACGGGGAACCATGCATTCTTCGCTTGTTTTAATATATATATAATGTATGTAAAAATAGATTTTAAAAAAATTGTTTTATTGCATATAGAATTTCATTGTCGCATCTTCCTTGATATTTAACTCCCACTTTTCTATTTTAAAAGTGAATATTTCTAATATACTTAGTCATGAATATACCAGCGACTTCAGAAAGGATATATGATTTGCATATACCTTTTCAAAACGAACTTTAATTAATTCATTGTTCTTTTTTTTTTAATTTCACAATTAGGCACAATTCTATTTGTGCAGAATTGCATTTTTTTTTTAGCCGTGAAACATAATTACTAACAGAGAAAAATTGAAAAAAAAAATAGAACATAGCATGCCTTATTCTACGTAATTTGTATGCATATATATATATATATATATATATATATATATATACAAGAACAAGTAGTTAATAAAACATGTTAAAAAACACTTTGGAAAAGAGTTAAAACATATTTAATTTTAAAAAGGAAACACTAAATAAATGGATGGTCCTTAATCCGCGGAGTTTCGAAGAAATACTTTCCTTCTCATCAGAGGGTAGGATTTAGCAAAATGCGGGATCGGATTTTGCTTGCAAAAGTATTAAATGAAACTACAAGTAAGTCATAGATCTTACTTGATAACAAAAAGTGAAGCAGAGGGAATAGGGTGAATGAAAAAAGTGATTTCACGTGAATGGATAGTCTGGTGAAGGGTAAAATTTCCAATGACGGTAAAATCCAAAGACGCAGAATCCAAGAAAGTTAGTTAAATTTCCATTCGCACAAGTAAAATCCAAGGGAACCGCGTAATTGGAATCTTATCCAAAGTAATCCAAAAGGCAAAAATCTGTGGAATAATTCACAAATAGGTACAAGGAAAAGGGAAAGAATTCCAATATATTATTAAAATCTTACCTCGGCAGACGAGCTGTATATTTGTTCCATTTCTTTTTTTACGCACATTTTATCTTTCTTTTAATAATATATTGGAATTTTCTCTGGTCCATAAAGTATGGAAATAAAAAATTAAAAAATTAAAAATGTTTACAAGTGTTTTTGATATAGATGTACATAATAATACTTTGATAAGTATGTTTTAACTTAAATAGGGATGGTATAATAAAATTGTTGGGTCTGCGTTCGCGCCTGGTCTCCATAGAATGGAAATAGGCACACACTTTAATAAAGACTTTTCATATCTATCTGCGTAAGTATACTTTGATAATTATGTTTCAGTTTGAAGTAATATAGTATAATAAAATTATGGGGTGTTCGTTCGCGCCTGACCTCCATAGAATGGAAATATGTCACAAAGTTTAACAAGGTTTTTTTAATATAGATCCACAGAATATTGTGATAAGTGTTTCAGTGTGAACAGGTATGGTATAATAAATTATGGGGTTTATCTATTTTATTTTTACTTTCACCATATTTTGCTTTGGTTTTGATACCCCCAAATTCGAAGCTATCTCTTTACAACCTTCCTTTTCATAACCTATCATACTTTCATAAATCAGAGTCCATCTTCTGTAGGCTGTTTTTGAACCCAATCAACGACGGGTACTTTTGCTAGTATATATATATATATATACTAGCAATCGGTGCCCGGCGTTGCCCAGGTGTTTTGAGGTTAATGCTGAGAAAAAAAAACGGTCAATTTTTTAAAACTTTGACCCCTATTATGACCTCTTAACATTTATTGTTTAGGGACCAAGTAAAGTTAATAAGTTAGATCCATGTCCAAGAAATCTATATCTAAAATATCACGTGTTTAGACCCAAAATTGTAGGAGGAGTTTGGTAGAGTTCTCAAAGGTCAAATCGTTGAATATTGACCACTTAATCGCCAAATTTCTGTTGAAAACCTATCACATCGATTTTCCCAAATCTCAGTACCCTGTATATCAAATTTCGAATCTCTAGGCTTAAAATTGACAGAGTTTTAGCGTAGGGAAATGCACACAGACGCACAGACACACACAGACACTATCACTTATATATATATATATATATATATATAAACATAAACATCATATATATAAGGATAATAGTACGCCATATATTTAACAAAAGACCATTATTTACTCAAGTGAAAGGAAAACCCGGGGGAACTTTACCAAAAAATAAATCTATATTTTTTTTGTGTGTATTGATAGTCTTATAAGCGAGTAATATATAAATCAGCCACCTTGATTCTTAACCAAACAGAAAGTTCTAGTTGGGGGATTTCCCACTTTTTTATGATAGCGAGGCCAAATTTCGTGAATTTGGCCTTTTTTAAAAGCAGTTTGGCCTTCAAAAGTTCTGTTTGGACTTTTTCTTCACCGATGAAATCTGGAGACGCAACGGGAATTTTCGGAAAAAAATGTTGTTACTATGCACATCTATGTATTGAAATACAATTTGTGGCAAAATTTCAGGAAAAACTAATGGATGGTTCTCTCGCAATAGTCCGGACAATTCGCTAAATTATCTCGTCAAAACCTTAAATCTCGAATCTTTGTGCATTTTTTTTTGGGGGGGGGGGGTAATTTGGCATAATAGTGTCCATTTAATAGTATTATCTTGAATAAATAAAAAAATAAGGAAAATTACCAAAAAAAACAAACAAGAACAACAAAAGTGTGCCGTATTTTTAAAAGTTTTATTGCGTTGTTTTTATTTGCTTTTTTTATTTCATCGGTGAGGAAAAAGGCCAAACAGAAATTTTGAAGGCCAAACTGCTTTAAAAAAAGGCCAAATTTGCGAAATTTGGCCTCGATATAAAAAAAAAAAAGGGAAATCCCCCTACTTGAACTTTCTGTTTAATTAATAATGACTCGCTTGTAGCGTTGATTTTTTTCTTTTTTCGCTATAAAAAAATAACTACTTGATGAAATTACGTGATTTTTTCTGTAGGAAAACTTTATCCCATGACGAGTACGTACAATATATATTTTTTTAAATATTTCCATTTTTTAATGTCAATGGAAAACTGCACAAGTAACCAAACCCGAAATGTAAAGACCATGAGTGAACGCGCGTTTTTTTTTTTTAGTTTAGTTTCATAATGGCGGCCGTGATGTCGGAGGTTCGATTGTTAGATTGTAGTTTCGTATTTTTTTAATTTGTAAATCGCAAGTTAGGAAAAAATTAAACCCTTCCAAGATGGACAATAAATAAAGCCATAATATTTTATGGTAAAGGTAAGAGCGTAGAAACCATTGTTTTTTAGGAGATGTGATTATTGGATTAACCAATCAGAAATCGTCTGTGGCACACACATTTCTGTTTTTATAGATATATAGATAGAAGATATATATATATATATATATATATCAAGAGAGAGAGAGAGAGAGAGAGAGAGAGAGAGAGAGAAATTAAATATGTTTTAACTCTTTTCCAAAGTGTTTTTAACATGTTTTATTAACTACTTGTTCTTACATACATACATACATACATACATACATATATACATATATATATATATATATATATATATATATATATATATATATATATATATATATATATATATATATATGCATACAAATTACGTACAACTAGGCATGCCATGTTCCATTTTTTTTTAATTTTGATCTGTTAGTAATTATTTTTCCCGGCTAAAAAAAAAAAAACAATTCGATTTTGTTCTACAGGTCTGAATCCCCATGTATCAAGTTTTGAGTCTATAGATCAAAAATTGTTAAAATCGTTCTGCAGATAAATAAGCTTAGAGAGAGAGAGAGAAAGAGAGAAAGAGAGAGAGAGAGAGAGACAGACAGACAGACAGACAGACAGATGAATGCATATATCAACGTAAATCTCATATAATTAATTTAGAGAGACGTTTTATTTTTTTTGGCATGTCCATATATTGTTATATGAGCCTCTTTTCGACAACAATTGATTTAATAAACACCAACAATATCCTCGTCACACAGACGATCTTCCGCGACACTTAGGCATTACGGCAAACCGGTGGAAAATCATTGCGCTAGGTCTATGCGTTAATAAGATATTCCAAAATGGTAACTACCCCTGTATAAATAATCATCTGTGTTTTATGGGGCATATACAGTCACCACCACCGAGGGATAGCCTTGGTACGGTAGAAAAAAAAAAAAAAAAAAAATCTGCAAATCTAAAGCAAAAAAAAAAAAAAAAAAAATCTGCAAATCGAAAAGCAAAAAAAAAAAAAATATGCAAATCGAAAAGCAAAAAAATAAATAAATAAATAAAAAATAAAAAAATAAATAAATAAATAAAAAATAAAAAAAAACAAATAAAATATAAATTAAACCAAAGCAGAAAGAAAGAAAAAAAAATGGCAGGGTATTAAAGCGCACATAACGTCGTTTTTTTTTTTGTGAATAGATGTGTAATTAAATAATATCGGATGTGATCGAACGATCGCCGATGAAATTTGGGGATGCCCGTGTGAAAACAACTAGAAGAAGAAAGAAAGGTGGGGGTGGGGTGGGGTGAGGCTCTAATTTGATAAATCTGTAAACGGTAATCAGATTGCTTCAATGTAAACAACCCGTAAATCAAAAACTTCGTGTTAGAGCTACGGGCCATTGGGTATATAAATATTTACGCGCATGCGTAATGCACTGCGACATTTTTGTTAAATAAAGATTGTTTTATATACATACTAGCAAGCCACCCGGCGTTGCCCGGTCGTAAAATACGCATAAATATTATATTTTAATTCATACAGAAACTGAGAATATGCACGCGAGTATTACGTTTTTTTTTTCTTTCTTTTTTAAACAGTTCACTTCTTGTAAGTGACAAAAAAATACTGGATCTGAGATCGAAACCAAAACGTACAGACAATGAGTCAAGTATTAGGCCAACTTGACGTTCTTAAAAAGTGTTTTCAAACCTACTTATTCTTAACATAAGAATCAATCACAGGAGCAATTCGCGCATGCGCATTCGTGAAACAGTTGACAAACAGATAAAAATCCGATGCCCAGCCACGAATGCTAATTTTTCAATTTTGACTCCTTTAGCGCCCTTTTTTTGCGGATGAAAACATTAAGTTTTCCACATGGCTTTGCCCTATATACCAAATAGTTACCCTATATACCAAATAGTTACCCTATATACCAAATAGTTACCCTATATACCAAATAGTTACCCTATATACCAAATTTCGAGACTGTAGATAGAAATTCGTTGAGTATATAGATTCAGAATTGTCCTTTCTCACACACACATTTTAGATTTGATTCTTTCTAAAGAATTATTTTCGCCTTTCGGATTACATTTGAAAGAATCTTCATGCAAGCTGCAACGTTATGCCCGGTTTGTACATCTTCACACTTTATGACTATAATAAATCGCGGTTTCATTTAATGCCATAACCACTAAATTCTAGCATTGCTACAAATATAATTTGCTGATTTGTTTATGTCCTCTGATGAGAAGAATAACAAGAATAGCATTCTTTGAAACTTCGCGGAATAAGGACTTTGTAAATTGTTTTTTGGAGTATTCAGTCGAACAATAAACGCTGAGGATGTTTTATTCTATTTTAGCCATTGTTTTGTTTTTTTCGATGTTTAGAAAAATAAAATCCAGTAATTAAGACTGACAATATATTAAAAAGAAAGTTCTGGTATTTCTCTAAGACAGTAAAAAAAAAACAAAAAAAAAACATCGAAAATAAGTCGCTCGGTCAATGTGTAAATGGTCAAAATCCATAAATGAAAAATATACAATTTGCAAGTATGGTAGCACAATAATGACTTCTATTGAAATATGTGAAAAGTACACAAGGGAGATTAGGCTTCATTGAAACGGAGTTTTTCCTCTTCCGTACTTCCGTACATATCAAAGTGAGAATTCTTTTTACATACAGGTATTTTAATGGCTGATAAAAAAACGTCGGTGACACGGTACTTGGTTGAAAAATCCTTTCATTTCAAAAATACATGGAATATAATATACAAATATGATTAAATTCTCATACAGGAACATAAGAAATATTAATAATTTGAAACAAGTGTTATATAGTTCATTATTAGCATTATTGTTATTGTTCGTATTTCTTGTTGTTATTGTTATACTGTTCGTTGTTATTAGGATTCTTGTTAAAAGTCAGTCGTAGAGTCTTAGAGAGTTATATTAAGAGGGAGAATTTTTAACCTATATTCCTAGTAACCTATATTTCCAATATGTTACAAACATGTTTATTAAATTATCTTATAGTTGCATTCTTCAATTGAATTTTCATAGCAGAATATACATTGCACATTTTTTTCTTAAAACTATTTTATCTCTAAGCTAAACAATGGTTTGTTTTACATTCCATTTGCTAATTCTTTCTCGTAATCTATTTCTAAACCTAAATTACGAGGTTCGAATTTCGTCCTATTTCATTTTTATTTTAACTAAATCTCTCTATTTTTATACTTACATGAAAAGGGGACAGCCCTTATCATGTAACACAAGTAAGTGATTTTTTCACAGTTATATATATATATATATATATATATATATATATATATATATATTACATCCACACGAGTTAGTTTTTTTGTTTTTCGTGAACTTTTTTTTTTAATAAAACCGATGGAAAAAAAATTGTATATTTTTCGGTGAAACCTTTTATGATATGAAATTTTGGTCTTCCCTCATTTTATTGAAATAAAAATTCATGGTTTGAAATTACATTTTCATATTGTTAGAAGTTTGTATACATTGAGACTCTATTTAATGAAAAGTTTTCAATGGCCACTTGTCCAAAAATTCTGATACACCTAATGTATAGACTCTAATTAGGCCCCGTTTCTTAGTGTTTTGTCCGAATGAAATGAAATTTGGTTATAACGAGTTTATTATATTCAAAACATCACATCAAAACATTAGGGTTTATGGGAATTTTTCTGGTCTCTACAGCATATGTTCTAGATATATAGTCACCCTGTATATATATATATATATATATATATATATATATATATATATATATGTATATATATGTATATATATGTATATGTATGTATATATATATGTATATATATATATGTATATATATATGGTAATTAAGCTACACAGAATATTCCGCGTTTCATTCTCGTGAGAATTTGTCAGGTTTATCCTGACAAATTCTTACGAGAATGAAACGAGGAATATACTGTGTAGCTTAATTGCCATATATATTTTCAAAACTTACTACATTACTAAGCTTACATTTTGAGCACTGTTGAAATAAATACTAAAAATTCACGCATAAAATTATATCTTTGTATATTAATTTATGTGATTAAATGAAGTAAATACATATATATATATATATATATATATATATATATGTATATATATATGTGTATATACCTATGTATATATATATGTATGTATGTATGTATGTATGTATATATATATATATATATATATATATATATATATATAGTCAGGTCATGTCATATGCTACTGATACCATGTAACCCAGTACTACCTGCCTCATGGTCGGGTCACCGGCGACTAAACTGGTTCCCCCACCAAACTTGTTTTGTGAGGAGGGTGGCTAGTCTCCCTGAAGGATTAAAAAAAGACCTTTCAAAGGGCGAATGAACCCTTTTCGGGGTCAACGGCCAACTAGCACCATGTGTGTTTGTGTGTATGCATGCATATGCTGGGATGGAGAGGGTGAAGACACCATTTCTAGGAGAAGCAAATCTGATTTTAAAAAACCATAAAGCGGGAGACCAGTACCCGTATTAAGCTGGTCTGCAGTTTTACTTCTTGCTGGCTATCTTGCTATTGCGTGTTGCTGGATCTAAAAATTTTGAACTGAGAGAGAGACTTAGCTGTCGTACAAAGCTAAGACTCCGTAACAACAACTGTGTATAGATACTCCCTCAGGCATTTGTCTATAAAAATGGTCCTGTGGTGATGGAAGTCATTTTTGGGCTCATGGACTTTAAGTGTCTGAGGGAATGGCACTCGTCTGACAAGACATTGCAATCATCATCATATATATATATATATATATATATATATATATATGATGATTTCACTTAAAGTCCATGAGCCCATATATATATATATATATATATATATATATATATATATATATATATATATATATATATATATATATTAGTGTTGAAACAATTAATCGGAATCGGGAAAATGGTAACTTTTGTGGTATTCGGAAACATTAGTGTCTATTTTCTGATACAAAAGATGATTCTTTTGATTTCCTTTTTTTTTAATTTTATTTTGTTTAAAGCTAAATCTTCCACAGCTGATAATAATAATGAAATAATAAATATGTATTGATTTTAAACTACCAGTATAATTAAAATAAACACCTTCCACAAGTTTTTTTTTTCATTTTAGGAATATATCTGGACATTAAGCATGTGGTTTTATGGTAATCACATAAAAAAACAACTCTGTAGTCAAATATTCAAACATTTATTAAAAAAATAGGAACCGGTAATTGTATCGGAATCGGAAATTAATTACGGAATCGGTAAATCTATCGGAATCGGGGAAAATATTGAAATTGTCCCATCACTAATATATATATATATATATATATATATATATATATATATATATATATATATATATATACAAATATATATATATATATATATATATATGTATACATACATATATATATATGTATATATGTATATATATGTATATATGTACATACACACACATATATATATATATATATATATATATATATATATATATATGTGTGTGTGTGCGTGTGTGTATATAATGGACTCTCCGTCGATTTTCGACGTATGAGACTCCGAAAATTGACCTGAAGGTCTAGAACTCAGCGTGTCGACATTCACTTAGACGTATGTGGCACTTTAGTTCTGCTAGAGACTTGCAATGGCGACCGCAGTGGTGACAGACATATAAATGCGAGAATTTAGCTCCACACTGCTCAGTATTATTTTTTGACTTGACTCTCGCTTCTTTTAGTTTTTCGATGCAAAACGCCGAGAACTCCTTGATTTTTATGTCACACATTTTTATCCACTTCCTTCTGTCTTTTGCAGTTAGCTCAATGTTGTTATATTCAATATTTAGAACCTGCAAATTAGACTTTATTTTGTCTTTGTAACGCAACCATGGTCGTCCCACGTTTCGACTGCCTCTGTCTAATTGGCCATACAGGAGTTGCTTCGGTATCCTATCATCATCTATTCGCATCACATGGCCCGCCCATCGAAGCTGCGACTGGATTAAGAAGCTTTCGATGTTGCTGATTTTACAAAGTGTGAATAATTTCGCATTTGATATTTTGTCTTTCAAAGTAAAACCGCAAATGGCACGTTGACATCTCTTATGGAAGACGTCAAGTTGCGAAATTTGTTTTCGGTACGGGGTCCACGTCTCCGAGGCATACAAAAGTGTGGACAGTACCCCAGCCTTATATACATGAATTTTTGTCTTCAGGCTTAAACCCCGAACATTCCAAAATCTTGTGTGCAGCTTGCCAAAGGCGCTGCTTGCTCGGGAGATACGGTTGATAACTTCATGGTCAAGATATGCACTTGAATCAACCACACTTCCCAAGTATGTAAACTTGTTAACATACTTCAGGTTTTTCCTGAATCGACATCTGAGGAAAATTGTGCACCGTTTGTTTCTGTTTAACACCCTCTACTTGTTTTGGTGTAGGTGGTGGCTGGTAGATGACTTCCGTTTTCTTTATACTGATTGTCAAGCCAAAGGCTTTACATGCAGTAGAAAACCGATTTGCAAGATGTTGAGCCTCCTCCCGAGAAGTCGCGACAAGGGCAGCATCATCTGCAAACAGCAAATCTCTTATAATGGTTCTTCGGAGAAGTGTTTTCGCTTTGAAGCGTTGTTGATTAAAAGTCCCACCATCTGTACGGAATTGGAAATGAACGCCAGTGTCAACATCTGCAAATGCATATTTCAGCATAACAGAGAAGTAAAGGGCGAATAGTACTGGAGCCATTACACAACCTTGTTTTGTTCCATTGGTCACATTGAAAAGCTCAGAAGAGTCCCCATTGGACATCACTGAAGCCTTCATGCCATCATGGAAGGATGTTATAACTTTGAGCATATTGTCAGGTATACCAATTTTCTTAAGGATTTTCCATAGGGCAGTTCGGTTGACAGTGTCAAAGGCTTTAGTAAGATCAATGAACACTATGTGTAGCTCTTGATTCTTTTCTCGAACTTTCCCAGAGACCTGTCGCAGAGAAAAGATCATATCTATTGTACCCCGAAGAGAGCGGAAACCACACTGCGATTCGGGATATATCTCATCTACAAGATGTCTGATTAATCTGTTGATTATTAGTCTGGCCATGATTTTTCCAGCAATTGAGAGCAGAGATATGCCACGATAATTGTCACAGGAATTCCCCAAGCCTTTATTTTTATAAAGATGGTAAATTGATGCATCTTTAAAGTCCTGTGGGACTTTTCCAGATGTCCAAATGGACACGAAAAGTGCATGTAGCTTTCTGGCCAGTTTATGGCCACCATATCTGTAGACTTCCGGTGGTATACCGTCATTTCCTGGTGCTTTACCCAATGATATCTGTTCAACTGCTGCAAGGACTTTAATCTCATCGTCTGTTACCGAAGAATTTAACACTGTTTCAAAATGTTCCTTCCAGCGTCTCAAGATACCGTCCTTGTCTGTCAGTAATGTCCCGTCTTCTGCTAAAATTGGCGAAACTCCTGATTCTTGAGGACCGAAACCCTTCCTTATACCTTCATAAAAGGCTTTTGTGTCCTTTCTGTTGAATGCTGACTGAACAGCTTCTGCGTGTGCGGTCCACCATTTCTCTTTCATCTGTCGTAGTGTCCTCTGCACTTTCCCTTTGCAGGTTTTGTATGCCAATCTTTTTTCAGTAGAGTTTTGGTCGTCAATCCATGCTTTGTGAGCTTGATGCATTTTCTGAATTTGATCCTGGGTTTCTATATCCTGGTCATCAAACCAATCCTGGTGCTTCCGTATGGGTAAGCCCATCACTTCCAGGGCAGTGGAATGGGTGATATTTCGTAGCGCTTCCCAGGACGCTTCTATGTTGTCAGTTATTTCTACACCATCTAAATTTTCATCCAACTTGTCAGAAAGTATTGTTCGAGTTTCAGTATTCTTAAGCGACAATACATTAATACGTTTTGGAATAGATGACTTCTTTACCTGTCTGCGCCAAAGACTCAGAGACACCTTGCTACGTAGCAGGGCATGATCTGATAGGTAACAGCTTGTATGGAAGGAGCGCGTTATTTTGAAGTCACGAAAATCACGTTTCTTAGTGATGACATAGTCAATCATATGCCAGCTGTTTGAACGAGGGTGCATCCATGTGGTTTTGCGACAATTTTTCTGTTGAAAAACTGTGTTAGTGATGGATATGCATATATATATATATATATATATATATATATATATATATATATATATATATCCCCTCTTTGAGTGGAGCACTGTCGTAAATAATCTGATCCGCTACTTAATTGTCTGATAAATGCGAGGCTCTCTGTTTGTTTGTAAATAAGCGGGTTGAGCACTATAAAAATGGTGGAAAAATGTTGGTTTAAATAGACATTTAGCGAGGTTATTTGCGGGCACTTTTCCCGTGGGTCGGTCAGTAAAACGGCTGACTAGCAACGAGATGGATCTACAATATTTCTTCAAATTTAAACATAGTTAACAAAGTATACTTACGCAGATATATATGAAAAGTTTTTATTAAAGTCTGTCCCTATTTCCATTCTATGGAGGCCAGGCGCGAACGTAGACCCCATGATTTTATTCCCTATTAAAGTTGAAACATACTTATCAAAGTATTATTATGTACATATATACAAAAACCACTTGTAAATGTTATTTTTAATTTTTAAATTTTTTATTTCCATACTTTGTAGACCAGACGCGAACGCAGACCCCACAATTTTGATGAACCACCGTTCTGCCAGATCAAACATACCCATTACTGTGTCTCGATACATCTTCTATCATTATATGTACCTATTTACAATGCCTCTCCACGGGACAGAGTTAGACATAAGGGTCGTTTTTTAACGTGGAGAAAACGTACAAAAATAAAAATTGTCTCAATCGTGAAGGACTGCTCCTCCACCGAAAGAGAACGAGAAATGGAAGTGCAGCATCTGAAGAACAGATACTACATTTTGATCTTGACCAAAAGGCCAAACCATATAGGAGCCTATTCGTGACCAGACACACACAGACATTCAGGTTTATATATATATATATATATATATATATATATATATGTGTGTGTGTGTGTGTGTGTGTGTGTGTGTGTGTGTGTGTGTGTGTGTGTGTTTTCTCGTAGGTACCAAGTAAACAGAAATGTATGCCTATATTAGAAAGTAATATAAACACACAAGTGCCTTTCTAATATTTAACAACCACACACACAAAAAAAAAAAAAAAGGAAAAAAAAGAGAAACGGGTGTGACTTCCCAAAAACATATGCCACGATGAATTTGCACTCAGAAACCCGGGAGCGTTTTTTTTTGTATTCACAACGTGCACCGTTTCGACTGGTCGCTTCTCGAATCGTCTACAGGTGCCTAGCGCCCCGTAGCTCATCTCTCTCGCCCGCCATTGCATCCACCCATAGCACCAACAACACGCGCACAAATATATTATTTCATCTATGTAACATATCAGAAACATGCTGTGAGCAATTATTTAGTGGAGGCAGGCAGTCTCTGTTTTTAACGAAAAGGGTTTTAACTTTCTCCTTTGTTTATATGGTTTCCGCCATCTTTTATCCACATATAAAAAGTAAAGTACCGATTGCACCACACACACACACGCACACACACGCACACGTATATATATATATATATATATATATATATATATATATATATATATATATATATATATATATATATAGCTTTAAGTAAAAGAGAAAAGAGAAAGATCAATTCCACAAAAGGATACTTATCCGGATAATGCCAAGCTCGACAATAATTATTGGAGCTTATACAATAGGACAACAAGAGTATGAAATGAAGACACAAAACTATATATAGGTAGATATAAAATGGATCATTTATTGAATAATGGAATGCAGGCAAAATTTGGGGGATAGAAGGGACTCTTTATGCCAGGGCATTTCGAAGCCTAACGCTTCTCATCAGAAGAGTAGAGAAGGTGCTAGGTAACATGGGGGAGATGCGGCGTATAGCGTAAGGTTCGTTAGGGATGAAAAAGATTAAGAGGAATTATAGCGTGTTGGGGGAAGCTTTAATGAATTCTAAATAAATAAGGAGGAAATTATTATATATAGTATGATATATAAGAATATAAATTGTCTTTAACATAGTATTGAGATTAAAGGGTAAATGAATATGGTTGAAAAGCTTTCCCCAACACTCTATAATTCAATTAATATTGTGCATATCTATGTATGTGTATGCGCTCCGTTGTTGCATCTACACCAATTAATGAAAACTTGTTATTCTTGGTGATTTCAATGCCCGTGTTGGAAAGACTGTGCGACCTGGAGTGGTTTTTCCCGTTATGGTATCGGTACCATGAATGCTAATGACCTTAAGCTAATAAAGATGTGTTCAGAATTTAACCTTGCTATCTGTAACACTTTTCGAAATAAACTGAAGCAACAACTACTTGGACATATCCACGTTCAAAGCATGGTCACCTTATTGACTTCATCATAATTAGAAAACGCGACTTTTGAGATGCATATACTGTTGGTGTCATGCGCAGTTCTGAATGTGACACCGATCACAAGTTGGTGAGAGGAAAGTTTAATCTACGAATACGTAAGAAAGTTCGTCATAGTGGTGTTAAGGTGTCTAGCCGTATTGATGTCGCCAAGTTAAAGTTGCCTGAAGTTCAAAAGAGTATGGTGGAACAGCTTGATAATCTTGAATTTGATGGCACATGGGTGAATTTCAAGACTCAGGTTTATTCTCCTGGTGCTGAAGTTCTTGGCTTCAAGAGGAATAAGAACTGGGACTGCTTGGACGACAGCAATATTGAAATTAATCAATTGCTGATGAATAAACAAATTATTTATGAATCTTTACTTCGTGAAGATCATTCTGATCATACAACTAATTTGCGACAATACAAAGAGGTCAAAGCTGCATTGCAACGTGAGCTAAGAAAAATGAAAAACCAATGGTGGATGAATATAACGGAGCAGATCCAAAATGTGTGCGATATGTGTGTATTGCATTAAATTATCGTGTGCATTAGATTATGTCTTTTTAAATATTGACATTAAACATTGAGTGTGCCCCCCCTCTCTTATTAACACGTCTTTTCCAATCAATCTTTTTCTAGAACAAATATCCTGTTTTGACACCCTCCCCTTCCCCCATTATAGAGAGTTCATTGATGTTCACCCCCCCTGTCTTACGATGTCATAATTAACCCTCCTCCTTTCCACTTACACTGACCCCCTTTTTTCCTGCTCTTTTTTTATTACACCATTCTTTTTCTGCCTTTACTTTCAATGTCTGGAGTTTTAAATGTCACTTAACTCCCCCTCCCCTACCCTGAAATATTAATGTTTTATTTTAAAACAAAATATTTCCCTAATCTTTAATTTTAAAACCAGACTCCTTCAGTGGAAGACAAATTTTTTTAAGTCGCCTCAGCGAACTTGTTGTCTTAACTGACCACTAGTTCGAAACATTAGCCTACCTAGTGTAGTGACTATGTAAATTTGTCTGTCTATCTGTCTGTCTGTCTGACTGTCTGTCTGTCTGACTGTCTCTCTCTCTATATATAAATATATATATATATATATATATATACATATATATATATCAACCTTCTTAGTGACATGCAATATGATTTCCGTTCTGCCAGATCTACGGCAAATATGCTAACAGTTATATCTCATAGGATTAGCGAATCTCTTGACAAAGGCTTCCTCTCTAGGGCAATTGCTCTTGACATATCAAAGGCCTTCGATAAGGTATGGCATAAGGGCCTACTTCACAAGATTTCCAGCTACGGTATTACTGGAAATGTTTTCTCGATCATTAAATCAAAGTTCTCTCAGATTATCTCTCCTCTGATCTTGAGCGCGTGGTACAGTGGGGGAGGAGGTGGCTGGTTACTTTTAAAACATCTAAAACCAAGCTCCTATCTTTACATCATCAACGCCCTGATCCCCACCTGGCATCAATTGAAATGGGTGGCTCTCGTCTAGGGGAAGCTCCATGTTTTCATAAACTTCTGGACTTGACCTTACTCCTGACCTGAAATGGAACAAGTACATCAAGTCAGTTGCCAAGGTGGCTAGAAAAATGGTAGGATCCTTCTACCGCTCCAGAAGATATCTCACTACTGATGCAAGTCTCTATCTGTATAAAAGCCAAGTACGTCCAAGGATGGAGTACTGCTGCCACATCTGGGCAGGAGCTGCTAAAAACAGCCTATCCTGCCTTGACAGAGTACAAAATAGACTTCGTGGTTTAGTGGGTGATGCCCTTTTCTCTTCCCTGCAACCTCTCTCCAACAGAAGAGACGTTGCGAACCTGTCCTTGTTTGATCGTTACTACCATGGCAGGTGCTTGTCTGAACTCCAATCTCTGGTCCGCCCTCGTCAATCTTTAACGATAAACACCCGCCTAGCTGAAACCACTGTCAAAAATGTTCCCCACTCTTTATCTGTACCAAAATCAAAACCTAGATTCCTTGAACATGACTTCTTTCTTAGAAGTGCACGCCTGTGGAACTCTGTTTCGTCTGCCTGTTTCCCACCTGACTACAAACTGGATGTCTTCAAGTCCAATGTAAACAAATTCCTGATGAACCGCCTCCTTAAGTAAGACACTGTTTCAAATCTCCAACACTAACATACTGTACACACAATAACCCTTATCCCCGAGTGGCTTCCGGGCCCTGATAAGTGG
>NC_136516.1:17789691-17829691 GCF_053919585.1 Euprymna scolopes
TATAAACGTCTGAATATTTAACTATAAAGTTATTTTTCCTTGGTTACCGTTACAATCCATGTAAAATTTGCAAATATTTTCTCAAGGGTAAAAATACTGTTGTTGGGTAAAAGGGTGTAATCTATGGATTTATCTTTACTGGTTATTAAAAATTATTATTTATTATTTTTATTTTAAACAAAACCATATATATAAAAAAAGGAATCGTGTTTGGCATCGGAAAATAGGCATACATTTTTCTGATTCGGAGACTCTGATAAGTTTCCGATTTCCATCCCGATTAATCGTCTCAACACACACACACACACACACACACACACACACACACACACACACACACATATATGATGGCAGCAAATTCGTTTTCGAATATTGGCATTACTTGATATAGCGCACACAATAACAAGATATATAGAAGCATGAAACCAAATTATTGATGTGTCGCACGAAGGTGACTTTTAAGCCTTGCCAACTTCTGACATCCTCTAGCACACATTGTGCAGACATGTGCGCCACTAGCAGCACGTTCTTGATGTTCTCTTCTATGTATATTCAAATGCTGCTTCAAACCACCTGCTTTTTTTGTACGTCCGCCCGCAGTTGACACAGGTTAGATCTGGCAACAGAAGACTGCTTTGTGGCCCATTGCGCTGATGAGTATACTGGTGGCTCATCAGCCCAGCTATGCTCTGACATAATATATACATATACATTTATAGACACATATATACATATATATATGCATATATACACCCCCCTATATATATATATTAGGTTTGGTGCAAAAATAATGTGTGATTTTTTTTACTTGAAGTTGAATATCAAAAAACATTATTTTTGCACCAACCTATGATATATATATATATATATATATATATATATATATATATATATATATAAATACACACACACATATACATATATATATATATATATATATATATATATATATATATATATATATATATATATATATATATATATAAAGAGGACTTCCACGATTTATCGATAAAGCGGGAACATTAAACGTTTTAGTCCTTTTTCGATTTTCTGGATTGATTAAATTTATTTTTCAAGTAATTTGATCATTCATGTCCAAAATCAAATATTATCTTTCTAACGAATATAAACGAACATGTTGCTTTTTATTATGTATTCTTGATGCATTTCGTTTTTTTTTTTTTTTTTGTTTTTTTAGTACATACATTGATGTGTTTATCTCTGTTTTTGTTTTAATTTTCTTACCACTTTGTTTTTGCTTGGGATGGTGCATTCTACCGGGTGCCAAACATTCTGCCATTAATTTAGTTACTCCAATCGAGAGATCATGTGTGTGTGTGTGTGTGTGTGTGCCTGTATGTACGGATATGTTCCTAGTTATTTGCTTTGCGAAGATGACAGATTTTAGGCACGATGTCTGTTTTAATGTGAAGGAAAATCCAGTTACCGAAAATGGGTAAAATGATTGGGACGAAAATAAAGAATGCCTCATGGAAAACATATATATAAATACTTTAATGTGCGTGTGTGTGTTGTGTGTATAAATGTCCCGGTATACGTATGATATATCTATTTGCATACGTGTTTGAGTCTAGTGGTTGATGTTGTTGCCGTTCGTTACCCAAATATCTTTCTGTAAGGGATTATAACTAGGAAAGTGCTTACATGCGGGACCACATGAAGGTTGCCAACATATCTTAAGTGAATATCCTTCTCTCAAGCAAACTGGATTCCAACTTGTTCCACCCATATTTTCAGTCCGTGTCTTAATCATTTAGCAACCGCCACCTCGTTTCGTGAGTGTACGAGGTGCCTTAAATAAGTTTCTAATAAAAATTATCGTAGACTCTTGAAAATTCAGTATTTTGCTACTATACATCTTATGAGATGACTGGCGAATTTTTATGATTTTAGGTTCAAATTAATAGCTACAGCAGGAATTGAAATACTCCCTACCAAAGCCTGATTGCTACAGCTGGTGAATTTCAAAAATGCAATCTGGACGTGAAACACTTTAAAAGAACTATATGCAATAAAATTCTGTTTTAAACTTGAAAAAATGCCACAAAAATGTATAGAATGTTTCAGGCTTCTTTTAGACAATCTTGCATGAATCGAGCATGACCTTTTGAGTTATATAAGAGATTCAAGGAAGGCAGGGAGTCTGCAAGGGATGATAAGAGGTGTGGGAGGAGTAAGGAAGTCAGAACACTAGAGTTGATTGGCCAAATAAAGAATTTCATGGATAAGGACAGTTGCGTGTCTATAGAGACAATAAGTGCACAGTTTGATGTCGGTGTGGAAACTGTACATACAATTATTCGTGAGGAACTGAAGATGCGGATGATCTGCGTGAAGTTTGATATAAGGATGCTCAGAGAAGATCAGACTATTTGACCAAGATGGGCATCAAGACAGTTCCTCACCCTCCCTATAGTCCAGATCTTGCTCCTTGTGACTTTTGGTTATTTCCTACCCCCAAGGAAAACTTTAGAGGCTGTCATTATGAGATCATTGAGGGGATGAAAGAGGTCATGCCAAGAGTTATTGACACGCTAACACAAGAGGACTTCCATGGGGCCTTTCAGGCGTTGTTGGAACGGCACAACGTGCATTGTAGTCGGAGGAGATTACTTTGAACTAGAGTTTCATGTGTGTACTATCAATAAAAGTGCCCATACAAAAAAAGTTTGGAAACTTATTGAAGGCACCTCGTATGTGTGCGTGTGTGTGTGTGTGTGAGAGAGGGTGTAAAAGTGTGTGTGTGTGTGTGTGTGTGTGTGAGTGTAAAAGTGTGTATGCATGTCTTTATGGGTGCAGTGCGAATATGTGGCCGCCTCTTAGCTCCCCCACCCCTAATTTCGACTACCCCAACTCCACATGTGATGACTGATGCATTTCTTTATTCTCCGATTGTGAAATTGAAGTTTTCTAAACACACAAAACCCAAATCGTCGCCGGGATTAATTACATAATTCCCAAGTTAGAGCTCAACTGGACGCTTAGGAAAGAAAAGAAACGACCCGCGTGCACCAATCAGAATCTAACTTAATTATAAACACAGGAACAATCTTATAGCAAAGAGGAAACTTGGATAATTTCGTATACAAATATCGCTTGTTTGTAAAAAAAAAAAAAAAAAATTGAAATCTCGAACTTTAAACAAACAATAGCAATATTATATTTCTGGATTTTTTTTTAGATGAGGACTTATTCGTTTTATTTATATTCTTTCTGATAACCGTTCTCATCTTTTGTGTTATTTTTGGTCGACGTAATCTCCAACCTTCTTTGTGTGTATCTTGTTGTGCTCGGGAATCTTTCTGTCGAACTCGGGAATTTTTCTGACGAACTCGGGAATCTTTCTGTCGAACTCGGGAATTTGCACTGATTTTAAAACGGAACTCTTTATTTAATCCACAGGGTAGGGGTGGGGTAGCATGCTCTCGTTCCGTCGGCGCATGGGATAAAGTACTTGGTAAAGTTGAGTTGTAAAAATTACTCTTCCAGAGATGATGGTTGAATCTACAGTGTGGGAAAAAGACACTTGCGAATAATTGCCCAGATGACGACGACGACGATGACGCTAGCGACGACGACGACGACGACGACGACGACGACGACAATAATAATAATAATAGTAATAATAATAATAATAATAATAATAATAATAATCATAATAATCATAATAATAACAACAACAACAACAACAATAATAATAATAATAATAATAATAATAATAATAACAGCAACAACAACAATAATAATAATAATAATAATAATAATAATAATAATAATAATAATAATAATAATAATAATAAAAAAATGACTAGCTTAATCATGAAAATTCCACGGTAGTTAAAATTTTTTTATAGCACATAAATAAAGTGAATAAAAAAAGAAAAGAAATAACGACGAATTTAAAACAACTTTTTAGCAAATTCTTTTTCAAAGTTTTAAAGCTAAGAAGAATTGATTAAAAATATCATTTTTTCCAATGTAAATTCAACACACAATACATTGTGTTTTTTTCTGAATAGTTATTTTTATTATAAATTGTAAAGGAACAGATGTCAATTCACTTGCCCATTCTTTTAAATTTTACAAATAGAACCATAATTAAAAAAAAAACAAAAAAACAAAACAAACAAACTTACAGTTTCCTTTCAAAATGAGTTTTTTTTAATTATAAAATAGAATAGCCAGTTGTAAACCGTAAATTGGAAGAAATGTGTTTTTGTTGTTGTTGTTGTTGTTGTTGTTTATGAAACTTTTTGGAGAGGAAATTCTTTTAATGATTTTTAACTGATAAAGAGCGACTATAAAGGAGCGTAATTCATTTCTCATTAATTAATGATTGCGACGATTATTTTTTGTGATGTAAGTAACACTAAGTTAATATTTTGATAATAATAATAATAATAATAATAATAATAATAATAATAATAATGTCACTCAGATTCCAGTGAACACCACAACTTGTTCTCCAAAAACAATCTCTTATGATGACTAGTGAGTATTCCTAGTGAGCAAACTACTACTACTACTACTACTACTACTACTACTACTACTACTACTACTAATAATAATAATAATAATAATAATAATAATAATAATAATAATAATAATATAATAAAAATTCTGATTCCGCTTACCAACCTCTCCCTGAAAAGAAATGAGATTCATCCTCAGAGAACTTTTCCTCAATCCCTAACCCTAACCCTAACCCGGCTCCAAACCAGGAGCATCAAGGGTTTCATAAGAATATGAGTGGTACCCATAATAGTAGAGGTCTGAAGGCCGCCTAAAACATCGGGGGATTCGTAGTTTTTTCAAATGTTTTTCCAGACGACTTGATACTCTACCTACATACGGCATAATCACGTTGACACACCGGTTCCCGCTTAATCACCGAAGTTAAGCAACGTTGAGCCTGGTCAGTACTAAATCGGTGACCATTTTGGATTTCCAGGTGCTCTCCGCTTATCTTCTCCTTACCACTGGACCCAAACAGTTTCGATTCAGGAGAGGTGCGGTTAGGGACCTTTAGCTCACAATTACACGCGCAACTCTCCCTACTGGAGGTATCCTTTGTCTTTCGAGACTGAACGGAGGCATCGATACTCAAAGTACCAACCACGACCGGAATTATTTGTGTTTTAACCCCGTGTATACGCCTTATCTTCAACGCCAACGGAGCATAATTGCTCCACTTCTCGTTCTCCTTCTCTCTCACATTCCTGTCCCAGGATACTGAGAAGTCTACAATCTGCCAGTTTTTTAGACCTTATTAATGACGACCAAATCCGGACGATTATGTTCTAACTGCTTGCTCGTCATGATACTTTTATCCTACCACACCTCTAAATTGCCATCCTCACTTGTTCTCACTTAATCAGGCACCTCCTCGAACCACCTTTTAGCACATTTCACCCCAAACTTCTTACAAATCTCCCAGTATATCCGAAGCCCCATGCGATCGCGTCTTTTGCGGTACTCTCTCTGAGCTAATCCGCTACTCTCTGCTGCAAGGTGTACAACTGACAACTTTCCACAAATCCGGCATTCTGCAGCAGAATCCTCTCCTAGAACTACTTTTTTGAACAGTCGCGTTCCTAATGCCTGCTCTTGTGCTGCACAAACAAAAGCTTCAGTACTTTTAGTCAGATACCCAACTGTAAGCCATTGCCATGATCTTTCATCAGCCACATCTTTTACATCCTGGATGAAATTTCCGTGCATTTTCTTTCCAACCAATTCCTCTGCCCTTTCTCTGTCCATACGTTTCACATACACAGCCTTGGTCTCACATACCTCCACTTCATTGTCCACAAACTTGAGCATTCACTCCTCACTTCTAACCACATGGTTCTTTAACGACGTCTCCTCATTCTAACACAAACTTTTACACTTCTCAATCCTCTCCCACCATCTTTCCTCTTCTGATATAACCTAGCCACGCTACTTCGTGTGTGGAATATGCCAAACGTGGCTTTAAACCTAATAAAAAGTATAAATATATAGGCAGTATCACTAGTAAGATACTCTGCACCGTTTATAGGGTGGACAAAAGAACTGACACAGGTCGATCAGAAGACCAGGAAACTCATGACCATGCACAATGCACTACTCCCGAAGGACGATGTTCACCGACTCTATGTGAAAAGGCTAGACGGCGGAAGGGGACTGGTCTGCATAGAAGACTGTGAATGGCACCAAAAAGAACTAGAAAAATGCATAATGCAAAACACTGAAAGAATAATCATGGCAGCGAGAGACACGGAAAAAAATCAACAAAACAGAAAACAGAGAGACAAAGGATAAAAAAAGAAAAGAAAAATGGGAAGAGAAACAACTACACGGAAGATTCATGGGGATGACAAAAGATGAAAATAACGAAAACACTTGGACATGGATGCGAAAAGGACACATAAACTAAGAAACTGAATCCCTAATAACCGCAGCACAAGATGACTCAATAAGAATCAGCCACATCAAAGCAAACATCGATAAAACACAAGAAAACAGCAAATTCAGACTCTGTGGGCAAAGAGACGAAACGATAAACCATATAGTAAGTGAATGCAGCAAAAGGAATACAAGAACAGACACGACCAAGTGGGAAGGGCAGTACACTGGGAATTATGCGAACAACTGCATCTCGAATGCACAGGCAAGTGATACAATCAGAAGCGGGCAACAGTACTTGAAAACGAGAATCACAAAATCCTATGCGACATGGGCATACAAATTGATAAACCAATACAGGCAAGAGGACCGGATATCGTAATAATTAACAAGAAAGAAAAATTCTGTAAAATCGTAGACTTTGCTGTTCCAGCCGACCCCAGGGTGAACATCAACGAAAAGGAAAAATGCAGAGCTAGCCAGAGAGCTGAAAGGGATATGGAAGATGAAGAAAATAAAAATAATACCTATAATAGTTGAAACACTAGTAACAATCCCGTAAAAATTTGATAAAAGAATGGGAGAAATTGGAATAAGAGGAATGACTGGGAAAATACATCGAACAACAATAACGAAAACAGCTGAAATATTAAGGAAAACCCTGGAATGTGGAAACTGACAGACAGGAGCAACAAGTACAGACCAGAGAAACTGCTGCAAAGGCAAAACATGAAACGCCACATGGAACCAAGAACATTGAAGCAGCATATCTATAAGTTCTCTACCTCCTCCCATTACTACATACCTGAACCTCCCCCCCCCAAAAAAAAAGTGAGAACAAACAGCCAAGTACATTCAAGGGGGAAAAAATGAAAGAGAAGAGAGTAGTGACCAGATCTCCACTGGATAAGTGTGAAGAGAACTGGGACCTTGGGAGGCTTATTGACACTCGAATTCCAGTGGAGACCAATAGCCGCTGCCAACGAGAAATCAATGGCAAGCAGCTGTTGTGATAATGCAAACTTATTTGCGAATAGTATCGAAAGAGGTGGAGAGTACTGGAAATCTGGGGAGACTTGTTGTCACTCAGCTTTCAGGGAACACCATAGGCTATTTTCAAGGAGAGATCTTTGATAACCTGTGTGAAAACTCGTTGTGAGCCAATAATAATAATAATAATAATAATAATAATAAAAAAAAAAATAAAAAAAATCTTGAATCTAATAATAGACTGAGCTTAGCCTGATTCTCTGTGAGTCTGCGATGGAAAAGACGATTCTTGATAAGGCGGTCATGAATAAGTCGTTAATCCGCTTAGTCGTAGGCCAAGTCCGCCATCTTGCTGACCGGTAATGGCGGCATTTGTGGTGGCGGCACAAAAAAGTTCTGAAAGTTTGACAGGTGCCAAGTCAGCCATAATCCACCTGGAACTAATATAGGTAAACTAATACATTTATTACTAACCAAAAACAATAAATGAGACCCAAGAAATGAAACGGATTTTGTGCTATTTTCTTCGACTGTCACTCTTAATACCGTTCAGTCGCACATTGATCTTTATATATATATATATATATATATATATATATATATATATATATATATATATATATATATATATATATATATATGATTAATTTATTTAATCACATAAATTAATATACGAAAGTATTATTTTATGCGTAAACTTTAAGTATTTACTTCAACAGTGCCCAATACTTAGGTAGAGGTAGGTAGTAATTTATAAAAATATATAGGATAGCGATACAAAATATTTTTAAAATTAACAATATGAATAGAAAATAAATAAATAAAATAAGCATATATATACACATAAATTATCATATATATATATATATATATATATATATATATATATATATATATATATATATAAAGTAACATAATATTCAAATATATAGACTAAAAATCATTTAACTACACCTAGGTATAAATAGTTTAGCTCACTAGATATCTACTCTTCCCGCTAAAAAACACATACAAATGAAGGGTTGAACCTAAGGTCAACTGTGCCTTTGTCCTGTAAGTGCCTGTCCATTGGCTGATTAAGAAGGGCGCGGTAGAAACTCAGAAGCTGATTGGATAACTCAAAATTAAATAGAATGTGCGTATATAAAAACGCGAGATGAAGACAGCTCTTTGCATAAACCTGACGAATTCGACCGTGAATGAAACGCGGAATATTCTGAGTAACTTAATTGCCATATATATTTTTATAAATTACTATATATATATATATTTATATATATGTGTGTGTGTGTGTGTGTGATTAAAAAATGGCGTGACAAATTGACAAATAATTGCAACTTCTCTTCCAATTTTCGAATTTTTAATCATGCCGATATTCCTTTATTCATAATATTTTTAACTAAGAAGTTTTTTTCTTCTGAGTTCAGGAAGGCATAAACTCAAAACTTAACACAATAATTACTTGAATGATACTGCATTACAAATCAGGTGCATTTACAGGCACTTAAAGAAATAAAAAGTAAGATGATCAATATCTTTTAATTCGTAAAATAGATTTTTATAATTTATTTGTAAATGCTCTATAGTTACATCAAACTTCATGAATTTAACGATTGATAGAAATAAAAGTGAAATATAATTGAATAATACATTTTCATGCATACGCACTACCATATATATATATATATATATATATATATATATATATATATATATATATATATATATATATATATACATATATATATAAAGATTTTACTTGAAACGTACTTAGTTTATATATACTAATTGTAATGAATGAAATAAATAAATTTATCATAAATATCATTTTTTTTTATAATGAAAATTTTGTTATATACATTCAAGCTCAAGGGATGAGTTTTTATTGGGTTCCAGAAAGTACATATCATAATTTTTCAAGTAAGTTGTTCAAAGTGGTGTTTTTTTTTATATTAGGTTCCAGAGCGTAATTTCATAATTTTCCAAGTTCGGTTGCATAAACAATTTAAGTTGTGCAAAATTGAGTTTTTTTCTTAGTTTTTTAAGGTAAAGATTTTATAAGTACGTGACTAAATATGCAGCAATAACACAATTTTGCAGACTTATTTGTCGGAATACTAAACAATATTATAATGACTGCCTTTTGAAAACAATAAATGACCAACTGAGAAAACTTGATATTTGGAACTTGGAATATATATATATATATATATATATATATATATATATATATATATATATATATATATATATATATATATATATATATATTCTCTCTGCGCGTAGTTCAGTGGGGGAAGTAATGGCTGGTTACCTTTAATGCATCTAAAACCAAACTCCTATCTTTACATCATCAACGCTCTGATCCCCATCTGGCATCAATTGTGATGGATGGCTCTCGTCTGGGAGAAGCCCCATGTTTTGACAAGCTTCTCGGTTTGTCCTTTACTCCTGATCTGAAATGGAACACGTACATCAAGTCTGTTGCCAAGGTCGCTGGAAAGATGGTGGGATCCTTCTACCGCTCCAGAAGATATCTCACTACTGATGCAATTCTCTATCTATATAAAAGCCAAATACGTCCAAGGATGGAATACTGCTGCCATATCTGGGCAGGAGCTGCTAAAAAAGCCTATCCTGCCTTGACAGAGTACAAAATAGACTTCGTGGCTTAGTGGGGATGCCCTTTTCTCTACCCTGCAACCTCTCTCCTACAGAAGAGACGTTGCGAGCCTATCCTTGTTTTATCGTTATTTCCATGGCAGGTGCTCGTAATCTCTGGTCCCCCCTCGCCAATCTTTCATGAAAAACACCCGTCTAGCTGAATCCACTGTGAAAAATTTCCCCCATTCTTTATCTGTGCCTAAATCAAAACGTAGATTCCATGAACAAAGCTTCTTTCTTAGAACTGCACGCCTGTGGAACTCTGGTCCGTCTGCCTGCTTCCCACCTGACTACAACTTGGATGTCTTCAAGTCCAACGTTAACAAATTCCTAATGAACCGCCCCTCAAGTAAACACTTCATCAAATCTCCACACTAACGTACTGTACTTGCAATAACCTTTTTCCCTGAGTGGCTTCCGGGCCTTGATAAGTGGTGACCACCGTGTAAAAAAATATATATATATATATAGATAGAGAGAGAGAGAGAGAGAGAGAGAGAGAGAAAGAGAGAGAGAGAGTGAGAGAGAGTGAGTGAGTTAGTGAGATAGAGAGAGAGAGAGAGAGACGAAGACATAATGGAATGAGGAAAATTTACATTGGCGTTAAAAAGGAAGTCCGCACTTGTCATTTTTTTCAAAAACCGCAGATTAAAGCTAAATTGAATTTAACTGTTTAAAGAACATATATTTCTTTGATTCGCCTTTTATTCTTCTAAAATTTTACCTGTTCATATTTGACTTAAAATTAAAATATCCTAGTGTTCAGGTCATTTTAAAAAAATTGACTTCAAATCGAGAAGAAACCTCACAGCAACAAATGAGCTTAAAGCCAGTTTAAAATATCCATCTGTTAGGCAACAAAGCATCCGTTATCGTAATTGTTGTTGTTTCACGTTATGCAACGTAGCATTTAGTCCATATCCATCAACTTTCTCTTAGTGATCGTCAAGAGCTCATTAATCTCCACCTTTCTGATTTATCAGATCGAAACATCGGCCGTAGAAGCACCAAAACACCGGCAGTGTTCGTCATTCCCCGAAATCTGGCCGTCTTAGAGTAACTTCTTACGGGGAAGAAAATGGGTAATCTCCAAAAATACCGTTAGGGCTTACAACATGGCCGCCAGAAGAGTCACGTGATCCGGTTGATCCAAAACATGAATCGTGCAAATGGAAAACGCAGCCTTGAAGGCAAACTTTGACAAACAATCACAATTTGTTTGTATTTAATTTTTTGTTGATATAATGTTGTTATAAAAATAGGCAAACTTTGAGAAACAATCTTAGGTTGTTTTTAGTTAAAACAGTGTTTATAAAAAGTATTTTATTCAGAACAAACAAATGGTCGACTAGGTGTATCAGAATTTTAGGCGGAATTTTTGACACCCCCAACAAAAAACTGCGAATAAAATATATAAAACTCGTAATTTCTGTTTTTAAAGTGGGTTGTCAATTTTCTTTATGAAATATACTTCCAAAAGAAACTATTACAGTCGTTTAAAACATAATAGAAGTATTATTTTTTATTTTTTAAAAACAATGTTTGCTTTAAATTTGCGTTTTCCGGTTTCGTAATACGGCGATTCATGTTTTGGATCAACCGGATCACGTGACTCTTCTGGCGGCCATGTTGTAAGCCCTAACGGTATTTTTGGAGATTACCAGAAAATGCTATCAAGATCCACAGCCTCAGAAACAGATTTGAAACGGCTCCCCAGGTCCAACAACAGTGCAATCTTGTTAAAAAATAAGAACAGATTGAAGGAATTTAATTTGCGAGGCTGTGTTGCAAGACGAAAGCCAATGATTTCTGTAAAGAACAGAAAGCGCCGTCTGGATTTCATCAGATGCAATGACGATCATAACTCTTCATATTAGTCGAAAAATATTTTTTAGCGACGAAAAAACTTTCAATAGGCTAGGCAGTGATGGTAGACAGTACGTCCGTCGAAGGGAGGACGAAGAATATAATCCCAGATGCACAGTTTCAACGCTGCAAGGTGGTGGAGATTCAGTGGAGGGACGTTATTAGTGCCAATGGTTCAGGACCTATAGTTCGATTAATTCAACCAAGCACATCAATATGTTAACTGAGCATTTTCTATCCTACTTTGGCCAGAATTTTGATGACAATTCCATCTTCTAGCAGGATAATGCTCCCATTCACATAGATGGCAATGTCAAGAGGTTTCTTGAATTGTATGATATTCCGTGTTTGGATTGGCCTGCACAATCTCCAGATCTCAATCCTATCGAAAACGTATGGAATTACATCAAGCAACAGGTACGCAACGATAAAATTTCAAATTTGGAAGAACTTTACAAAAATTAAAGAGAAGTGTGATGCCCTTCCACCGGAGTATTGCTGCAGTCTAATTCAAGGAATACCCTAAAGATTGCAGGTTGTCAAATTGCAGAAGGACAATGCTACTAAATATTAACTAGTTCATTGTGTGTATGCTGTATTTGTGTTGTATTAATGTCCTAACGTTACATTTAAATAACAATTTTCCATTGTGCAGAGTTTTTTTACTTTCGATTTGAAGTTAAATTTTTAAATTGATGTGAGCACTAGGATATTTCAATAAAAATCAAATATGAAGAGATAAAATTATAGAGGAATACAAGACGAATCAAATGAGATATAGGTTGTTTAAACAGTTACATTCAATTTAGCTGAAATTGGCCGTTTTTGAAAAAATTACAAGTGTAGACTTTCTTTTTTATATTTTCAAAACCCACTTAATATTCTAACGTAACGGAGAGATGAAAAAGAAACCAACCAAAATTCTATGTTCATCAACGTTTCGTCTTTATTTCAAGACTTCCTTATGATGATTGATTTAAAAAAATAAAATACCACTATAATATTTGAAAATATATTTTTTGTGGTTTTAATGTGAAATGGATGGATTTGTTCTATACTCGAATGAAAAAGCCGTTAGTATTCAAACTGTGTGTAGCGTTTATGGCAATGAGTGATTAAAAAAAAATGACGTATACCCGTTAGAAATTTAGAAAGATATTATGCAATTATTGTTCAGTTTTGGAATGCATTGAGTTGTTAGAATTCAAAATGTTGGATGCTTATATTAAATGGAATGAGTATTGTTTTTCTTTATTTACTAGCATACCGCCTGGCATTACCCGGTCGTAAAATAAGCATAAATATTATATTTTAATTAATGCAGAATTCTTATAAGCAGAAATACCGTAGGTATTAAACGTGACGTTACATTCCTAAAAAAAAAATGATGTAAAAAAAGTAAAAAAAACAAAAAAAACGGAAATATGTGCATGCGAGCATTGTTTTTTTTTTTTTTTTTTCTAAACGGTTCACTTCTTTTAGATAAAAAATATTCGAGCCAAGATCGAAACCAAAACCTAAAGACAGTGAGTCAAGCAGGATAAACATTAGAATATTTGGCATGATCTTTAAAAGTGTTTTCAAACTTACATATATAACGTAAGCTGTCATCTTTCACCACCGCGCATGCGTAGTCGTGAAACAATGGAAAACAGATAAAAAATCGACGCTCCCCACGTACTAATTTTTCAATCCTGACCCCTTAGTAGCCCTTTTTTCAATTGAAAATCGATTAATTTTTTCTGCGTGCCTGAATAATCTCTATACCAAATTTCAAGTCTGTAGATAAAAATTCGTTGAGTATATAGGTTGAGAAGTGTCCACACACACACACACACGCACACACACACACACATTCTCACTTTTATAGATATATGATGGGTTGTTTTTAATGTTTATTGTATAGTATGTGATGTGGTTTGTTATTGTAATTTCTAGTTTGTTGCAAATTATTGCATTATTGTTGTGGGTGGGGAAAAGATGATGACTGTTTATGACAGAAGTGGCTGATATATATGCTTTTCTTAATTGTTTCTAAAAAATAAATATTTGTATGGCGTTTTTCTTTGCATTTAATATAAAATATGTGTTATATTGCAAAGTTTTAATATATTTTGTCATGTTAAAAACAAAAACAAAAAAAAGACAACCAAGATGAGAATCATAATTCAAATAATACAAAAAATAATTATAAATCCTCATCTCAAAAATACACATTCATTATATACAAAAACCGGAATGGACCCGGAGTTATTAATATAAAACAAAAAAAAAAGACTTGGCGCTAATTGCATTTTAAATTTCTAACGACTGTGTTCGTTGGGAAAGCAAAAAAAAAAAAAAACATTTTTTCACTATTCACTAATAACATCCAGCACCTGAAGATGGCCGAAGGTTACATCACCCGAAACGTTGTAAAAAATTATAAAAAAAAAAAAACAAGATGAGAATCATAGTCCAAATAATACAAAAATAAATCCTCATCTCAAAAAGTCATCATTTTGTAATGTGTTGAATGCTTTGTTCAAATATTCCAAACAAAAAATTCTGCATGCACGTAAGAAGAACCCGATTATCATGCGTGTTTTTATCTTGTTACTAGCATTTCAGCCCGGCGTTGCCCGGCGTTGACCTGCGTTGCCCGGCGTTGCCCGGGTGTTTGGATGTGTCTATTAAACAAAAAAAATTAAAAAAAAAAAAAAATGTGGTAGTAGAACGGCAGGCCCGAACCCGTACCGCAAAGGAGGAAAAGAACAGGGTAAAAACCTAATGTCTATGCTGTTACGACCACCGCTAAACCAGAAGCTACAAATTAAGGCTAGACAATCTAAAGGAGAGGATAATTTTTAAAAATATCGGCGAAAATCTGCCCCCCCTGTAGAAAAGTGCCTAGTTGAAGGGGAAGATATTAATGTTTTTAGCCAATTTTTCGATATTTGTCGCATGAAAGGTCGAACTAAAAAACGATACTGATCTTGGTAAAATCCGTCGCCTCTATTGAAAGTTTTAGGCAGACATGCAAACATACGTACATACATACATTTATATTTATTGGTAACTAAATAAAAAATTTTCGACCCAAACTGATGAAAAAGCTTGCCCCATCTCTGAATACCCTTTATGTAAAATTTCAAATATTTAGACCAGAAATTGTCTGAGTAATTTGGAAGAGACCGCAGAGGTCATTTTTTTTAAACTTTGACCCCTATTATGACCTCATTAACATTTATTGTTGTGGGCTCAAATTAAGTTATTATCCATGTCCAATGGACATATCTAAAATTTCAAGTGCGTAGACCCAAAATTGTCGGAGGAGTTTGGTAGAGTTATCAAAGATCAAATCGTTGAACTTTGACCCCTTAATCGCCAAATTTCTGGCCAAAAACGGATCACATCGATTTTTCCAAATCTCAGTACCCTGTATATCAAATTTCGAGTCTGTAGACTAAAAATTGACAGAGTTATTGGTTAGGGAAATTTACACACACACACACACACACACATACACGTTCACTTATATATATATGATGGACTCTCCCGTCGATTTCGACGTATGAGGTTCGGACAACCCATATTTCTAAAACTCATTTATGCTTTTGCCTCTGATGACTTTTTAGTCCAGCAAGGGACTTGCAAACAAGGCCACAAATAGAACATGAATGTGGATTTAATGCTGCAGATATTGGTTCGGTTGGTAGTCGTTTTGCTCTTACTCTGTTTTCTTTCAGTTGCCTTAAGCTTTCAGATTGAAACCTCTGGAGACCTTCAAAACACCTTGATCTCCATCCTTTTCGGGCATTCACCTCATCTTCAAGACTCATGTATGGTATGTTCACTGCAGACAAGTTACTCTTCAACTTGTCCTTGTACCTAAGCCAAGGACGCCCGACAATTCTTTTACCACCCTCAAATTAACTGTACATCGCAATTTTTTGAATTCTGTCATCGGGCATCCTCAATACATGACCAGCCCACCGCAATTGCGATTGAATAAGGAATATATATATATATATATATATATATATATATATATATATATATATATATATATATATATATATATATATTAGGCACCGCCAAAACTGGGGGGGGGCAGGTCAGTACTTTTTGACGGACCGTCTTTTTAAAAATCTACCAAAAATCAGGTAATTATCCGATCAATACGAAATTTTCAGCGATTGTTAGAAGAATGAACTTTATAACAGTGTACTTATTTTTCATAAACGATATTTATATATATATTTTTTTTTGCTTACAAAACCCCCCCTCCCTTGTTTTGAAGTGGGAACAAATATGCTTAAAATAATCATCTGAAACTGAACAAAACATATTGTGTTGTTGTAAGGGACAGAATTATAGATTAAAAAAAAAAAAAATTGTTTGCATACCTTATTTTGACGTCTTAATATCAGAACTTCGATTGTGTTTAATTATCCCGCTTTGGAGTTTTGAAGTGTGAAATTCGGTGAATATGTTAAGTAAAATAATTAATTTAAGTTAAGCAAAACAAAAACAAATTTTTTTTAATATTTCTACGAAAAAAGCCATTTTAAAATTTTTGATAAATAAATTAACAATTTTTTTTTAGCGAGCCGAATAATGCATGACCATTATAAAACAGGGCATGCTTTGAATAATCGATACCAAAAAAAAAAAATTCGATAAATATTGTGCCCTTTGTGTTAAAAATATCATCATTTTTTTCGATCCAGTTTGAAAACGTTTGCCGCCTTTCGACTACGGTGGACCAAACGCGCTAAAATAATTTTTTTTTATTCTGCTTTAAATTGCCCCCCCCCCCATTTTGGGGAGCCTGGCCCCCACACACATACACATTAAAAACCAAACTCATACAAATGGTCACCCATCTGGTACTGGCCAGCCTCAGCTTAATAATACATTGAAATTTTCGTCACTGAAAAATAAGTTTTTTTGGCCTGTTTGGTCTTCCATAGTTTTCTTATTATAAAACGAAAACGTAAACAGAGTCGATCTGAACTCTACGTCGACGCGAAATATCTGGTTACCTATATGAATAAGTGGAATTATTTGAAATTCAGGTACTTATATTATAATATTTTTGCATATTCTCTTAGAAAATCATCCTAAATCTTAGACAATAAATAAATAAATTAATTATTTCAAAAACCCTTTTTTTTTTAATATTTAAATACGTTTTTTGTGCAAGACAAAAATGTCAATTGTTAACTTTTTGGGAAAATTTAACATTTAAAATTGAATTAAAAATAGTAGAAAAAGTTTTACATTATTCTGTTTTCTATATGATAAAATTCAGGGTTTTATCTTTCTGGAAAAAAAAAGTTACTCAGAAATAATGGATTTTAATAAATGTAATTTAGTTTAAAAAAACAACAACAACTTGATTTTGCGGCCATTTTTGGCGGTGCCTAATATAGATAGATAGATAGATAGATAGATAGATAGATAGATAGATAGATAGATAGATAGATAGATAGATTATGGTATGAGTAGACAAGTATGTAATCATTTTTGTGTGCAGTTTTGGAATTAAATGTGAAAGAAAAATAATTGTTTGATTTTATAATAGTTATGTCTGGAAATGGTATTGCGTGATTGCTCGCTGTTTCATAGGTAAATTTTATAGAGGAGTCGACTGTGTCTAATTTATTTTTTTTCTTCTCTGTATATTTTTCGGAAGAAAGATCAAAATTCTGTCAATATATCTAAAGTAATCTGTGTAAATCTAAACCTGATACCTGACATATTTTACATCAAAAAATGTCATACAAATATTTTCACTCCTTTTCTTTCTTTTGCTTTTTTTTCTTTATTCATTTCGCTTTCTTTCTATTTCTCTCTCTCTCTTTATCTCTCTTTCATTCGTTCTCTCTCTTTCTCTTTATTTCTCTCTATCCCTCTTTTTGCTCACCTTTTCTATTTCTCTCTCCTCCTTTTTTCACCCTTTCTCGTTCTCTCTCTTCATATTTTTTAGCTCTCTTTCTCTCACTTTCCTTCTCTCTTTCTCTCTTGTTCCCGTCTTTTCCTTTCTATTTATCTCTTAATTCTTGTTTCTCTCTCTCTCTCTCTCTCTCTTTCTCTCTCTCTCTCTCTCTCTCTCTCTCTCTCTATCTATCTATCTATCTATCTATCTTTTTATCTATGCGAAGGCATTGCTATTTCCGTTATTTTTAGTCTCCGCCACCGTCAACTGCCAATTCTTACGTCACATCCGTTTCCGCATTGCAAGATGGCGGCAACCATCTTTTAGCTATTTTTTCACTCTCGTTTATTTTGAACTAACTTTTGTTCGTGTATTTATTTTTAAGGTTTTCTTCCATTATACTTCAGTTTCCTTCATTTTTTTTTACTATTCTGACATGGCCTGAAATACGTCATTGTCCTTTTTTTTCTATGACTATTTCGTTAACTTCACACATTTTCCCAGGGAGCACCATTTTTCTGCAGATCGACGCCTTCCTTTCACGAATGCTTATACACACACACACACACACACACACACACACACATTCCCATTAATATAGAGTAGCTTTCACCTACGCAAACAACGCCTTTTTATTTTCTATTCAACTAATCACAACACCAAAAAACTTTACACTCTCTTAGAACGAGAAAGATATTGTAGTTTGCTTAAAACATTGTGCGCAATGTGAAAAAAAAGAAGTAAAACTACAATAATTTCAAATAATACTTATTATTTATCACAACTGGTATCCTGGAAATTGATTTGACAACGAGTCTGCGACATTGACTTCCGAAAATAGATAAATAGATAGATAGATAAATAAATTAAAACAAATATATAAAACTTACAAAGGAAAGCCTCGTTGATTAGTTGTACGCGTTTCTTTTATTTACTCCCCTGAAGAAGAGATACTACTTTAGAAAATGAGGGGCATCAACACCTACCATGTTGTACGACACATTATGTTGGTAAATAAACGTAATATAATTGAAATTTATTGAAAAGTCCTTCAAACATTGTCATTATTTGTTATATACAAGCTTGTGTCCACGATGTTTCCTACGAACCGCACTGATATAGCCTTCAAAGATAACCTCATTCACTGTCTTAGAATCCTTCAATCATTTTCAATAAATATTTCATTAATTTATTTATTTATTTAATTATATTTTTTTTTACTTAGGGGGTCACTGATTATCAAGGTCTGGAGGTCACTCTAAGGTAAGTGTAAATAAGTGTCAGATAGCATCGTGATGGCCAGTAATGGTCGAACTTGGGTAAGGATGAATTATTTAAGACCGCTGTTCAACGAGAACTTATTTACATTAGACTTGAAAACGATCATACCATAGTCAGCTGAGACGGGCAGTTCTAGGGAAGAAAGTTTGCCCATTGAATTTTGTTCAGTTCTAAGCACAGCTGATATTAGGGCTTGACGATGAATGCCGTGGGAAAGTCACTTCACATTAATGTTTAGTTTTAAAATATGCAAACGAAGAAATGATTTGCGGTGATTTTAAATGGTCCTTTTCTTTTATTAACAATTGAACTCATTAATAAGAAAAAAACATTGAAATAAAATGTTGACGTACACTCGGCTAGAACAGATAACTATTCGATCTGTAGTCGAATGCTCTACCGCTGAGCTATATTCCCAGATGACAATAGTTCTGTTTTTTTTTTCTTTTTAAAGAAATGATTTGCTGAGAATTGAATCTCCCTTGCTTTGTTGAGAATTATCTCCCTTGGTTGGTGCAACGTAAAATATCCCTGCGTAAAAATTATTTTCATCTTTAAGAAAGAAAGACTATATTTTCGATTTTCGATTATTATTGGGTGAATTTCTATACAAAACATATTTAAGAACACTTCCAGACATATAAATTAGCTTTATGTGAAATTTGCCAATGATAAGCTCAGTCGTTTCGGAACATATGAGGTTCACGAAGTGACTTTTATATAATAGTCGAATATATTCCTTGTTTTTATTTATTTATTTATTTTACTTAGGGGTCCCCGCTTATGAAGGTCCGGGGGTAACTCTAATAGAAGCATAAATAAGTGCGAAGGTGACGTCAAGACAACATCGTGATGACCAGTAATGGTGGAACTGGGATAAAGTTTATATAAGAAAACAACAAGAACTTGTTTACACCAGACTTGAAAATGGCTATGTTATAGTCAGCTGAGAAGCAGACTATCGGTATTGTGCTCTAGAGACGGACAGTTCTAAGGAAGAAACTTTGCTTATGGAATTTCGTTCAATTCTGGGCACAAATAAAAAGTGAAAGAAATTAGTGACGGTTGTTGTAGTCTTTTTTATATATGGTTCACCACTTATCAAGCCCTGAAGGCCACTCGAGGAGAAGAGTTAATGACTGTAAGGTGGCCAATAAGGCAACAGCGCAGTGATAATAACTGGTGAACATTGGATTGAATTTGGATATTAAAGGGGGTGGCTCAAGAACTTGTGTACATTGTACTTGAAAATAACCATGTTGTAGTTAGCCGGGAAGCATCCCCACCGTACAGAGTTCCCCAAGCGATAGAGCAGCAAGAGACTTGCAACGTCTCTTCTGCGAGAAAGATGTTGCAGGGAATAGAAAAGGGCATCAGCTACTAAATTTTTACGTCGGTTTTGAACTGTCAGGGGAGGACAGGATACACAAAGGAATGTTTTTTACAGGGGCAAACCATAGATTGAAGCTCGGCCAAGCACCTTCTAGTTAAGTTAATCTAAAATTCAGTTTTTTTTTCAGACACGCAATCGTTCATTAATTCTCTTTCCATAAACCTTACCTACATAAGATTCATTTTCGTAAATAAATCTAATATATAAACGGTTATGTTTGTCCGTCTGTATGTCTGTCTCAATATTTTCAAACTTTATCTCTTCCGAAACTAAAAGTCGCGGAGCAGCGCTAGAGGCCTCAAATGATTGGATTTTTTACGGACCGTTCTTTTTTCGGTCATTAGCCGATTAAAATAACCTTTAAGTGGTCAAAAATGAGTTAAAATTGAAAAGAAAAAATCGTTATACCTTTTGTACATTCATTTTAGTTTATTGTTAATCTTTATTTTTTGATCAGTTCATATGCGTGTCACGTTGGTATTGTGGTAACGTCACCAGCTTTGAATGCTACAGCATTGCCTTCAGTTTCGATTCTAACTGATGCCACCCAAATGCTTTTTCTTTTTTTGACTTTTGAAATCACGACTCTATAATAATATATACGAAATCTGGACAAATTAAAATACCATATTTAAGCGTATTGTACAAAAGGACATGGTCGGGCGTCTCCATCCCCTAGTCTAATTTATCATAATGACTACGTCTGCGCATCCGTTTGTCTCCACATTTTCAAACTCTATCTCCTCGGAAACTAAAAGTCGCAGAGCGGCACTAGGGGCCTTAAATGATTGGATTTTTTTATGAACCGTTCTTTCATGGGTCTTTAGGTGATTAAAATAGTTTTTAAGGGGCCAAAAGGGGCCAAAATTGAAAAAAAATTGTAATGCCTTTTATACATTCGTCTTTTTATTTTTAATCAGTTCATATGCGTGTTACGTTGGTACAGTGGTAACGTCACCAGCTATGAACGCTACAGTTTTGCTTTTGGAATCACGACTCTATTCATGCAAGTATTCTTCATAATTTATACTTGTGTTATATTTGCGTAAAAAGTTATAGTAAACTCAAACCTCTTTCTATATATATTCATGTATGCATATAAAAAATTAAAAATATTAAAATTTCTGCCTACCAAACTCCTGTGTCCGTTTTTGATCTACAGACATGAAAATTAATATATAGGTTATTCGAGCCCATGCGAAATTTTATATTTGGGTTTCAGCCGGGAAAAATCGATGCAAAAGTGTGAAAAATAAAATGGAATTTGCCAGGTGAAGGTCGAACGACATATTACGAATATGCATACGTAATAGCTATTGGTTCATGTTTTAATTTTTAGCCTTGTAGCAAACATGCCTCGATAGCTCAGGCATTAACGTCAAAATAAAAAGTAAATCGTAAACTAAACGTGTTGGTTTCGATTCTCGGTGGTGGCGCACGAGTCATTTATTTTTTTTAAAAACTTTTTAAATCATTACTATATATTTGTTCCAATATAATATTATAATAAATACGAAATCTGTATTAATTAAAATATCATATTTAAGCGTATTTTACGACCGGACAATGTCAAACTGCCTTGCTGGTAAAAAATAAAAACGGGTAAGATCCTTAAACTCGCTGCGAAAACGAGAACTTGTTGCAAACATCTGGTCGAGAGTTAAGAACAAAATTCGTCCCCATTTTGCTGGCGAGACCCGTTACAGGCAGCATCGGCTTCGATCAATTTCTTGGGGGAATTTGACGGTATTTTTTTTTTTAAACATTCAGATTAACCAACAAGAAAAAAAATATATTTTCATATATATCCGGCGATGCATCTGAAAATATAAGCCCCTGTTTCCTCTCATCAGCAGCCTCTCTGTTGTATACGTCATGGAACGAATCCTTTGATGATGTATTCGCCAGAATCTGAGAAAGCTGCCATTTTGTCTGAACCGACAGCCTTGCGCATGCGTCGTGGCGCGTATCGAGCGTGCACGAAATTAACTCCATCGTCGCTTAGATCTTTGCCTTCATTGTTTTCTCGCGCCTTTCTTCTTGGCCTTTGACTATGTAAGCTCAAACGAGAAACCCTGTTTCGCTTGCCTTCCTTCACTGTTCGCTATATTACTTCGCTTGGGTATTGTTTTACAATCGCGCACCCGCAAAACAGAATTGGAAAGTGTGAGTCATCTGGTTTCAAGTTGCAAGGTTCTTTTGGGGCATGGCTACTACACAGCGAGACATGATGAAGTATGTAAGTACCTCCACTGGACCATCTGTAAAAAAAACTAAACATCCAGTGTTGGGAAGATCAATCTGAAAAAGCAGTTGGAAATAACTTATATAGCATACATTACGACCATGTAATCGCTACAGCCACCTACCTTGAAAATGTTGCTGTGAAACCTGACATAGTTATATGGAATAAGTCAGAGTGAGCGGCAACCTTGGTTAAAGTGAGTGTCCCTTATGATGGAAGTCTGAACAGAGCTGAAAGGGAGAAACAGACCAAATATCAAGGTCTCATGTATAATATGAAAAGAAACTGGAATCTTAGGGAGATATCAATCATACCAATTAATTTAAGTGCCACAGGTCTTATGAAGAAGAACCTGGAGTCCTACCTAACCAATATTCCTGGTGAACCAAGTGCAAAATAGATCCAGACAATTGCACTTAAGGGAACAACAAGGATATTAAAAAGAACTCTCGGTTGGTTTCAATAAAAAGCAGGGGAATGTTGGCAGCTGGTTTGGCTGCCTATATCCAACGTTACAATCTTCAACGAAAGAAAATTAAAAAATAATAATAAAAGGAAGCAAAACTGATCTCGTACTTCAAGACAACCCCATCACCTAATCTCTCTCGCTGTACCTAAATATAAACGGAAATTTCCATGAACAAAGATTCTTTCCAAGAACTGCTTGCCTGTGGAACTTTGTTCCGCTGAACTGCTTTCCAGCTTACCAAAACATGGTCGTCTTCAAGTCCAATGTAAATAAGTTCTCTTTTGAGTTGCTCTCTTAAGTAATCAAATTCTACCAAATTTCCACCGTTAACGATCAATACGCTGTTTCCTCAATGACCACTTTGCAACCTATTAACCCTTAACCTCGAGTGGCCTTTGTGCTTTCATAAATCGTGACTCCCTTATTATACGCAATGATGTATTTTACTGAGTTATCCGTTGAAGGACAAGTATGTGAAATGTTAGTAATATGTTTTGGGTAACCGCTACACACGACTCAACACGCATTGCTGGAAGCAAAGTGGAGTATCTGTTCTGATATTAAGCTTCATCTTTCTATCCTCGGTCAGTTATTCATTCATTCATTTCGTACGAATCAGATTATTCCTGGTGTTGGCATTGCTTTCCGCTATATCTTTCTAGTTAGATTTATTTCTAGAAAGTATGTGAATCCTTTCATTAGGGCCTTCATTCTTGAGATTCCCGGATGTTCCATGTGGAATTCTTTTAGGATTTTCTTTTGTAATACTTACGGTATTACCACTCTGTCTGCGTACATCAGAGTTTTATCACACATAGAAAATGGAAACACTTTTAATCCTTTTCTATTCTTTTCGTCTTGTCCCACTTGTTTTTTTTTATCTTATTAATATATTTATCTGTTTTCGCTGCTTTCTTTATTTCCTCAAGTGTAACAGAAAGTTCCCTAACAGTATTTATTAATATATCTGTTAGTTAATTTTCTTCTTTTAGTGCTGCTATAACAGTTTCTTCAAATTCAGTTTTACTGGGGATCAATCTCGACAAACCATCTACATGTGCAATTTTACTAGATGCTAGGTGTTTCATTTTGAAATTGTAAATGAGCAAAATAATACTCAATCTCTGTAATCTATTTGCCGTATGAGTAGGAATCCCTTTTTTTTCGAACCAAAAATCGATAGTAATGGTTTATGGTCCGTTTCCAAGACGAAAAATCTTCTATGAATAAATCTATGACACTTTCTCATGGCATACACAATCGCCAGACCCTCTTTTCGATTTGACTGTACTTTCTTTCAGCGGGTAATAAAACCCTCGAGGCGTGAGGAATTGGTTTAGTAGATCCATCTTCCATTCTGTGTAGAAGCACCGCTCCTAAACCGCATTCGCTCACATTTGCTGCTACAATTAAATCCTTTTTCAGATCGTGATGTGCTAACGCTAGATCCGATAACAAACATCTTTTAATTTTTTGGAATGCTTCCTCACATTCTCTTGTCCAGAGCCATTTTTTATTCTTCTTCAATAATTCATTTAATGGTGTTTTTAGTTCGTGCATATTTGGGATATAAGAATTATAGTAAGTTGCTAGACCCAAGAATGACTTAGGCATGTCTCTAATTGCTTCGCTCCTATTTGGGTTAGGTCTTCTACCTTTCAAATCAATTATTTGTCTCAAATATTCAATCTTGTCCATACCAAAATTACATTTTTAGAGAGCCACTTTAAATCCGTAGTCTTCTATTATCTCGAATACCTTCCGAATATGGTTTTTATGTTCTTCAACATTTTTGCTTCTTATCAAAATGTCATCTAAATTAGCCATTGCCAAATCCAAGCTTGCTAGCATGGCATCAAAAAATTTGTTTGAATAAATTTGCTGCTACTTTCCACCCAAACGGCAATTGTTTTAGGGAAAATAATCCTTTATGAGTATTCATTGTCAGGTATTTAGAACAATCTTCGTGGACTTTGACCTGAAAATATGCTTCGGATAAGTCAATTTTTGTGAAAATGTTTCTTCCATTTAACTTAGAAAATATTTCCTCAGGGGTAGGGAGTGAATAGTTATGATCCTTTACGCAATCATTCAGCCCCGTCGAAAAATCTCCACATACCCTGATTTTTTTATTTTTCTTATTCACATAAACTGTGGGTGATGCCCATTCAGAGTAGTCCACTTTTTATTACTCCGATTTCTTCGAGTCTATTTAATTCTTTCTCGATTGTTTTTAATATCGAATACGGAACCTTCCTTTTGGGTTTAAACACCGGTTTCGCTTCATCTTTCAGTTCAAATTTCACTTCCGTTTTAGTGCTGCAACCCAGACCTTCAGAAAATACATTTTTAAATCCTTCTTCAAATTCCCAACAAATCTTCCTGGCAGTTTGGGACTTTCAGATCCTGTCAAATTTACTCTTTTGCAAAATGAGTTTATTGTTTTCTCCCATCAATTGAAAAGTATCATCAAATCTATACCGAATAGATTAGAATTTTTTCCGGATATCACATACGTTTTAGTTTTTAACGTATTTTCATTCAGGTTCACATTAGCATAAAATTCACCATTAAATTTTAATCTATTTCCAGACATTCCTCTGGCAATTTTCTTTGTGTTTTGCAGCTTTGGAGAACCAGTTTTCTTCCATGTTGTTTCATTAATTAAGGATATGTCACTTCCAGTATCCAAAAGACAGTTTACTTTCCGGCCATTAATTCTAACTTCAATATATTTCCTTTTTTTACCATACATGGACTCTTTTTTAGAACTAATAATCTTTATTTCAGGCTTACGGTATTTCTCCTTTTTTGCATACTGTTGACTTGTGTCTTTTACGCCCGCACTTATAGCATATTTTGCTTTTGAAGTAGCATTGTTTTGTGAAGTATTTTTTACATAGTGGTCACCTTGCTTTACCCTTTGTATTTTGTCAACATTTTTCTCTTCGATACTAGTATTATCCTATTTTAAATTTAACAGTTTCTGGCATTCCTCAGTAGCTTTCTGTAAGGTTATTTCTATGTTTGGTTCATAAGCTATCCCGTTCCCCGAAAATGGTCGATAAAATTTCTATAGTCTCTTTAAAAGAAATATCTTCGGGTTTCCTTGGGAGTATAAAATTTGTATACTTGGTATTTTCATGGGAACACAGTTTTTGCAACAGTAAAATAATTTTTTCTTCATCCGACCAGGCCTGAAATCGTTTGGAAAAATATTTTCGTATCTACCATAATATGCTGGAAAGCCATTAGTTGGTTCATATAAAAATTCTGTCAGCGAACTTTCCGGAGTGAATCGACCATCCTTTTTTCTTCTTCTTTCATTAATATTGTTTTAAATACTTCATTTTGTTTTAACTGTTCTTTTTGTAAAAATTCCATCTTTTTTGGGCCGTCAGTGCTAGTTGTATCATTTTGTAAACTCGGCTAATTGTTCCATATTAAATAATTTTTTCTTTCTTTGTAAACACAGTAATAAAACAAAAGGTTGACAGTACATGCACAAAACATTAAATAAATTCACTGAATAGTTTTTTTAAAAGCACACAACAACACTTCTTTTGTAGACAAGGTTTTTGGAGGGGGTTACACACACAAACACTAAATCGACACCGTACCAACAGCATACGTACGTACTTTTCCGCCGTAATGTTTTCCTCTTATGAAATAAAAGAAATATTATAGATTATAGATTATAATCAAAAGAATTAATACATTATATATTATATTAATCGAAAGATTTAATATAGTATAAATTATATTACCCGAAAGAATTAATATATTATATATTTATATATCGAAAGATTTAGTATATTATATATTTATGTATCGAAAGATTTTATATATTATATATTGTATCAATCGAAAGAATAAATATAATTATATTATATTAATCGAAAAAATTAATATATTATATATTACATTAATCGAAAGATTTTATATATTATATATTACATTAACCGAAAATATTCATATATATATATTACATTAATCGAAATAATTAATATACTATATATTACATTAATCGAAAGAATTAATATATTATATATTACATTAATCGAAAGAATTCATACATTATATATTACATTAATCGAAATAATTAATATATTACATATTACATTAATCGAGAGAATTAATATATTATATATTACATTAATCGAAAGAACTCATATATCATATATTACATTAATCGAAACAATTAATATATTATATATTATATTAATCGAAAGCATTATTATATTATATTAATTCATTTGATCTACACACTAAAGAATTATCAGAAAAAAATGGTCCAATTATACGAAAGCTCTCTCTTAGCTTTAATAACGTTTGTTTATATAAAAGAATGCTGCCTAAATGTGTGTGTGTGTGTGTGTGCGTGCAGAAAACATTTGGATAAAATTCTAAGAAAAAAATTAAGATGAAGGGAAGCGGATATACCGAAACAATTTAATTCAGGTAAGTCAATATTACGAACTTATTGTTAATACGTAATTCATAAGAATAGAATGACAAATTTTATGATTTTGATTGTAATCGAAACCTGAAATACGCATAAAGGGGGAGGGGAAAACTTTGTAAGAAAGGGAGAAAAAATTGTCGGAGAGTAAAAGAAAAAACGAAAAATAACAACAAAATAGAACAACAATAAAACAGCGAAAGAAAAAGAAGAAAACACGTTTTCTTTATTCTCTTTCTATTTTTTTCCATATTAAATAAAACAAATTACAATTAGTTTTTTTATTTTCAAAATAAGACCACCAGTCCGTCGCCATAATCTATTTTTACCGGAAGTTGTTTTCTGCAATTTTGAACACTTTGATCTGCATTTAAGAACACTCTTCCGGAAGTCACTTAAGTTTATTTCGCAATTAATTCCCGGATAATTAAGGTAATTAGTCACGATTGTGGCGTCCCTTGGGATGAAACTTAGTGTGATTGTAACGGACGTCGAAACGAATATTTCCTTTTTCCTTTCTACGTTATTTGTTTTACTTGTTTTATTTGTTGTGTTGCTATTGATATTTGCATACGATTCAAAAAAAAAAAAAAAAATCGAGTCTCCCACGCAAAGAAGACCGACTATGGCCTACAAAATGCGATATGTGTTTTGAATGGAAAAGTGTAGAGGTCAGGTGTCAGAGTATCACGAGGCGGAAGTCGTTAAACTACGTGATTTCCGAGAGGAACTGTTTGTTTCTCTTAGCCAGCGAGATTTCAAGCAAAGAAGTGTTTTGTGCATCTTCCACTAGAGGTGAAAGTGCATGCGTAAGGCTAATCTAGCGAGACAGTCTCTCTCTCTCTCTCTTTCTCTCTCTCTCTCTCTCTCTCTCTCTATCTCTCTCTCTCTCTCTCTCTCTATATATATATATATATATATATATATATATATCTTCTCGGTCTCCCCCTCTCTCTTCTCAATCTTCTAGCTCTCTCTCTTTCTCTCTATGTCTTCTCTCTCTTTCACCCTCTGTCTTTCTCTATTTCTATGACTGTTCTTTTTAAATAAATCTTCTTAAAACATTAAACAACCAGTGAGTATTATTTAATAGACGGTCTATTAGTCTACATTCACAAGGATGTTCGCGACGATGGAGACAAGAACGACTACGCGCAGGTGTAAAAGAATTTGTGCACACGTGGTATACAACAAATAGAGTGTATTTCATATTCTAAACGCATGAACAAAGACTCTATTCATATACTAATGTTGCATAGGGGACATTCATATTGGAGAGAGAGAGAGAGAGAGAGAGAGAGAGAGACGGCAAACACATATATATAACACAGAGAGGGGGGGAGAGAGAAGTGATATTTATAACATTTTACTGAGGGGGAGGAGACATTACAGTTCCGTGGATTCGTATAACATATATTAGCAAGGAGAGATGGTGATCAGTTCTTTTAACACAGGAGGAGACAGTCATTACTTATGATAGAGAGAGAGACATTACTTAGGAAGGGGTTATACAAAATTCATATAAGAATGTTTCACACATTACCTTTTGCTGTTGAATGATGACACGACACAGTTTTACAAAAACATGATAAGTTCTTTATTATCAGATTGACCGGTCGAATAATGATGACGTCAAGGAATTCAAAGTCGTACTACATGATTAAACGTTCTCCCTTCGCTTCTAAAGGGGCCCTCCTCTGATCATGTCAGCTCTGTCCGACCGACTTTGCTGGTTGTTCGATCTGGAATCGACTGTCTCTTCTTCGACTGAATCGAGCTCCTATATTGAGAATTAATTTTTGCTATGACGTCAGATGTGTGGTCTCAAAACGTGATCGACTCACTTGGCTTAAACATACATTTCCAAAACACACTTCTGCAACAAACAATTCTCACGAACCTATTTTTCAACCTAACTTTTTCTTTTTTTTGTTAAATTTATTCTTTTTGAAAAAAGTGGTCACAGGCACCAAAACGCACGATGCGTTATATAGCAGGGGGTTTCATATTACAGAGATAGGATGGGGACATTCATATTGATGAGGGGAAAAGACATTTATACCGTTCTGGAGTGTGTCTTTTAAACACATATAGCGAGAAGAGGGTGATCAGTTCTTTTAACACAGGAGGGGACAGTCATTACTTATGATGGAGAGGGGGACACATTACTTGGAAGGGGGTTATAAAAAGTTCATATAAGGATGTTTCGCACATTACCTTTTGATGTTGAATGATGACACGACACAGTTTTACAAAAACATAATGATAACTTCTTTATTATCAGATCGACCAGTCGAATGATGATGACGTCAAGGAATTCAAAGTCGTTTCTACATGTTAAATGTTCTATCCCTTCGCCTCTGAGGGAACCCTCTTTTGATCGTCAGCTCTTTCCTCCCGACTCTGCTGACTCCGATCCGGACTCGACTGCCTCTGATCATCGACTCAAACTCTGCTCATCCTAGCTTCTATTATTGAGAATGCCTTTCTGCTATGACGTCATATGTGTGTCTCTAAACGTGATCGACTCATGTGGCTTAAACATACATTTCCAAAACACACTTCTGCAACAAAGAATTCTCACTATGATTTCTCCATTGCCCATGACCTCACTCAGATTGTTCAGGAACCCACCCGTGTGCCCGACAATGACGGCCAGTATGCGAGCCTACTAGACCTTTTCCTCACAACTTGCCCTGAACTATGTTCAGTTTCTGTTCTGTCGCCTCTTGGATCTTCCGACCACTCTGTTGTATCAATTAAGATAAAAATGAAATGTAATAAGTCCCCAGACGTACCTCTCCATCGTACAGTATATCGATACACTAAGGCTGACTGGGATAGCATCCGTACATTTATATCTGATCTACCTCTGCATTCCATGTTTAAAAAGGATGTGTCCTCTATAGTATTAGACCCGACGGAATGGTTAATTGTAGGTATTGACCGTTTAATACCCTCGAAAAAGTTTCAGCAAAAACCAAACAGCCAGCCATGGTTCTCTCCAGAATGTGCTGCTGCCATTGCGCACAGAAATCACTTTTTCCACTGTTTCCAACGTAATAGATGCATGGAAACTAAAGCCGCTTTCAGGACTGCCAGCAACCATTGTAAGAAAGTAATAAAGAATGCAAGAGAGTTGTATGCTCAATCTGTTAAGTCCAAAGTAGCTGAGCAGCGGCTTGGTTCCCACCAGTTTTGGCAAATAGCAAACAGAATCCTGAACAGAAGCGTGTGCTCCATCCCAACTATTATCAATGGACCTGAGGTAATCTCGTCAGCATCAGACAAAGCCAAACTCTTTGTCAAGAACTTTGCAGCTAATTCTACCCTTTGCGATCAAGGCTGCCAACCCCCAATATTTCCTCCTGTATCAGAAAACACGCTATGTGATATACGTATATCTGTATGTGATGTTGCCAAGCTAATCAAAAACCTTGATTCCAGTAAAGCAACTGGCCCTGACGGTATTCCAATTATAGTACTCAAAATCTTCAACCTGAACTAGCGCCCATACTTACAAAACTGTTTAAACGTTGTCTTAAGGAGAATAGTTTCCCATCTCCCTGGAAAATCTCATCAGTATGCCCTGTATTTAAGAATTCAGGTGATCGCTCATCCCCCTCTCAGTACAGGCCAATAAGTCTCCTGTGCGTCATGAGTAAGTTGCTGGAATCCGTGTTAAATAGAGAAGTAATCAACCATCTCAACAAAAATAACCTTCTTAGTGACACTCAATATGGTTTCCGTTCTGCTAGATCTACAGCAGATGTGCTTACAGTTATATCTCATAGGATTAGCAAATCTCTCGACGGAGCCAACCTTTCTAGGGCAATTGCTCTTGACATATCTAAGGCCTTTGATAGGGTATGGCATAAAGGTTTACTTCATAAGATCTCTAGCTATGGTATTGCTGGAAATGTCTTCTCAATTATTAAATCATTTCTTTCTGATAGGTTCATAAGAGTAGTAGTTGAGGGGCAAAAATCAGAAGCTCACAGTATTAATGCAGGGATCCATCCTGGGCCCAACTCTTTTCCTGATCTATATTAATGATCTTCCAAATCACATCCTTACATCATTTGTAGACATCTATGCTGACGACACTACCATTTATGGTAGCACATCTAAGACAATAAACGACCAAGTTCTCTCCAATTCTCTCTCCTCTGATCTTGAGCACGTAGTACAATGGGGTAAGGAGTGGCTGGTTACTTTTAATGCATCTAAAACCAAGCTTCTCTCTTTACATCATCAACATTCTGACCCACATCTGGCATCAATTGAAATGAATGGCTCTCGTCTTCAGGAGGCCTCAAGTTTTGACAAGCTTCTTGGCTTGACCATTACTCCTGATCTTAAATGGAACACGTACATCAAATCTGTTGCCAAGGCCGCTGGAAAAATGGTGGGATCTTTCTATCGATCCTGTAGATATCTCACTGCTGATGCTATTCTCTATCTATATAAGAGCCAGGTACGTCCAAGGATGGAATACTGTTGCCACATCTGGGCAGGAGCTGCTAGAAAGGACTTGTCCTGCCTTGATAGAGTTCAAAATAGACTTCGTAGCCTCGTAGGAGATGTCGTTTTCTCTTCCTTGCAACCTCTATCTCACAGAAGAGATGTTGCGAGTTTGTCTCTGATGTATCGTTATTTTCATGGAAAGTGTTCGACTGAGCTTCAATCTATGGTCCCCCCTCGCCAAACTTTCACAAGAAACACTCGTTTAGCTGTAAACACTATCAAAAATTCCCCCCACTCTTTATCTGTGCCTAAACCTAAACGTAGATTCCATGAACAGAGCTTCTTTCTTAGAACTGCACGCCTGTGGAATTGTCTTCCGTTTTCCTGCTTTCCGGCTGACTACAATATCGTTGTCTTTAAGTCTAACGTAAATAAGTTCTTGATGAGCCGTTCCATATAAGTTATCAAATTTACCAAATTTTCATTACTAATGATTACTATATTGTCCAATTTCTAATGTACACTATTTAACCCTTATCCTTGAGTGGCCTCTTGGCCTTGATAATGTGGTTATGCCTATGTAAAAAAAAAACAAAAAAAAACTAACCTATTTTTCAATATATATAATTTCTATTGTTCGTTCTCCTCTAGCTGACCTTATTTTAATTCAGTTTTCATAAAAAAGAGTTGAACAATTAAATTCTTTTTACAATACAAACATATCTAAACTATTTTGTATGAAATTTAACAATGCGAAATTCTAACATTCTATTTTCTGAATATATTTCTGAACCTTGCTTACAAAGTTCGAATCTCGGTCTATCCTAATCTCATTTTCACTTATTTAATGTTCTTCTTACTTACAAGAAAAGGGGACCCTTTTTCTTGAAAACACTAACACGGAGGCCCGACGTTGCCCTAAATTGAATGTAGATCACCGGGAGAGAGCTTCACATGCCTCCCCGCGATGACTTAGTCAACAGTACATTGTAGTCTATATTGCACTGTAGAGAACCTACTGTTGATTTTATAAAATCATTTTTTACTAGCAGTTCAGCCATAACTTGCTCTACGTGTGAATACACTTTATATAAGATTTCAAATATGTAGACTGAAATTTGTCTGAGTAATTTCGTAGAGATTGCAGAGGTCAATTTTTTAAAACTTTGACCCGAGTGTTGACCTCTTAACATTTATTATTTTTGTTTTAGACCAGAAATTGGCAGAGGTCAAGTTTTTTTTTTAAACTTCGACCCCAATTAACATTTATTTTTTGGGGCTTACATCAAATTAAAAAGTTTGATACTTGTCCAAGTAACCTAAATTTAAAATTTCAAGTGTTTAGACCCGAAATTTGCGGAGGAGTTTGATAGAGTTTTTAAAGGTCAAATTGGCCGAAAACCGATTAAAATTTTTTCTCCAAATCTCAATACTCCTTATGTCAAATCCCGAGTCTCTAGACCGAAAATTGACGATTATTTGGTAGGGAAATCTACACAGACACACACAGACATTTTCACTTTTATAGATAGATATAATAATAATCATTTCGAAGGATCCATTCTTATATCAGAAAACATACTGGTCTTTTTGCTTGTGCGGTGATAATGGCTTGGATTTCTGTTTAAAATGGGAAAGTCAAGTATTATGTTTCAATTGTGCTCTAAATAGAGAAATTCATGTCAAACGCGACCCTGTTGTACCAAAGAACATCCTGTTGATTTTATATGGCGGACCTTTCTCCTTGTGCGGTAATAAAACTTCTTAAATGCACTTGTGATGTTTGGCTGTATAAGGTGTTAACTTTGGTCCAAATCGCCTGTTTCTTCTTTCATCGGATTTTTTATATTATCGATATTTATCGAAGACATTCCGATACAAAACTTATCTAAGAACACTGCCAGATACATAATGTACATTTGTGTGAAATTAAAAAAAAATGACCCAGCTGTTGCCGAGTTTTAGGGAACGAATTTTTACACGCACAAAGATCCTTTTAATAAAATAATAATAATAATAATAATAATAATAGATAGACAGATTCCTGCCACTGACCCTAGAACATGCTGGCTCTCCTTATTTTCTCCTAGCACACCAACCCCTCCATGGCTGTCAGTAACCTCGCTCGCACTCCATTTACAACTATTTAAATAAATCTTCCCATAATTCCTAACCAAGACTAACACACTTTCCTGATGATGTGAAGACGATTTCACAAAAAGTTAAAACCGCGAACACTTTGAGAAGAAAAAATGCTTGGGCCTTACATTCATACGTTCGATGTATATACAAAAAAGATAATACGAAAAATTAAAACATAATAATAAAGGTATCACTAACAGAAGCTTTCTGTTGTTTTTGACAATGTCTGGCTGAATAGATAGATATATAGATAGATAGATAGATTGTTTTTTATTCGTATTCACTTTAAACGAGACATATTGCCACTTGGACATTTAGAATCAGACACTTACAGGATTGACCACGTGATGATTGCGAATATTCATAAGAAGAAACGTCACGCATATTCATTTCAAGGACATTGCAGACTGACGTATAGGTTAAAGTGTCTCTCTTGTCTATCTGGCACAGCCGGTAAGTTCACCCATTGTATAATGCACATTTGTCCAAAATAGCATTTTTTCCATTTAAGTTTTGTAATTTCAAATTACGTTCTACAAAGCCTTTTTATTGGATCAGTTGAGCAGTTGATTGATCAGTCTGTCATGCACTAGTCTGAAATAGCATTTTAGTTAGTCTGTCATGTATAAGTTTGCATTTTCGTCAATCTTTCTTGTCTAAGTTTCGTTAGTTTGCCGCGCTTACATATACATATGTACGCTTGATATTTGCCTTTGCAAAGATCGCATGAATATCCGCCATGTTTTGTTTTTTTGTCCGTTATTGATTTAATTCCTAACCCCCACCCTTGTGCCTTTGAGTGGAGGAAGGCAAGTCGTAAAAGAAAGGATTCAATGACTCACATACCAGCTTCCATAATTTCGCGCACACATTCTATCTGCCAGGGCTAAGTTTAAAATAGCATTTTATCGGTCCGTAGCGCTTAAATGTGAAATTGTATTTTTGAGGGTATTTTGCGCTTACGTCTTAAACAGAATTTCGGTCCTTTGTAAGATAATTTTCGCCGGTTTGAGATGTTTAAGATTCAAATATCATTTTCGCAGGTCTTTTTACATTAAATTTGATACAATATCTTTGTTGGTCTGTCACGCTTAGGTTTAAAAAAGCATTTTCGTCGCGCTTATATTTGAAATATCAAATTCATCTGTCTGTGCTACGTACGTACGCTTGAAATTTGTCTTTGCTAAATGGCCAGATTAGATAGGCAGATTGCAAGTATATTCGCCATGTTTTTTTTTGTTCGTCCGTTGATATTTTGCTTCGCTGAAGGTAATTCTGTTTTTAACATTCCAAATAAATTTATAATTACAAAAAATAAATGAATAAAATAAAATAAATAAAGCTAACAAAAAATAAACTAAACGGAAAGAAACGTGATTTGAAATAAATTAAAAAAAAAACACCCTTTAAATCTTGACAATATAAATTCACAAATTCTTCCAAAGGGGATCTAAATTTTGTATTAGATTTTTGTTTTGTAGAATAGGTTTCAGTTAAGATGAAATCACGCCAACGAAGAATGCAAATTGGAATTCCCTTGCTTTATTTATTTTCTTGCTTTTAAGCTCATTGTTTAAAAATGGGGGGGGGGATCGATTAAGAATATCGAAAGAAAAACAACAAAAAACAAAACAAAGATCGCATCGCACGTACGTATCCAGAAGGCCGGGCTCGGCATTTCTTTCGTGAATTCCCATAGAAATAACCCCCATTCGAATTCTAAAGTCTTCACAGCATTTATATTCCTCGTTTCTTGGTCCGATTCTGCGGTCGAGTGTAATTGTTTTGAAGTTGCCAGGCATTTTTCGGGGTCCTCATTGACGTAATCATCCACGATTGCTACGCGGGTTTCTTAATATGGCGTCTAAGGAGACACAACTAATCGGAAGGAAGTTTCGACCGGGTGTGCATGACACCAATTGAAACAAACATCCAAGGAGAAAAAGCGATAATAAGGATGGCAGGACGAATAATAGAAACCCTTCATCTTGGTCATTCCTCGTTTTTGCCGTCGGTTAAAATAAAGGACAACGACGCGGAGAACATTGTATGAGCTGTGCTCGGAAGAATTTGTCGTAGACAGAGGATTGCGTTTCGAGTTGTGATGAAAGACTCATTTGATGTCTTTGTGGAGGAAAATTACTTTTTTTCTTCTATTAAGAAATGCTCTTCGTTTTAGCTCTTTGTGAGTTTTGAATTTCTGTTCGTGATTGTGTATGTGGTCTTATTGTTCGTTCTTTCTTTCGTTTTTTTTTTGTTTGTCAGTCTTTTTTTATGTCGTATGAGATAGAGATATCGTCTTTGTTTTTTTTCTTTTTCCTTCTTTTTTTTTTTTGTTCTGTTTTCGTTTTTACCTCCTTTTTTGTTCTGTTTTCGTTTTTTTCGCCTTTTTTGTTCTGTTTTCGGTTTTTCGCCTTTTTTGTTCTGTTTTCGTTTTTTTTCGCCTTTTTTGTTCTGTTTTCGTTTTTTTCGCCTTTTTGTTCTGTTTTCGTTTCTTTTCGCCTTTTTTGTTCTGTTTTCGTTTCTTTTCGCTTTTTTGTTCTGTTTTCATTTTTTTCGCCTTTTTTGTTCTGTTTTCGTTTTTTTTCGCCTATTTTGTTCTGTTTTCGTTTTTTTTCGCCTTTTTGTTCTGTTTTCGTTTCTTTTCGCCTTTTTTGTTCTGTTTTCGTTTTTTTTCGCCTTTTTTGTTCTGTTTTCGTTTTTTTTCGCCTTTTTTGTTCTGTTTTCGTTTCTTCTCGCCTTTTTTGTTCTGTTTTCGTTTCTTTTCGCTTTTTTGTTCTGTTTTCGTTTCTTTTCGCCTTTTTTGTTCTGTTTTTGTTTTTTTTTTCGCCTTTTTTGTTCTGTTTTCGTTTTTTTCGCCTTTTTCTTCTTCTTTCCGTATTCCTATAATGTTATATTTTTTTCTTTTTCTTCAATTTCTCTTATTTTCTATATTTCTACAGTTTTCCCTTCTGTTCTGTATGTCTTTCGTTTTTTCTTTCTTTTTTTTTTCGTTCCCCCTTTCTTTACTTTCTTGATTCTCATCTTCGTTATTTTTAATTTTCTTTTCTTTTGCACCAGCAGTTCCGCTCGGCTTTGACCGGGCCATATGTACTGTTCATGTTAGGTGTATATATATATATATATATATATATATATATATATATATATATATATATATATATATATATATATATTAAAAAGTTTGACTCATGTCCCGGTAACCTACAGCGAAAATTTCAAGTGTTTAGACCAAAAATTGGCGGAGGAGTTTGGTAGAGTCCGCAAAGGTGAACTCGCTCAACTTTGTCCTCTTGGCAGTCAGATTTTATCTCAAAAACCGATCAAAAAGCTTGTCGTATGTCTGAATACACTTTATGTAGAATTTCAAATATTTAGACCACAAATTAGTAGAGTAATTTCGTAGAGATTGTAGAGGTCATTTTTTTTTTAACTTCGACCCCAATTTTGACGTCTTAACATTTATTATTTTGGGCTCAAATGAAATTAAAAAATCCATGTCTAAGTAACATACGTCTAAAATTTCAATGTTTAAACCCAAAATTAGCGGGGGAGTTTGGTAGAGTTTCCAAAGGTCAAATCGTTTAACTTTGACCCCTTGACAACCAAATTTCTGGCTGAAAATGGATTACAAAGATTTTCTCGTTATGTCAAATCTCGCGTCTGTAGACTAAAAATTGACAGAGTAGTTTGATAGGGAAATGCACACGCACACACACACACACACACACAATTCCACTTTTATAGATTTCTATTGTTTTTCTTTAATATTTCTTTCTGTGGACTTTTTCTTTTTTTTATTTACTCGTTTTTCTTTCTCTGAATCTTTCTCTTTTTCTTTCATTCATTCTTTGTTTCGTTCGTTGGCTCTCTCTTTTTCTTCATTGTCCTTTTCTTTCGTATTCTCTTTTTTATTTTTCTTCGTCTTTTTCGTTTCATTATTTCGTTCTGTTTCTGTTTCTTTTTTCGTTTTCCTTTCGCTTGCTTTTTTTTTTTTGTTAATACAATCCTTTTCTTTTTCCGTTCACTTTTATTTTCTATAGATGGGGCAACGATAAAATTGTCGCCATAGAAAAGACGACATAATTCCATTTCCGTTTGATGAAGACCGGTTTTCTTTTTTTATCGCATATCATCTTCTAGATGATCAGTTGTGTAAAAATCCCAAAAGTGATAGGAGCCTTCTATCACGTCTGAAAATGACACAATGTTCAACGAGCGAAATCGGAGATGCGCCGCTGTACAACTCATGCTCTATATCGATGCAAACTATGACAACAGAACCATTGCCAACACCCTCAAAATGCGTCACTAGATTGCCACGAATAACAGGGACCTACACAGGGCGATGAAAACAAAGTTTCCGGTCACAGTTATGATTTTTGGTGTAATTTCAAGTAAGCATTACATTATACCACCTCCCATCTTCGAAGTCAGCTTAAAAGTCAACACCAAAGTGTACTTGGGTGTGCTGAAGAGTGTGGTGATTCCCTGGTGCAATCAATGAGTGTGACAGCAGAACTCAACGCCGACCCACAAGTCCAAAGAGACCCAGGCTTGGGCTCAAAGGAGTGTTAGGCTGTTGTACCCTTCCCTCACTGGCCCCCTCCTCCCCCGACATGAACCCGCTGAACTACTTCGTATGGTCATACGTCGAGAACATCACCAACATGACCTCCCACATCCCCAAAGTCAGCCTGATCGCCACCATTCACCGAGTATTCGCCGGTGTATTCGCTGCTGGCGCTTGTGGAAAAGGCATGCTCCCAGTTCCGGACCCGATTCGAGGCGGTGATTAAGGCTGAAGACGGCTACATTGAATAGATATCATCTCTACTATATAATCAAGTTACCTGAATTGATTTTTGCAATAAAAGCTATAACATAAAGCTGTAGTTTTGTTTTCATTAGGGCGACAACTTTATCGTTCCACCCCGTATTTTATTTCGTTCCACTTGTCTTTTTTTCTTTTTAAATGCCAGCCATCTCTTTCTCTTTATTTACTTTTCACGTCTTCTTAAAATCATTTTTTTGTTCTCTTTTTTCTTTTCTATATTTTATATACTTCTCCTGCATTCCTTTTGTAGATTTATTTATGTTTATTTAGGGTAGTGTTAAAGAAAGGATTAGGCGCCTCCTTCCTTCTGCTAACCTGTAGGAGACCTTCGGGCATGGTTGTGAACCCACAGACCCCCCCCCCTCCCGATCAGGGCAACGTGACGTCATAGAAAGCAGATGACTGATGTAATACGGAAGCAAACGGAAATAATTCTGTTCATGGTTTCGTATTTCGTTGTGTCAAGATCAAAGTGTAGTATCTGTTCTTCAGATGCTGCACTTCCATTTCTTGTTCTCTTTCGGTGGAGGATCAGTCCCTCACGACTGAGACAATTTTTTTTATTTTTGTACCTTTTCTCCAAGTTAAAAAAACGACCCTGGTGTCTAACTCTGTCCCCTGGGGAGGCATTGTAAAAAAGTACAATAGTCAGGACAATTGCCCAGTATGGGAACTGCTCGGACAGAAAGAAACTGCAATATGCTGTTTGTACAACTGCAAATAAATTTATGGCAATGCATAGAACTATTTATTCGAGAAACAGCTTGAATAAAGTTCTGAACCAGAACACCTCGTTCGGTAAGGAATACCATGATAGATAGGAGACACCTGATCGTCATCAAACTACTCTGTG
>NC_136516.1:17834691-17852191 GCF_053919585.1 Euprymna scolopes
GTTGAATGACTTGCAAAATATGTCAGTGAAAAATCGATTCCCTTGGAGAAAAGTGCCCAATTGAGAATGAAGAAATTAATGTTTTTGGCCAATTTTTCGATATTTTTTGTCCGAAGGGTTGAGCTTCAAAACGATACCGATCTTGTGAAAAGCCGTCGCCTCTGTCGAAAGTTTTACGCAGACATACCAACATACATACATACATTAAAACAGACAGGTGAGATTTATATTATAAACTAGCGGGGGGTACCCGGCGTTGCCCGGGTGTTTGTAGGTGTGTGTATGGCGGTGGGGGTAATTAATAATCCTGCTTAAATATTATAAAAAAGACGATGTAAAAAAAAAAACAACCCAAAACCAAAACGGAAAAAAATGGCATAAATAAACCTGTGTATGAGGGGGGGGTAAACTAAAGAATAAGCGAAGTAATAAAAAGAACGTTTGGTCGGGAGGAGGGATTGAACCCGGAAGCATTGACGCGGAAAGCAATGCCAACTACTTAACGGTCTCGACCACGAGTGAGAGTAATTGACTAGCGTGTTAAGTTAAAGCTTATAAAGCTAAAAGAGGTTTGATTGACAGGAAGACGCTAAATGAGGCCATCGCGGGATCGTTATTTTAAGTTTTCACTTCCCCCAGATTTGACTAAGATCAAAGTGTTGTATATGTTCTTAGAATTCCAGCGGTCTCATCTTTCGTAGAAACAAACGTTACTCGAAAAAAAAAAATACAATCACTCTTATTAGTTTACATTTTAAAACACAGTTCCTGTCTAGACATCTCTCTCTCTCTCTTTCTCTCTTTATCTCTCTATCTGTTGTTGTTGTGTGTGTGTGTCTCTCTCTCTATCTCCCTCTCCCTCTCTATCTGTCTGTCTCTCTTCGTCTTCCTTACTATAAAGAGTGATAAAAAAAGAATATGAAGTAATGCTAAAAACATCGATCGTTAATAATTTTTTAAGCGTCTTATTTTTTGTTTTACTTCACATTTTTTATGATTCAGCGTGTAGCGTTTATTAAATTACGTATTTCGTTTCCTGTCTAGACACCTCTCTCTCTATCTCTCTCTCTCTTTCTCTCTCTCTCTTTCTCTCTCTCTCTCTCTCTGTTTGCGTTTGTGCATGTGTGTGTGTGTGTCTCTCTCTCTCTCTCTCTCTCTTTCTGACTTCGTCTTCCTTATTCTAAAGAGTGCTACTTAAAAAGAAAATGGCGTCTGGCTGTTTTTTTTGTTAAAACTTCGATTGTTAATATTTTTTGTAAGCATATTTTTTTTTTACTTCACATTTTTGGCTTGTTATTTTTCGTTGAACTATCGTATCTAACTATTTTTAACATGCTAATAACTTTGGTAACGTTGTCATAGCGTAGAAGTTCATAGTTTAGCTTGTGTGAGGGTTACAATTTTTTTACCGATAATAACAATGTTTTTAAATTCAGACTGCCATTACAGCTTGCTGACGTCAAGATCACGTGACATGACTCAGCGGGTTTTAAATACAAGTTGACCCAAAATAAACGGCCCCGTGTACACTTTATGTAGAAGAGTTGGCGGCCGTATTTTTTGGGGCAGTTATAAATCGATTTAAAAATATGTAATGTTTAACATTAAAATGTCACTTTTTGGGGGCCCCCTGCAGAAAATCAATCAGTTGACGCACTTCAGATGGTCCTTTTGGGCCAATTTTTCGATATTTGTCCTCCGGAGGATGGGGCTTTCATATGAGACCAAGTTTGTGAATTTTTGTTCCGTCAGTCAAAAGTTTTTAGCATACATACTACAACTTTGTTATATATGCGTCGTGGGATTGCATTCATCTGCAAAAAAAAAAAAAATCTAGCTAATTTGCATACTTTTTTAAACATTCATTTTTATTAATTCCCTATTAGTTTTCTTATTAGATAATCATCTTTAGTTAACTATTATGTGTAATTATATTCATGCAGATATTCTACATGATTTATACTTGCGTAAAATTTGCGTAAAAAGATAAAACAAACATCTTTTTATATATATTTATGTATGCGTATGTATATTTGTTTAAAAGATTTTCCTACTAAACGCCTCTGTCAGCTTTTGGTCTACAAACATGAAACTTAAGTTATAGGGTATTCGAACTCATGCGAAATCTATATTTGGGTTTTAGCTGGGGAAAATCGGTGCAAAAGTGTGAAAATTAAAAAGAAAATAGAATTTAACAGCGGCGGCATTACGAATATGCATGCATAACGTAATAGGTATCAGTTGATGTTTTAATTTTTAGCTTTGCAGCAAACATGTCTTCATAACTCAGGCATTAACATCAAAGGAAAAAATAAATCTTAAGCTAAACGTTGAAGACATTTTTTAAAAACTTTTAAAATCATTACTATATATTGGGTCCAATATAATATGATAATAAATACGAAATCTGCATTAATCATATATATATATTGGGGTGGAGAGGGCTCCCGTAAACCGTGTTGAAGACAACCTTTCTAGGAGAAGCAAATCTCTGATTAAAAAAAAACATACAGCGGAAGACCAGTACCCGCATTAAGCTACAGTTTAACTTGTTGCTGGTTATCCTGATCTTGCTTGTTGCTGAATTTTGAAACGAGAGAGAGACTTAGCTGTCGTACAAAGCTAAGACTCTGTAACATCATCTGTGTACAGATACTCCCTCAAGCATGTGTCTATTAAAATGGTCCTGTGGCGATGGAAGTCATTTTTGGGCTCATGGAGCTTAAGTGTCTGAGAGAGTGGCACTCGTCTGACAAGACGTTTCAATCATATATATATATATATATATATATATATATATATATATATATATATATATAATGGAAGACTAAGCTTGTTTCCTTCAATAATTACAATAAACGTTCTCTACCACCAATGGCAATGGCCAAAGACTCTTTATCTGAAAGTACATCTTTTAAAATCCTCAGCCTAACGTTTACAGGAAACATGAGTTGGAACAATTACATTGAGAGTATCGCCAGGACTGCTGCGAAGAAGGTAGGTTCTCTCTACCCTGCTAGAAAGCTGCTAACGTCCGAAAGTATCCTGTACCTTTATAAGGCCACCATTCGCCCATGTATGGAGTATTACTGTCATATTTGGGCTGGTGCATCTGCTACTAGTCTCTCGCTCCTAGACAAGGTTCAAAAGAGAGTCGCCAATCTGATAGGTCCTGAACTGTCATCTAAACTTCAGCCTCTGTCTGATCCACGAAATGTTGCATCCCTCTGCCTGTTCTACAAGTGTTTTAACGGTGACTGCTCTGATGAACTGCAAGCACTTGTGTCCCCTCGACGTAAAACCCCCGAAAAACCCGACAAGCAGCTAAATCCCGCCCCTTCACAGTAGAGATCCCTAGATGTAAGAAAGCCTTCTACTCCAGTAGTTTCTTCCCCAGGATAGCTTGACTTTGAAATTCCCTTCCGGGTCCCTGCTTACCCAACTGTACTGACTTGCAGAAGTTCAAGTCCAACGTGAACCGACATCTTGCTGCCCAACTCCCTACACAGTACCCCTTATGCCTATGTCCATGATAGTAGCCCCATACAACAAAGTGGCAATGTGCCTTGTTTGGGGTGAAAATGTAATAATAAAAAAAACCCTGAAAGTAATGGTCAATTAGAGGTCATTACACACTCTTTTTACAATTAGGCCTTTTACATCAGATGCATTCATAATGGTTCTAAGGCATAAAAAGAAGAAAAAAGACATAATAAATAATGAAAAATAATCAATCTAAAGATGACGAGTCTGAACTATAGAAATAGTTAGCTGGCTAGATAGATAGATATATAGATAAGTATATATATATATATATATATAAAATATATTTTAGTCATCGACATATAGACCTGTTTCGTTGTTTCACAACTCATCAGTGCCGCTAGACTAACACCTCTCCCAAGCCGAGGATCGAACCTAGAACCGTCGTGATGACAGTCGGCAGTCCTACCCCCTGACTACGGAAATCGGTGGCCGAAATTAAACTTTCCGAATGTCTATTTAAATAAACATCCGTCCGCCACTCGTAGAGGGCTCAAACGTTTGTTTGTAAACAAACCGCGAGCTTCGCATTATTTCAGCTAAATTAAGTAGCGAGTAAGATAATTTACGAGAGTGCTCTACCGAAGAGGGGAGCTTTTATAAAATATATTTTAGTCATCGACATACAGACCTGTTTCGTTGTTTCACAACTCATCAGTGCCGCTAGACTAACACCTCTCCCAAGCCGAGGATCGAACCTAGAACCGTCGTGATGACAGTCGGCAGTCCTACCCCCTGACTACGGAATCGGTGGCCGAAATTAAACTTTCCGAATGTCTATTTAAATAAACATCCGTCCGCCACTCGTAGAGGGCTCAAACGTTTGTTTGTAAACAAACCGCGAGCTTCGCATTATTTCAGCTAAATTAAGTAGCGAGTAAGATAATTTACGAGTAAGATAATTTACGAGAGAGATATATATAGATAGATAGATAGATAAGTATATATATATATATATATATATATATATATATATATATATATATATATATATATATATATATATATAGAGAGAGAGAGAGAGAGAGAGAGAGAGAGATAGATGGATGGATGGATGGATGGATGGATGGATAGAGAGAGAGAAATAGAAAGAGAGAGACAAACAAATAGGCAGGCAGAAAAAGAGAAGGATGCATGAAATACAACAAAGTTATAAAGAAAGATCAAGAAGAAGAAGAAGAAGAAGAAGAAGAAGAAAAAGAAGAAGAAGAAGAAGAGGAGGATGTGGAGGTAAACAAAGAATGAAACTAAGGATTAGGATGCTGGTCAAAGGAAAGAGCGCGTCTGATGCAACAAATAGGAACAGATGCAAGCAGTTTGCAAAGAAAAACAAAGATGAAGAATGAAATATAATAAGGATCACTACGCAGCAGTCAAAATAGAAGAAAGAAAGAAAGAAAGAAATACGTAAAAAGTATAAAAATGTACAGGATGGAACGATAAAGTTGTCGCCTTATGAAATAAAATGACATGATTCCACTTCTGTTTGATGAAATCCGGTTTTCTTTGTTTTTGAAGACCATATACTAGTTGTCCAGCTGTGTACAAATCCTGAGAACAATAAGAGGATTTTTACATCAGATGCTCTCGAGATATCAAAGGCCTTCGATAAGGTTTGGCATAAAGGCCTACTACACAAGATTTCCAGCTACGGTATAACTGGAAATGTTTTCTCTATCATTAAGTCATTTCTCTCAGATAGGCTCATAAGAGTAGTGGTTGATGGGCAGAAATCAGAGGCCCACAGTATTAATGCTGGAGTCCCTCAGGGGTCCATACTGGGCCCAACTCTCTTCCTATTCTATAATTTCTGAAAGTGGCACAATGTTCAACGATCGAAATCGGAGATGTGCCGCCGTACAACTCATGCTCTTTTGATCCAAATTATGCCATAACCATCAAACTTCATAGCTGGATTGCCACGCATAAAAGGTACGTGCTCACGGTGATAAAAAAAAAGTTTCCGGCCTCGGTTATGGTCTTTGGTGTTATTTCAAGAGAGGGCCACATCATGACACCTCACATCTTTAAAGTCTAACTGGATATGCTGAAGAGCATGGTGAACCCCTGGTGCAATCAGGTGGCCGCTGGCAGGCCTTCTGTGTGGTAGCGGGACTCGACGACGGACCACGAGTCCAAAGAAACTTAGGCATAGCTTCAGAAGGAGTGTTACGATTTTGTACCCTTCTCTTACTGGCTCCCTCCTTCGCCGACGTGAACCATCTGGACTACTTCGTTTGGCCATACGTCGAGAACATCATCAATATGACCTCCCACAATACCAAAGTAAGTCTGATCGCTTATAGAAAAGGTATATTCCCAGTTTCGGACCTGTATAGAGGCTAAAGGCGGCTACATTGAATAGGTGTCAGTTCTAGTACATAATCAAGTTAATTTATGTTTTCGATAAAAGTGTTGAAAAAAAGCTGTAGTGTTGTTTATTGTTGTTATTTAGTGTTGTAGGGCGACAACTTTGTCGTTCCACCCTGTAAGTAAGGATGTGTAGGTTTGACAACAAAGAGTGAGATGCAAGAAATCCGAGATACAAGGTGGAAAGAAAGATGGAGAAGATGAGAAAGATGAAGAAGCAGAAAAACATTAAAAAAAAACATTAAAAAAACAAACAAAAAAAACATCACGTTCATCTTTGTATTTCATGTTCAACTTCCTGTTGCATTTATACTTAATTCTAACGAACATGGTCGCCATAATTAAGATGGAGGGTGACAAGAAAGTAAAAAAAAAAAAAAAAGCCTATCATGACAACCATGACGACGCTTACCCTCGTCACTTCCGCTTTCGACATGTGCAACGGCCACGACGGCTATTTTGTACTTATTACGCCATGTCCTAAAATTCTTGTTTTTTTTTTCTTTCAAATTTATCTGCGCCAAACATTTTTTCTTTTCCTCCTCCTCCTCCTCCTCCTCCTCCTCCTCCTCCTCATCATCATCATCATCATCATCATCATCATCATCATCATCACTCTCCCCCTCCTCCTCCTCCTCATCCTCCTCCTCTTCCAAAACGTCTACATCTCTCATTTCTGTTTTGCTTAGTTATCCTTCTTCTTTCCTCGTGTGTTTTTTTTAATTTTTTCTCATCCTCTTTTTTTATCTTTTTTCTTTATTCTTCTTTTTCCTCTTCTTTCTCCTTTTCTTCCACAGCATTCTTTTACGGTTTTCCTTACCAGTCTATTTGGCTTCCTTTATTTCTTTTCTTATTCTTTAGCATCCTTTTATCTTCTTTTACGTCCTTTTTTATCTCTTCTTCTTCTTCTTCTTCTTTTTTATCTCTTCTTCTTCTTCTTCTTCTTCTTCCTTTTTATCTTTCTTCTTCTTCCTTTTTTATCTCTTCTTCTTTTATCTTTCTTCTTCTTCTTTTTTTATCTCTTCTTTTTTATCTTCTTCTTCCTTTTTTATCTCTTCTTCTTTTATCTTTCTTCTTCTTTTTTTATCTCTTCTTTTTTATCTCTTCTTCCTTTTTTATCTCTTCTCCCTTTTTTATCTCTTCTTTTTTTTCTTCCTTTTTTATCTCTCCTTCTTTTTCTTCTTCTTCTTCCTCCATCTCCTCCTCCTCCCTCTCCCCCTTCTCCTCCCCCTCTTCCCCCTTCTTCTTCTTCTTTTGAAACCACAAGTCTTACGAATGAGTGTATTGTGAGGACGGTTATTCGGTACAAGCGGCTGTTTGCAATTTCAACACCAGTGCGCTTCTGGCTTGAAAAAAGGTTTCCTGAGATGTATCAGTTGCTAGGTGATGGAGATACATTGCGTCGAAAATGGAGATGAAGAAAGATAAGGGAAGAGCTATTTACTTAAGATAGAAACCAAACAACCCCAGAAATGTAGTCTGCCGTGAAGCACACACACACACACACACACACACACACACACACACACACACACACACACACACACACACACACACACACACACACATATTCATGGGGCTGTTTATATTACATTAAATATCTATAGAATAATATGTATATATATTATGGATATATATCTGCATATATATATATATATATATATATATATATATATTGATTTTAAAATATAATTATCAACTGACACATGTTTCGTCGTCTACGCCTCATCAGAGTGGCTGAATCTAGCAAGATTCAGCCACTCTGATGAGTCGTAGAAACACGTGTCAGTTAATAATTATATTTTAAAAATAATATATATATATATATATATATATATATATATATATATATATATATATATATATATATATGCCACTCCCAAATTGAGGGTACCAATTTGGTAAAAGAGAAAGTTATTTCGCAATTAGGTAAAAATGCACTTCCGTATGAATAACTGGATTAATTTAAAACGTATCGCCAAAACAAAAACAAATAAATAACACACACACACACACACACACACACACACACACACATATATATATATATATATATATATATATATATATATATATATATATATATATATATATATAATTAGGGCTATCACAACAGCATATTCTTTGCATTATTTTGACTCTCGGGTGTGTATCCGTTTATATCTTATATGCTTTTATATAGAGTTATGTGTTTCCCGGTTGATTAACTGTGTCTAAATTTGTCGGATATATACTCGAGAGTCACACAATGAAAAGAATATGTTGTTGTCATAGCCATATACGCATATATATATATATATATATATATATATATATATATATATATGTATGCAGTATATATGTATATGCAGTATATATATATATGCAGTATATATATATATGCAGTGTATTTATATATATATATGCAGTATATATATATATATATATATATATATATATGTATATATGCAGTATATATATATATATATATATATATGCAGTATATATATATATATATATATATATATATATATATATATATATATATATATATATATATGCAGTATATATAAGTATAATAACAATAATATTTTTTCAATAATCATCAAGAAATAACAATCACTCCTGATCGGGAGATTCGAACCCAAACACCATAACAAACCTTAGTTGGTTATGATGATTGGGTTCGAATCTCCCGACCAGTAGCTCTTTATTTATTTTAACGAAAATAAAACTGGAATAGTTACAGAGATGAGGGGTTTACCATTGAAACCAGCGACCTTTTGTGCTTTAATATTCCATGTTTTTACATAGTCACCACGATTCTAAAGCACGAATTGTTTTGGTTTATTCAGGAATATAATGACCGATTTCGTTTCTTACGCATGTGCATGACGGAAGTTGCTTCCTTGGAGTCTTGCAGCAGCAATATATGTAACAGATAGATGCAAGTTTCAGGTCATCAATGCAGAAGTAAAGTCACCCTAACAATGCGATATTCAATCTTCTCTGATCCATTCGATCAGAATAAAAAAAAAAAATAGACATTATATTTGGAAAGCCCTACGTAATTTTGTGTATAAACTTTTTAATTCTTTCGGTTTTGGAGTTAGTGGCATTTCTTACCAGAGCCAGGCGATCATTCCAATATAGTTCTGTTGGGCAACCTCGTGGTCCTCGGCTCGACAACAAACGCCGACCCCATAATCTTCTCTTCTGGAGTGGTTTTATGAACTGCGACGACTCGAAACTGAGACATGATTACAGATTGAATTAAGAAGAAAAAATATGATTTCTATTTAGAAAGTAAAAGGACTTTGTGTGTTTGTTGCGGTTGCTGGTATTGTTTTTTTTATTGTTGTTGTTGTTGGTATTGTTTTTTTTATTGTTGTTGTTGTTGGTATTGTTTTTTTTATTGTTGTTGTTGCTGGTATTGTTTTTTTTATTGTTGTTGTTGTTGGTATTGTTTTTTTTATTGTTGTTGTTGGTATTGTTTTTTTTATTGTTGTTGTTGTTGGTATTGTTTCTTTATTGTTGTTGTTGTTGGTATTGTTTTTTTATTGTTGTTGTTGTTGGTATTGTTTTTTATTGTTGTTGCTGTTGGTATTGTTTTTTTTTTATTGTTGTTGTTGTTGCTGGTATTGTTTTTTATTGTTGTTGTTGTTGTTGGTATTGTTTTTTATTGTCGTTGTTGTTGTTGGTATTGTTTTTTTTTATTGTTGCTGTTGTTGTTGCTGGTATTGTTTTTTTATTGTTGTTGTTGTTGTTGTTGGTGGTGGTGTTGTTATTATCTTGTTGCAGTGAAACTACTGGATTTCGATATGTACTTATGTGTCAATGCTTATCAAGGCCGAAAGGCGATTCGAGAGTAAGTGTTAATGAGGCTGTCACTTGGATGGTGAACAATAGTATAAGAGGATTTAAAACGGTCAATGTAATATACAAAATTTGACAACTTAAATATTGTGAGCAATCACCTTGCTACCGTAACGAAAACTGATATTTTTTTTATCTCCTACCGGCGGAATTTCATAAAACATAAATAAAAAATCTTTAAATAAATAAAAATATAAAATAATAATTAAAAATAAACTTTGATATTAAGGTTAAATTAATGTATATATTATATTTTGTTAATAAAAAATAAGCAATGTTTTAAGAAGCAATAATCATTCTTTTTGCAGTTTTGCAATATTGAACTGGAATGCCATTTTATATTTAATGGCGAGCTTGTATAAAAGAACAAGTAAAAATTATTCAAATCTTGGAATTTGTCAGATATATATCCCATATAATAATTTAGAAATAGTATTGGTGCGTTTGTTGCGGTTGTCGGTGTCATTGTTTTTATTCGGGTAGTTGCGTATTTGCAAAGACGGTGTTTGCAAAGACGGTGTTTATTAAAATCTGGTCGTCTTAAAATCCATAGTAAGCAAATTATTTTCATAAACTATCCTCAAGTGCGTAAAGCTTCTCTGTAGAGGTTTTTGTCAGGACATGAGGATATTTTTTCTTGCAAGTAAACCTTAACTTAATATTTAAAATCACATAATATTCACGGCCCAAATAAGATCATCTCTGTATGGTTAACACACACTGGATTTTACGAGGAACGGAGCACCTTCTCCAAGTGATATTACCTCATCTAAAAGCACGAAACTGGTTCCTTCACCAGAGTAGATGAACTCTTGAGACCACAAGAAATATATATTACTAGCGAGGGGTAGCCGGACTTGCCCGGGTGTTTGGAGGTGTGTGTGTGGGGGGGGGGGTAAAAAAAAGTAAGTATGAGGATCGAACTCGAACCGTTGAGGCAAAGTTGTAAATTAAAGTGTGAAAAAAAAAATGTGCGACGTTAACGATTGCCCCACTGCGAGATGCTAACGGAAACACGTTTGAATTTATTTAATTACTTGGATTCGACAGGTGCCCGTTTTAATGAGTTAATGAGGTCAAGTTTGACTGCGGGATTTTTATTCTCCCAAGATGTTATAGGAAAAAGACTAACCCACATGCGGCGAGCGATAAATGTTGGATATTTATCTTTCCGAAATCGAGCAAATTAAATAGACAGGCGAGCTTCGTTGTTAACTGTGAGATATTACGATTTATATGTGATATAAAAAGTTTTAAAAAGTTGTGAAGCGACCGACCGCTTCTCTGAAAGAAGCCTTTTGTAGACATACAGAAAAAGCGAACACACATACATACATACATACATGATGATTGCAACATCTTGTCAGACGAGTGCCACTCCCTAAGACATTTAAAATCCATGAGCCCAAATGCCTGAGGGAGTATCTATACAAATATGATGTTACAGAGTCTTAGCTTTGTACGACAGCTAAATCTTCCTCTTTGTTCAAAATGTTGAGATCCAGCAACAAGCAAGAGCAAGATAGCCAGCAACAAATTGAACTGCAGACCAGCTTAATGCGGGTAATGGTCTTTCGCTTTATGGTTTTTTAAATCAGAGATTTGCTTCTCCTAGAAAGGTTGCCTTCACCACGGCTTATGGGAGCCCTCTCCACCCCAAACAGGAATAACATACATACATACATACATACATACATACATACATACATACATACATTTTCGCTTTTATATTTATAGATAACATATTTAAACTGCCAGTTGGGCAGAGGAAAAGATGTGGGACTGGAAGACAATCATCACCACATCCGTAATCGGACGAGAATTGAGTCCAATTGGGCCAAATAATTTGGCGACCATTCACCTACGAAATAACTGTTTTGAGACCAGTCATATAACTTTACAGACATCATCATCATCATCATCATCATCATCATCATCATCATCATGATTGCATGAATCCGAAGATTATATTGTTGCCATAGGTTTCTCCAATATTTTTACTAGTCAGAATTATTTCTAGAATGACATCAGATTTTTACGGGAATGACTACGTGAAGGTTGCCAACATTCTAAGTGAAAATGATTTTTATGGAACGAACAGGATCCGAACTAGAGTCACCCAGGTCGGTAGTCCGTGTCGTTAGCCACAAACTGATTTTCACCCCACCCCTTGAATACTTAAAAGTAAATGTCCCGAACATAGAAAAAGAAATGAAAAATTGAAAAGTATTTTAGGATTCATTTCCTAGACACGTGTCGCCTTCCTTCCGCTCTGCAGTGATAAAATTAAATGACACAGAAATTAAATACATGTTTTGGGTTGTTATTGAAATGGGAAATAATGGTTTGTAGCTGCCAGATTCTCATATATACATTTTTATCTATCTTTTTTATTTCGTTGTCAGCAGTTAACATACTTTTATATACAAAATCTGCATGTGGTTTTATAGAGATGCAAGCAGGGTGCCCAGCGTTGCCCGGTCCTAAAATACACTTAAATTTGATATTGTAATTCTAGAAGTGTAAACCATTTTGAGTTTCAGAGCAGTTTCAGATGGTTCGCTGTTACACACAAGTCCTGGGAGGTTACTTGTTTGTAGTAGACAGTTCCACAGAACAAAATATTCTTACCGTGTCGAAACCCGGGAAAAGAACATGTGAAATTGCCCCAGAAAAGGTTTAATATTTATGAAGCAATTCTGGTTTCTGATTGGTTGGTAGCAGAACGTGAATTAATTTGATTCGTCAGTTCTTAGCAGCATCGTTTATAAATAGAATCGTCCGACTGTGTGGGATCATACCCCATTAACCCAAAATTTTGTAACAGTAATTCATGCAGATTTCATATTTCTTATTCTAGCGCAAATACTGTTTTGATTATTATATTGTACCCATTAATGTATCGTAGTGATTTCCGAACTAATATACAACTTCTACGAAAGCATAATTCTTAATTGATTAAACATTAAATAACCCAAAAAGGGTTGATATGACGCAAAACAAACAAAAAGAAACCAAACCAAACATCGAAAATAAATATTTGGAGATATTAAACACGTGGAGAATAGACTTTTACAAATTTTGACAGATTTAGCTTTAAATAACCAAAAAGGGTTGATATGCCGTAAAACAAAACAAACAAACCATGGTATTCTCCACCCCAACCCCTAATCGCTCGTATAGTTTCTAAATCATGATTCATTCGAACTTTGCGATCGTGAAACAAGAAGACAAACTGGATATCGATCAGTTGCTCCTAATTAGAGTGGAGCCTTTCAACCAGCACGTACGCCCCATTTTGTGCCGCCGATAAAAAATAGGGAACGGAAAGGGAGGGTCACTCTGAACAAACAGACACTGAGTAACCCTTGGCTTTCTCTCCAGATTTTGCCTGTAAAATGCACTCCTTGTTGTAGATTTCGGATGAAGCCACAAAAGTTGCTACAAAAAAAAAAAAATATATATATTAATGATAATAAATAAAATAAAATAAAGATAACAAAAAATAACTCCGCCCTTACCCTGCCATTTCCTAACGCCTTGGAATTGAATTAGGCAAAATGCGGACTGTCGCTCTGTAGAGGATTATCTGTGGTTTGACATGAGTCAGTATTGAACAAACTAATATGGGTTATGAGTGAACACACACATGCACATATAAATAAATAAATAAATATATATATATATATATATATAAATATATATATATATATATAATCACATAAATTAATATACAAAAATATAATTTTATTCGTAAGCCTGACAAATTCTCACGAGAATGAAACATGGAATATTTTGTGTAGCTTAGTTGCCATATATATTTTCATAACTATATATATATATATATATATATATATATATATATATATATATATATATATATATATATATATATATATATATATATATATATATACACGGCATAATCAGGTTGACAAACCGGTTCTCGTCAGATCACCGAAGTTAAGTAACGTTGAGCCTGGCTAGTAGCAGATGGGTGGCGTTTTGGGAATTGTAGGCGCTGTATGTGCTTTCCGCTTATCTCAGCATTGCTTCCAGTCGTCCTGAACCTCCACTTGCCACTGATATTCAACAATGTCGACTGAGGAGAGGTGTGGTTGGAAATTGCGCAACTCTTGTCACAAAAAAATTCTACGCGCAGGCATCCTTACAGTGGGTATCCATAGTCTGCTAAGACTGTAGTAAGCCTATATATATATATATATATATATATATATATATATATATATATATATATATATATATATATATAGTCATCGACATACAGTACCTATTTCGTTGTATCACAACTCATCAGTGCCGGTAGACTAGCACCTCTCCCAAGCCAAGCAGCGAAGCTAGGACCGTCGTGTTGACAGTCGGCAGCTCTACCCCTAGACCACGGAAGCGATGCCCGCAAATAACCCGTCCGAATGTCTATTTAAACAAACACCCGCCCGCCACTTGTAAAGTGCTCAAACCACCTGTTTGTAAACGCATTTTTCAGCCAATTAAGTAGCGAGTTAGATTATTTACGACAGTGCTCTACCCAAATAGGGGGGGGCTTTTTAACTTCTTAAATGTTACCACTTCATGAGGGACAGACCCTCTTAATGTTCTTTTTTCAAAATACTCTTTTTTTTAAGTAATAATTTGCGTACAATTGTTTCTGCACAATATTGGCATACATGTATATAACAGTTTAGAAAGTATAACTTTGCACAACGGCGAAATCGCATCAGCGTATAGATAAAACAATTTCTTATATATATATATATATATATATATATATATGTATATATATATATATATAATTATTGTATTAAAGAATATATCTTTAACAAAGAAGAACTAATAAATGTACAAGACTCTTAAAAGAAGCACATATATACCAAATGAAAGATGAAGAATAAAAGTTATACATTCACTTTTATTATATGATCAGATCCATAAGGGAAATTGAAGGAGAAAAATTACAAAGAAAAAAGAAACCTCTATATCTCATAGTCTTTCAAAGCTGATGCTTCTCATCAGAAAAGGATAAAGAGCCAGAATTATACAAAATGCAAATATAAAAAAAAATTGCTTAATAACATTTAGATATTAAATTAGAATGAAAGAATAGGGTTATATGACAAGAAACATACGCGTGCGCACACACAGATACACCACACATACACGGACATATACATATATATATTGGTCGTCGAGTTTTTAGGTCTTTCCACTTCCATTTTTATCATATATATATATATATATATATATATATATATATATATATATATATATATATATATATATATATATATATATTTCAACATATAATTAATATAATATCCGCTATTTTAAAAGCAATATATATGCCGCTCACCATTTGGGGGTACCAAATTGGTCAAAGGGAAAATTATTATCAGCTAGCATTTAGGTAAAAATGCACTTACACATAAATAACACACACACAGACACACATATACGCATATATATATAGTGGACCGGTTAGAAGATCCGACTGTCGTTTGGGCGATCGGGTTTCGATCCTGGCTTGAGGTAATAACTTGTCTAGCCGCACTGATGAGCTGTGAGACAGCGAAACAGTACTGTATATGGATGACTATATATATATATATATATATATATATATATATATATATATATATATATATATATATATATATGTATAATGCTTCAATGTATCTTTTATTCATCAATTCATTATTTATCATCATTTCCATGGGAGTCGATCGTGAGTTAGTGGTTAACGGCAGGTATCGAAGACCTAAGTGTACCAATTTCGAATCCAGTTTCTTCCACGAAAATTGGTAACATTCACGTGTTTCCTCCCGCAAGTAACCGTACGTTCTTTCTATTTGATTTAGAAGTAAGCTCTTGTTTTTCAATTTTGATTCCAAATAATGTATTTAAAAGAGTATTTTCCACTCTATCTAATCGTTTAAATTACAATCGTTTTAAAACAGTTATGTATTCTTTAAAGACCGTTGAATACAAAAACGCAAATTCATACACTGTTTTGACTTGCAATGAAGAGTGGATTTTTTTACAGCAGCCAGCGACGCTCAGCTCAGTGGTTAGACGCCGAAGAAGCTCCGCGATACTTTCCGAAGCCAGAGTTGCACCAAAATGTTGTCATGTTGACTGTTTGTTAATGTGTGACCGGTCTCATCCATTACAGTTTATTTTTATGCAGGCGAAACCACTTCAGCAGAGAAGTAATATCAACAAATGGATGAAATGCATCAGAAACTTCGGCAACAACACCCAGCATCAATAAACAGAAAAGGACAAATTCTTCTCTGCGACAATCCCCAACCGCACGTTGCTAAATCGACCCTGCAGAAAGTGAATTAATTCGGCTACGAAACTCTGCCTCACACGCCATACACTTCAAACCTCTTATCTACCGACTACCACTTTTTCAAGCATCTGGACACTTTTCTGATTGAGAAATGTTTCACAAACCTAAGCGATATGAAATACGCCTTCAATGACTTCATCGCAACCAGAACGCAAGATTTTTACGGGACCGGCATAAATATACTTTTTTTTTTTTTTGGCGTTGGCAAAAGTGTATTTATTCTGATGGTGTTTATTTCGACCAGTAAAGTTTTGTTTCAACCAAGAAATATTTACCCGAATTTAAAAGTTAAAAACCGCAAAAAACTTTCTTGTCAATTTGATTTAAAAAAAAAACAAAAAACAAAAAAACAATTGAAACTATAAAAATATCGGAGAAACCAACATAGAATCTTTTCATTTCTATCTGTCGGATATATTTTAATATTTCGAATAAAATTTTGAATTGAATATGGATATTAACAACAGTAATTCCTTTAAATAGCTCAATCGTGCAATTCCAGAGCTATAAATACTACGAAACTCTGATACGATACCTTCAACAAGTTTCCAGACTTTTTCGTATAACACTTTTATTGATAATGCAAACATAAAACTCTAGTCCCCTTCGAAGTAATCTCCTCCGGCTGCAATGCACTTGTACCGTTCCAACAACTTCAAAAGGCTCCATTGAAATCCTCCTTTGTGAATGTGTCAATGACCCTTGTCACAGCCTCGTTCATCTCCTCAATAGTCTCATAACAATACATTCTTTAGTTTTTCTTGAGCTTAGGGAATAACCACAAGTCACAGACAGCAATTTCTTGACAATAAAAAGGGTGAAGAACTGTCTTGATGTTCAGCTTGGTCAAATAGTCTGTGACAAGGATGGAGTTGTGGACTGGTGCGTTACCGCACATCTTCATCTTCAGTTCTTCATGAATAATTGTGTGTACAGTTCCCACACTGACATCAAACTGTGCACTTATTGTCTCTATATACACACGACGGTCCTTATCCATGAAATTCTTTATTTGGCCAATCAACTCTGGTGTTCTGACTTCCCTATTCATCATCTCTCACAGACTACTTGCCTTTCTTGAATCTTTTATGCCACTCAAAAACTGATGTTCGATTCATGCAAGATGGTCCAGAAACAGTCTGAAGTATTCTATAGGTCTTCGTGGCATATTCTTTCCAATTTAAAACAGAATTTTATTGCATGTCGTTCTTCTTAAGCGTCTTCACGTACAGATTTTATTTTTGAAATTCACCAGCTGTTACAATCAGGCTTTAGTAGGATGTATTCCAATTCCTGCTGTAGCTCATTCGAGCTGTAGTTCATTTGAACCTGGCACTATGAACATTGTTTAGTTCTCAT
>NC_136516.1:17857191-17894691 GCF_053919585.1 Euprymna scolopes
TTATGTTTATTGTTATTAATAATAATTTTAATATTGTTTTATCATTATTTTTTTCTTTTATTCATATATTTATCTAATAAAAACGCGAAAACTTTAAACTTATATCATTTAGCATAAAGGGCCTAATTAATGGTAGACGTATGTTTGAATTGCGTTGATTTTACTCGTGGACGTATGTAAGAGGATAAATATGCTAGCAGAATGCATTCCCTGCCTTTTTTTGACACGTTCATCTCTGACGCTTGGATTGTATCTTCTGTTTGTATTTGTAATAATATGCTTCATTACTGAATTGTATAATTGTTCATAAATTGGTTGACACGCAGGTTTTTTTCTTTTTCTTTTTCTTTTTCTATATACTGTCAAATTCTTACTTTCTCTCTTTCTCTATTTAACTAGATCTCATTATTCTTTCCTTTTCCTTCTAGTTCTTATTCTCTTTATTATAACCCTTTGTTTCTTTTTTCTTTTCTTCTCCGTATCATATATATATATATATATATATATATATATATGTGATATGGAGGGGGGGGAGGGGAGGGATGTGGTATGTATATGTGTGTGTATGTATATATATATATATATAGAAGTAAGGTATGTATATATGTGTGTATGTGTATATATATATATATATATATATATGTATATATATGTGTGTATATGTGTGTATATGTGTGTGTATGTGTATATATATGTATATGTATATATTTTCTCTCTTCTTTTTCTCTCTATTTTGTTTTCTCTATATTTTCTTTCTCTATTTCTGTCTCTATTCCTTTTTTTCTTCTCAATCACTCTCTCCCCATTGTAATCTTTTAACTTTATTTAAATTGCCTCTCCCTTTTTACTTTTTTATTTAATTAAAGTCTTGTGTTTTAAGTTTTTTAACTCCAACTTCTAAAGAGTTCCTACCTAAAATAAAAATCCATTATTCATTGAACTTTTGAATAGTCAAGTCGCTGCCTGATGATATCTGTTGTTTGATTGAAACAAGTGGCTGTTTGTAGCAGCGGGATGTGAGCATGTTTATATAACAATAAACAAGTATTATCAGCTCTTTTTATTGAGCACTATCTAACAACCTCGTTGAATTCATTAGTCCATTACTTTTGAATATAAAAAAACCCCGAGTATATATATATATATATATATATATATATATATATATATATATATATATATATATTTACAAGGTGGTCACTACTTATCAGTGCCCGGAAGCCACTCAGCGATAAGGGTTATTGTAAGTACAGTACGTTAGTGTGGATATTTTAAGGGTCTACTTTAGACTTGAAGACATCCAAGTTGTAGCTAGGAGGGACGCAAGTAGACGGAACAGAGTTCCACAGGCGTGCAGTTCTAACAAAGAAGCTTTGTTCATGGAATCTACGTTTTGATTTAGGCATAGATAAAGAGTGGGGAAGGTTTTGACAGTGGATTCAGTTAGACGGGTGTTTTTCGTAAAAGATTTGCGAGGGGGGACCAGAGATTGGAATTCAGACGAGCACCTGCCATGGAAATAACGATAAAGCAAAGATAGGCTTGCAACGTCTCTTCTGTGAGAGAGAAGTTGCAGGGAAGAGAAAAGGGTATCACCCACTAAGCCACGAAGTCTATTTTGTACTCTGCCAAGGCAGGATAGGCTGTTTTTAGCAGCTCCTTCCCAGATATGACAGCAGTATTCCATCCTTGGACGTACTTGGCTTTTATATAGATAGAAAATTGCATCAGTAGTGAGATATCTTCTGGAGCGGTAGAAGGATCCCACTATCTTTCCAGCGACCTTTGAAACAGACTTGATGTACGTGTTCCCTTTCAGATCAGGAGTGAAGGTCAAGCCCAGAAGCTTGTCAAAACATGGGGCTTCTCATAGACGAGAGCCATCCATTTAAATTGATGCCAGGTGGGGATCAAAGCGTTGATGATTTAAAGATAGGAGTTTGGTTTTAGATGCATTAAAGGTAACCAGCCACGTCTCCCCCCACTTAACCACTTGTTCGAGATCAGAGGAGAGAGAATCAGAGAGAGCTTTGTCATTTACAGCCTTTGATGTGTTGCCGTAGATGGTCGTGTCATCAGCATAGATGTTAACGAATGATTTAAGTATGTGTTTAGGGAGATCATGTAGATCAGGAAGAGAGTCGGGCCCAGGATGGACCCTTGAGGGACTCTAGCATTAATACTGCAGGCCTCTGATTTTTGTCCATCAACCACTACTCTTATGAGCCTATCAGAGAGAAATGATTTAATGATAGAGAGAATATTTCCAGTTATACCGTAGCTGGAGATCTTGTGAAGTAGGCCTTTATGCCATACCTTGTCGAAGGCTTTTGATATGTCAAGAGCAATTGCCCTGGAAAGAGATTCACTAATCCTATGAGATATAACCGTTAGCACATCTGCGGTAAATCTTGCAGAACGGAAACCATATTGCGTGTCACTAAGAAGGTTATTTCTGCTGAGGTGGTTGACTATTTCTCTATTTAATATGGATTCCAGCAACTTACTCATGACACACAGGAGACTTTGTTTGGCCTTGTCTGAAGCTGACGAGATGACCTCTGGTCCGTTGATAATGGTTGGGATAGAACGCACACTTCTGTTTAGGATCCTATTTGTTATTTGCCGAACTGATGGGAATATATATATATATATATATATATATATATATATATATATATATATATATATATATAGAGAGAGAGAGAGAGAGAGAGAGAGAGTAATTGTCTGTGTCATGCAATGTGTCAGAGGAATGTAACATCAAAACACCGCTCACCTGTGAAAGTAGTCATCAACCTCAGCAGCCGCCAACTCAGTCACTCAGAGGAAGCAGTACTAAATAAAGGTCTCAACTTCGCAACAACAACCAAACGCGTTCCATTCTTAGATATCATAGCTCACATGGAAGATATAGCCTTGAGAATCCCATCAACCCAAGGTGATGAAATAAGATGGAAAGTGAGACAAGTACTCGAGAAAGCCAAGCCTCCTAAATCAAACATCTCTCGGGAAGATAGGTTGGCTATAAGAACCCTACAGAATGACAGCAGTATAATAATTCTGCCAGCAGACAAAGGCAATGCTACTGTGGTGATGGACATGTCGGAGTACTCTGGAAACATGGCAGGCCTAATCGCAGATGATAGCTACGGTAAAATAAAGAAGGACCCAACTTTGAAAACCGAAAGAAAGCTGTTACAAATCCTTACCAAAAAACAAGGAACACATCGCTCCGATGAGATATAGACAGCTGGTCCAGCATTACAGTAAGCTACCACATATGTACGGTCTCCCCAAGATACACAAAGACGGTATTCCACTCAGACCCATAGTGAGCTGCCGAGGCTCAGCTTGCCACCCACTGAGCAGGTATCTTGTGGATATAATAAACCCATTAGCAGGCAAGTCAGCAACACATGTAAAGAATTCGGCCCACTTCACGGAACTGATCAAGGGAGCACCCATCAGTACAAACCAAATGGTAAGCCTAGATGTGGTTAGCCTGTTCACTAAAGTCCCAACTAGTGAGGCACTAGCAGTAATTCAAGACAAACTAGCTGCGGACCTCTCCATAGAAGAGCGCACATGTGTACCATTGTCAAACTTAATGGAAATGCTAACATTCTGCATAGAAACAACCTACTTCAGAATGGTTACTGACCTATATCGACAAGAGGAGGGGCTAGCTATGGGCTCGCCATTATCACCAGTGATGGCGAACATATACATGGAATACTTCGTAGACATGGCCTTAGGTTCAGCTCCCTTAAAGCCAACCATGTGGCTAAGATACGTTGATGACACCTTCATACTCTGGCCCCATCAGGAAGACATCCAGGCTCTCCTAGTCCATGTGAACTCAATAAGACCATCGATACAGTTCACAATAGAGAAAGAAAAAGATAACCAACTGGCCTTCCTTGATATACTCATATCACGGACAGAGCATGGGTTTAAGACATCCGTATATCGCAAGCCTACTTTTTTTAATTACATTTTCACCCCAAACAAGGCAAATTGCCACTTTGGTGTAGGGGGCTACTATCAGGGGCAACAACTACTGGGGTACTATGTAGGGATTTGGGCAGCAAGATGTCGGTTCACGTTACACTTGAACTTCTGCACGTCAGTACTGTTGGGGAAGCAGGGACCTGGAATGAAATTCCAGAGTCTAGCGGTTCTGGGGAAGAAACTATTGGAGTACAAAGATCTTTTACATCTAGGGATCTCTACAGAGTGGGGGTGGGATTTAGTAGCCTGTCTGGTTTGTCGAGGGTGCTCACATCGTGGGGGCACAAGTGATTGCAGTTGGCCAGAGCATTCATCACTAAAATACTTGTAGAAAAGGCAGAGGGATGCAACATTTCGTTGATGGGTCAGAGGCTGAAGCTTAGATGCCAGTTCAGGGCCTATCAGGTTTGAGACTCTCTTTTGAACCTTGTCAAGGAGCGAGAGACTAGTAGCAGATGAACCAGCCCAGATGCGACAGCAATACTCCATACATGGGCGAATAGTGGCCTTATAGAGGTACAGGATACTTTCGGGTGTTAGTAGTTTTCTAGCACGGTAGAGAGCTCACCTTTCTTGCATCGGCCCTGGCAATGCCTTCAATGTAATTGTTCCAACTCATGTTTCCTGTGAACGTTACGCCAAGGAGTTTGAAAGATGTACTCTCAGATAAAGAGTCGTTGGCCATTGCTATAGGTGGTAGAGAGGGTTTCTTGTAATTATTGAATGAAACTAGTTTAGTCTTGGCAGCATTGAACGCGACCAACCACTTTTGTCCCCATTCCACCACAGATTGGAGGTCATTCTCTAGTGTTTCTGCCATTTATTTAGAAATGTGTTCATTCGTCTTCCTGTCGTGCCTGCCATAGAGTGTAGTGTCATCAGCATATATACTCATCTCAGGCAATTTTATCGGGGAGGTAATTTATGAATATCAGGAACAATAGAGGTCCCAGTATAGAACCCTGGGGCACCCCCGCATTTATATCATATTGTTTAGATGTACGACTGTCCAAGACAACCTCGATTTTTCTCTTATCTAAGAAGGATTTAATTATGTTAAGTATTCTACCAGTGATATCGTATGATCTAATTTTCCTGAGGAGACCCTCATGCCATACCCTGTCAAAAGCCTTAGATATGTCTAGAGCTACCGCTCTGCCCTCCCCCGCTTTGTCCAGTGAATGGTATATACGTTCAGAGATCACAGTTAGGATGTCTGCTGTGGAACGGGCTTGTCTAAATCCATATTGTTTGTCAGTCAGAAGTTTAGCATCTGTAAGGTGATGGACTAGAGCATGGTTAATTAAGGTCTCAAATATTTTGGCAAAAAGTGGGAGGAGGCTAATGGAGCGATAATTTGATAGGTGAGTCCTTTCGCCAGAATTCTTCACCGGACAATACCTTAACTTCAACTCCCATCACCCATACAGTATCAAACATGGAATCGCACGCTGCTTACGACATCGAGCAGAGACAATAAGTAGTGACACCATTACATACCACCAACAAATGGCCAGGTGAAGAATACCCTCCGTCGTAACAACTACCCCGATAGCATACTATCCACCAGACGTATTAATAGTATAAGAGAGGAGAACGAAACCCAAAAACCTCCAACGGTCTGCCTACCATACATACGAGGCATCTCCAAAAAGATTCAGAGAATATATGCCCCCCTACAATATCAGGACGGTATTCAAGAGCGAGTGAACACTCAGACGACACCTGGCACGAGTGAAGCCCCGCATGGAGGAGAACATGACCAAGAACTGCATATACTCCATCCCACGCAGTTGCAGAAATGTTTACAAGGGTGAAACATGCCGCACCCTTAAAGTAAGAGTGGAAGAACACCGAAAAGCGGTAACTACAGGGGAGACGGAAAAATCGGGTATAGCCAACCATGTCTGGATGGAGAAGGGGGGGCCATCGCCCCCTATGGGATGAAGTAAAAATAATAAACAGAGAGACCCACTGGAAAGTGAGAAAACTTAAAGAAACAGCTCATATGCTCGGACATAACAACCTACTGAACAAACCAAACATAGAGCAGAATGCAATTTGGACACCTCTGATAAAGAGAGAGAAAACCTTGAATAACAACATAGGTTTAACATTAACAAAAACAACTAAGAATTGTCCTAGTGACATATGGTCCTAGACGTTGTATCAAAGTTTACAGTTACCTAAAGGTGCTGAGTTCAATCCTGAACGAAGGCAGTGAAAAACATTAAAAACAGAGAATCAGCAACTATGTCCCAAAGCCTAGCTGGAGTCCGAACATGGTACCCCCGTAATAATAATAAAGGGTTGGGTTCGAGACTCCTAACAAATGGTTCCCCAGTTCGATACAAAAAACACCTGATGAAGGCCGGAGGGCAAAACGGTCGAAACGTTGTGACTATAAAAACCAAGATGAGGAAGTAAGTCCGACAATCTCAATCAATCAATATATATATATATATATATATATATATATATATATATATATATGTAACTTTATTTATGTTTGTATGTGTAAATAGATGAAGTGTCGCTATAATGTATTCAAAACCAAAAATATAAATTTCGTTCAATAAAAAGAAAGTGAAAGAATTTTACAAAACTGAAGTTATAAAGTGAAACAAGTCACCCCCCCCCCTTTTCTCTTGATCAGCGAATTAGCACAACTGCGTCGCCTCTAAAAATTGCTGAACTCACAAGAAAAGAAAACGAAAGCAATCGCCGACTTAGTCAGCAAATAATGGCGTTGCTGGGAAGTGTGCTGGGCGCAGGCGCAGGCGCAATGAAGTCAGTGCCATGCGCCGGAAGTCGACAACGGCGCGGGAGTGACGAGAAAAAATGGAAGCCTGGAAAGGGATTTAGAAAGTCAGGGAAGAGGGGGATAATGAGAGAAAGAGTAAAAAACAAAACAAAAAAAAACAAAAAAAAAAAAAACACGGAAGGAAATTAGAATGTCGAAATGGGAATTAACATCAGCGTAAATTGTCTTTCATTTCAATGAAACGCAGGAGAGCATGAAAATGCAGGACGAAAGGAAAATGATGGAAACTGATGTACATTCGGAAGAGAAATGAAGAATTCTTAAATTCCACCGGCAATTTGTTGCCATTGCGTTTACATAACTTTCTGAATATATATATATATATATATATATATATATATATATATATATATATATATATATATATATATATATATATATATATTATTATTATTATTATTATTATTATTATTAACATATTCTCATAAGAACCCAAATTTCATCCATCGCCATTCATGGTAAATTCTCTCTCTTTTCAAAATTTGGAAAGGTGTTAAGTTTTTCAGTTTTTCAGTTTGTGTACCTTAATTTTTATTGCCTAATGATATCTAATATGATTGAAACGGTTTGCACATCGTAGCAAGATATGACTGTATTTACATTAAAAAAATAGCACTATCAACGACCCTTGTTGAAATTCTTATGAAGAAAAAAAACATGCATATACACGTAACTTGAGTTTTTCCAGCTATTATCGAAACTGAAACCAAAACTTATAAAGAGTTCTTGCTAAAATCTTATATATAAAAGCCTATATGTCTGTTTGTATGTCTTTCTCCATATTTTCAAACCCTATCTCCTCCGAAACTAAAAGTCGCAGAGCAGTGTTAGGGGCCTCAAATGATTAAGATTTTTATGAACCGTTCTTTTATGGGTTTTTTCCGGTGAAAATAGTTTTTAAGGGGTCAAAAATTGGTCAAAATTGAAAAAAAAATTGTTATAAATTTTATACATTAATCTTAGTTTATTTTTAATTTTTAATTAGTTCATATGCGTGTCACGTTGGTACAGTGGTAACGTCACCAGCTTTGAATGCTAGAGTTTGGGTATATTTTATTGTTTTACTTTTGAAATCACGACTCTATAAATTTACATACGAGATCTTGACAAATTAAAATATCATATTTAAGCGTATTTTACGATCGGGCAAAGCCGAGCGCTCCTCCTCGCTACTTATTTATGTAAAAAAAACAAGATGACATGCCTCACTTATAATCGAAACCGAGACCAAAACTTACGAAGAATTCGTGGTGAAATTATTTATTACAAGAGATAGAAGGTCATAACAATCAAACGACAACCACTCGGAAGAAAAGTATGTAAGCGTCACGCGCAAAATTACATAGACCCATCGTATTAATATATAGATTTTCGTAATTTGATTTTTCTCGCAAATTTTGAATCTATATTTCTTGCTCGTATTTCTGATCTTGTTATTGATAAACCGGAAGTAGAGTCAGGTTCATCTTAGTCTTTTGAAAAAGTTTTTTTCTTAATTAATTTACATTATAATGAGTCTTATGTCGATGAATTTCTTCTCAAAATATCCAAACGAAATTAAATTCTTCTGTATAAAATATTTCTATCAGAATGATCTCTTGATAGAAATATTGTCACTTCATTTCAGTGTCGTGATCTCATTTGCATCGATATTAACTAATTAATTAGGTTAATCAATCTCGCATTTTTTCATCGCGGAGGATAGCACACACACACACACACACACACACACACACACACACACACACACATAAAAAGGATCACATAAATTCGCACTGATTTCTAATTATATACATTTTCAGAAGAAATTCAACGTTTGACAAGCTAACCAGAAAGTTTTGTAAAATAAATACAAACGGTTTTGGAATGAGAAGACGATTTACAGCAATCAGCAAAAATATTGAAAAGGTAAATCATCAAAGCTTAAATAATAATAATAATAATAATAATAATAATAATAATAATAATAATAATAATAATAATAATAATAGTAATAATAATAATAATAATAATAATAATAACAATAATAATAATAATAGTAATAATAATAATAATAGTAATAATAATAATAATAATAATAATAATAATAGTAATAGTAATAATAATAATAATAATAATAATAATAATAATAGTATAATCATTTTTAAAAAAAAGCTAATTTGTCAAAATATACCAAATCAACAAGGTTCCGAAAAAAAAATATAAAACCATTTCGAAAACAGAATTAGCAAAGTTTTAATAAACTTCAGAAAGATTTGCAAAAAAAAAATATAGCAATGTTTTGAAAACATTAACAAACTTATGAAATATAAATTAACAAAATTTTAAAAAATTGCTTTAGAAAATTTTATATTTTCATTATTGTAAAAATAACAAAGTTATTGTTGTGGTGGCACCCACTCATTAACATATGTGGATAATATTACACATAAACAACAAGACTCGGTTAGTCTGAGTGTGTGTTAACCAGAAGCCACTGAAGGCCGAGCCGAGAGCAGATATGTTCTCCAGCCAAGACTCTCTTACTTGACAACCATTATGTAAATATATTGTAAATATACTTTTCCTAATACACTTCTTATTGATCTACCTTTGTTTGTTGAGTCTTCATTTGTACTGCCTTATACGTTATTTGGTTCAACCTGCAAACATAACAGTTGGCGACGAAGATGAACGTCAAACATAACAGTTATAATAAACTTGACAAAGATTTGAGAATAGTAGAAATGTCTTGCAAAAAATTAACGAAATTATGAATAGTAAATTAGCAAAATTAAAAACAAGGTAATTGTTGGAGACGCCCCTCCATGGGAATAATGGACTATCTCATGGCGTCACTTCCTCTGGTGACGTCACTTCCGATAAAGCGTACCGGTTCCTGGAGTCAGAGATTGGTACGCGGCCAAAGAGGTCGTGTGCAAACGCCCAACAGTTGAGGAATGGTATTGCTCAACCCGCCTTGCCTCTAATATATGCGAATACATGTTTGTTTCTAAGAGTCCTGTGTTCCTTTCGTTTTTATTACCATTTAACCTCATAACAGGAATTTTGCAAATTGAATATTTTAATTATTTTTAAAAAGAAATAGCAGAGTTTTTATAAACCTAAAAAAGATTTGAGAAATATGGTATTTAGCCAAGTTGATCATAGGAAATCAACTGTTTCAGAAGCACTTGGTATTTAGAAAAGATTAGACAAGTGCAAAATTTGTTTTAATTAACAAATCTGTTTTATTAAATTTAAATTAAATATTTTTTTTAATTATCAAATAGTAAAAAAATTTTCGTCAAACAGTTTTTTTAATTAAAATCTGAAAAAAATCCAAACAGTTTTTTAATTAAAATATTTTAAAAAATCCAAACAAAAAAAAATTAATTTAATTTTATTAAATAGATATGTTTATTAAAATATATTTTATACGTGTCTGGTCTTTTTAACCGTTAAATTTTAGCAAAGATGTGTTTGTTTTTATTAGCAATGTTTTGGAAAATAGCAAAATTTGAAAAAAAATGTTACATTACAAAAATTAGCAGTTTTTAAACTTAACTTCTTCATAAAATTGGAAAACGTGTTTATTAAAATTAAATTAAATCTGTTTGTTAAATTTAAATTAATTTTTTTTTAAATTATAAAATAGTAAAATATTTTTCGTCAGGAAAACCAAACAGTTTTTTTATTAAAATATGAAAAAAAAAAATCAAAACAAAAAAACTTGAATTTAATTCTATTAAATAGCTATGTTTATTAAAATATATTTTATCATTGTCTGGTCTTTTTAACCGTAAAATTTTAGCAAATATGTTTTTTTAATTAGCAATGTTTTGGAAAAATAGCATAATTCGAGAAAAAAAATGTTACATTACAAAAGTTAGCAGTGTTTAAACTTAACTTCTTCATAAAATTGGAAAACTTGTTTATAAGCTGATAAAAAGAGTATTCTTAGATTTATTTAACTAATAAAAATGAGATGAATTTCAGGGGAATTTCAGTTTACAAGGAAGTCATCACTTACCAAGGCCTGAAAGCCACTAAAGCTTGTTAATGCAGAGAGTTTCCTCGAGGTGAAGACCATTCATTTCAATTAAGGCCAAGTGAAGATCAAATCATTCGAAGATGACTTAAATAAGTTGAATTACTGATGATAATGCCCATCACAGGTATTTGAAGATTTGGTGTAGTTTTCAGAAACTTTGTCCCACAGACGTTAATGTAGCGTAAATAGGGTACGCTGACTTTCACGTTTTCCTTATTCGAAATGTTGGCAGGAAGAGATGAGAATCTCTGCTCCTACTAGAAGTCACTTTATTTCGTTGCTGACTTCTATTTTACTCATAGGTACGGGCAAAAAATGGGCGGGCAAAAATAAGGGGACTTAGTTTTGAAAGCCGATTTATCATAATTTTTTTTATAGGTTTCCGACAACTTTTTGATTGTATTTGGAAGATTAGAGACTAAAATTAATTTCCAAAAGGAAAAAAAATATTTGTATATGTGAAAGAAAAAAGTTATGAAAATGTTTTCACGGCGAGCTACTCAGTTCAGCTAAATTTTGAAGTTAAATAAATTCATTGTAAAAGTCCTTTAAACGATAAATATTAGTTTTCTGTGTCTATTTCAAAGATAATTAATAAAGTAAAGTCCTAAGATATTGAATTAAATTAAAAAAACACCTTGTTTGTACACAACATAAATTAATTAGCCCAAAAAACCGAGTGATTCTGGCGTTCGCAAAACGCAACAAACTAAAATTTTGTAAACACGAAAATTACGAAGGCCCAAAATTTCAGGCAGTCGAAAGACTGTGAAAATGACGTCATGTAATTAAAAGGGAGGAAGTTCTTTGTTTTTCCTAGTTGCGCATACGTACAATACTTTTCTGAACGTTTGTATTAATTTTTGCATTTTTTAATTTAATGATTTTTCTATGTTCCTGTTTTTAAATTATTATTTTTTAATTATTGTTCAATATTATATAAAAAAAATATGTTACGCCGAAAGTTTCACATTCTTGCGAGCACGGAAATTATTAAAATCTTGCATATAAAAATTATGCGAAACCCGTAATTTACAAAAAAAAAGTAGAAATGTATTTTGCAATTATAATTTTTTGTGTGAAAATATTAAATAAGCAATGCTTAATTCAATGGTAATATCGGTAGCTCGAAAACTTCATTTTTCTTCGAATTCATTAATACGGATTTAGGGGCTTTTTTGCGTAATGTTCTTGTAAAAATTATTTTATTTTATTTTTACTGTTACAAATTACGATGCTTTATTTATATAAAAAGAGGAAAAAGAAATTCTTGCGTATTTTATTTACTAGTGAAAAGTATAATTTTAGTAAATGTATTTTTTGTTTAAACAAAATAATACATTTCCACTAAGATTTAAATAAAAAATAATTAATTGATTATATTCCGCGATTATTATTTGATAAATACTGAAAATTTCATTAAACTTGGTTAATTTCCTGATTTTTGGTGATTTTTTTAAGTAAAGGGAGGGGTCAAAATGTTTATACATTTTGAGCATCGGCATTCATTTTGCCCGTGCCTATTTACTGAGGTCACCTTTAACTGTTAGGTGTCATTCAAAACAGTCCCATTCAAATAACGGCTTTTTAAAGCGTAAAACTACTGCAGACCCATCGCAAGACGAATATTTCAACTCGTATTTAACAGCTTTATTAGGCAGAAACTTTCCATTCAGCATTTGTTTTGTTTCCATTTTAAAATAAAATACAAAATTAATTAATATTTTATTTGTTTTCTTCTCGCGTCCATACTCATAGCCTAGATTCGATTTCAGAACCACTTGACTTGACTTCTTTGTTCCGCCGTTTCAGTATGTTATTATTATTATTATTATTATTATTATTATTATTATTATTATTATTATTATTACTATTAGCAGCAGCAGCAGCAGCAGCAGTAGTAGTAGTAGTAGTAAGGCGAAGAGAGGTGTGAGTACTGTTATTCGTAGTATTATTTATTTTCTAATTAAAATTCCATCATAAATTTTCAATTTTTTTCGTTTCCTAAAATAATTCTAACAAAAAAAAAAAAAAAAAAAAAAAGTCCGAAAATCCATGGCAAAATTTGGGGAAACAATCTTCGAATTAAAAAGCGAAATAAAAATCGTGGAAAATGAAAGCGACGTCACAATCAATCCTTCTGGTCTGTGGTGGGTCTGGCCAATTAAAAAGTATAAAAGATGAGAAAGAGAAAGAGAGAGATAATGAGTGAGAGAGAAAGAGAGCGAAAAAGAGAGAGGGGAAAAGAGGAGGAAGAGGAGGAGGAGGTCGGACAACGGAAGGAAGGTGAGTTGGAGCGAAGATGCTGAAGTTGCCATTTTCTGTCATCTTCAACGGCAGGGGTTGATCAATGCATTGACTCATTTACTGAAATGAACAAAATAGAACAACTAATGGTAGAGTCGAAATATTGAAGAAAGTGAATGATAGAAAAAAAATGGCCAAAATAATTAGCAATGGTAAAAAAAATGAAGAATATGATCACAATATTTTATGAACATAAATAAAAATGATCCAATATTAATGATATTAAAAATGATTAAACATAATTTGTAATGATAAAAAATAAACAATGATCAAATAGTTAGTAATTATAAACCATATAGGAGCCTATTCGTGGGCAAACACACACACACACACAAACACTTTATATTATAGATATATAATAATAATAATAATAATAATAATAATAATAATAATAATAATAATAATCTATATATATAAAAATGTAAATGTTGGTTCGTTCGGAATGAATTGTCTAAAAAACCACTGGACGGATGGCTTCCACGTTTTGGTATAATATGTTTACTATATCCATGTGTGTTTTTATATATTTCTTTTTAATTATAACATTATACTTAATTTTTCTATGATAAAAAGATGGATTTCTTTTTACCGAGAGGCCATTTTTTTATTTAGGGACACTTATTTATTACCGCTTCCTGTCACGTGACCAGTGTTACAATTTAGCGGTTTTCCTGCTATATCTGGAGATTTCGGTTACAATCTAGCGGGAAATTCTAGAAAATCTGGAGGTATTTGGCACCCAGACACTCGCATTAGATCGCTTGAAAATACTTTAAAACATAAAATAAACTCATTCATGTAAGTAAAAAAAAGTAGCATTTATTGCCTTTGGTAACAATTATTTATTGATTATTTGTTTTGTTTTTCACCTTTTTTTTCGACTAACCATTCTTAAATCTCACTATAAAATTGATTTTTCCAAGTACATTTTAGGTGGGGGGGATTCCAACCTCCGAAGTTTGGGTTTGTATTACTGTACACATAGATTCGAAAAAGTTGTCAAAAAAAAAATATATAACAAATAAATGTTATCAAAGGCAAGATAAGTTACTTTTCTGCCAAACTGGATATTTAAATTAACCACAAATGAATGCCAACGCTCAAAGTGTATACACATTTTGACTCCTCCCTTTACTTAAAAATTCACCAAAAATCAGGAAATTAACGAATTTTAATGAAAATTGCAGTATTTTTCAAATAATGATCGCAGAATATAATGAACTAATTATTTTTACTTAACTCTTAGTGAAAATATTTTAGTTTGTTTAAACAAAAAATACCTTTACTAAAGTTATGGTTTTCAGTAGTAAATAAAAAACGCAAGAATTTATTTTTGCTTTTTTTAAAGCATCGTAATTTGTAACAATAAAAAATAATTTTTACAGTAACATTACGAAAAAAGCCCCTAAAGTCCGTATTAATGTATTCGATATAACTCGAAGAAAAATGAATTATCGGATACTATTCAGGAAATTAAAGATTCAATTAGATTCCTATTTCAGTCACCTAAATTATTTAGGGTGAAATAAGTTTAGGAATTTATAGCCAAACCTAAATATATTTTTTTTGGTAAATATCCAGATACGCTACTCCAGAACACCGACCACTCTAATTTGTTTTTTTTTTTTGGGGGAGGGGCAAATATATAACAAATAAATGTTATCAAAGGCAAGATAAGTTACTTTTCTGCCAAACTGGATATATTTTTCGTGTTTTTATTCAATGTAACATATTTATTCAGCTCGAAAAACATAGTGTTTACCGATGTATTTGAAAATTCATGATGGCGTCTTACACCCTCTTTAACACCGTAAGTTTGGAAAAAGGTATTATAAATAAAAAAACTATACAAAATACGGGTTTGTATTACTGTACACAAAGATTCGAAAAAGTTGTCAAAAAACAAATATATAACAAATAAATGTTATCAAAGGCAAGATAAGTTACTTTTCTGCCTAACTGGATATATTTTTCGTGTTTTTATTCAATGTAACATATTTATTCAGCTCGAAAAACATACAGTGTTTACCGATGTATTGGAAAATTCAAGATGGCGTCTCACACCCTCTTTGACACCGTAAGTTTGGAAAAAGGTGTTATAAATAAAAAACTATACAAAATACTATTAAAAACCCGCCGAATATATGTCAACCTATGTCAGAGTAACATGTATTGAGCGAGTTTTTAACAGTATTTTATCCATTTTTTTTATTTATAACATATTTTCCCAAACTTACCGTGTTAAAGAGAGAATCAGACTCCATCTTGAATGTTCTAATACATCGGTAAACACTGTATGGTTTTCGAGCTGAATAAACATGTTACATTGAATAAAAACACGAAAAATATATCCAGTTAGGTAGAAAAGTAACTTATATTGCCTTTGATAACATTTATTTGTTATATATTTGTTTTTTGACAACTTCTTCGAATCTATGTGTACAGTAATACAAACCCAACATATTTATTCAGCTTGAAAAACATATAGCGTTTACCGATGACTTGGAAAATTCAAGATGGCGTCTGATTCTCTCTTTAACACGGTAAGTTTGGGAAAAGGTGTTATAAATAAAAAACTATACAAAATACTATTAAAAACCCGCCGAATATATGTCAACCTATGTCACAGTAACATATATTGAGCGAGTTTTTAACAGTATTTATCTGGGTTTTTATTTATAACACCTTTTCCCAAACTTACCGTGTTAAAGAGAGAATCAGACGCCATCTTGAATTTTCCAATACATCGGTAAACACTGTATGTTTTTCGAGCTGAATAAACATGTTACATTGAATAAAAACACGAAAAATATATCCAGTTTGGTAGAAAAGTAACTTATCTTGCTTTTGATAACATTTATTTGTTATATATTTGTTTTTTGAAACGTTTTCGAATCCAACTTGGTGTGCTTTCCTTTTCTTATTTTATTTCTTTTTCAGCTAATTTTAAATTTTCCACCCAAAAAGCGCTATAATGTATTTTTGAAAATTAGAAAATTCTATGTCCTGGAAAAAAAATCCCCTCCCCCCAACGTAGTTTGCTTGGTGAAGCCGTCGTTTATGGTACAGCGTGCATGCGCGTAGCATAAACGGGAGCTGCAAAATGGTGGAAAGAAATTCGTGGGTTCAGGGGTAAATACCATGCAAACGGTAAATTTGCCACAAGTTTGACTATCAGATTCATTGTCAGCGACCTCAATTACCTATACAAAAACAAATTAGAGTGGTCGGTGTTCTGTAGTAGCGTATCTGGATATTTACCTTTTTTTTCTTGCTTAAAAAAATAGCATTAATACAGTAAGTTAGGTAAACTGACTTTTTCGTTTAAAAATGGAATTATTTCCCTTTCGTTATTAACTTTTAAAAAAAAATTTTTTTTTTAATAAATATTTTGTGTTTTGTATACATAAGGTACAATTGTTGAATGTTACTGTTTTGATTATATTCGTTTGGGGGGCACAATTATAAAATTAAGAAAGATTAAAATGAAGCGAAATTTAAGTTTCCGTTCCATTTTTACAACAACCGTAAAACAGTGCATACTCAGCAAGTTTTATCATAATTTATAAGAATATTGAAACACTAAATCAACATTTTATTTATTTTTTTGCATAATTAATGATGGAAGTATTTTTCTGTTTATTTTCTTAACATCTGTTAAAAAATAAATAATTTGTACATTCTCTTGAAAAAAAGAATCAAACTTTTCTCTACTTTCACATGTGTTCCATTTTAACAAACTGAGCCACAGCAACGCGTGGCCGGGTACAGCTAGTAATAAATAATAATAATAATAATAATAATAATAATAATAATAATAATAATAATAATAATAATAATAATCAAAATATTAAAATAATCTAAATATTAAAATAATCTAAATATTAAAATAATCTAAATATTAAAATAATCTAAATCTTAAAACAATCTAAATATTAAAATAATCTAAATAATAAAATAATCTAAATATTAAAATAATCTAAATATTAAAATAATCTAAATATTAAAATAATCTAAATAATAAAACAATCTAAATAATAAAATAATCTAAATCTTAAAACAATCTAAATATTAAAATAATCTAAATAATAAAATAATCTAAATATTAAAATAATCTAAATAATAAAATAATCTAAATGTTAAAATAATCTAAATAATAAAATAATCTAAATGTTAAAATAATCTAAATAATAAAATAATCTAAATATTAAAATAATCTAAATAATAAAATAATCTAAATAATAAAATAATCTAAATAATAAAATAATCTAAATAATAAAATAATCTAAATATTAAAATAATCTAAATAATAAAATAATCTAAATAATAAAATAATCTAAATATTAAAATAATCTAAATAATAAAATAATCTAAATAATAAAATAATCTAAATAATAAAATAATCTAAATATTAAAATAATCTAAATATTAAACTAATCTAAATATTAAAATAATCTAAATAATAAAATAATCTAAATAATAAAATAATCTAAATGTTAAAATAATCTAAATAATAAAATAATCTAAATATTAAAATAATCTAAATAATAAAATAATCTAAATAATAAAATAATCTAAATATTAAAATAATCTAAATATTAAAATAATCTAAATAATAAAATAATCTAAATAATAAAATAATCTAAATGTTAAAATAATCTAAATATTAAAATAATCTAAATAATAAAATAATCTAAATAATAAAATAATCTAAATATTAAAATAATCTAAATATAAAAATAATCTAAATATTAAAATAATCTAAATAATAAAATAATCTAAATATTAAAATAATCTAAATATTAAAATAATCTAAATAATAAAATAATCTAAATAATAAAATAATCTAAATAATAAACTAATCTAAATAATAAAATAATCTAAATATCAAAATAATCTAAATATTAAAATAATCTAAATAATAAAATAATCTAAATAATAAAATAATCTAAATAATAAAATAATCAAAATATTAAAATAATCTAAATATTAAATCAATCTAAATATTAAAATAATCTAAATATTAAAATAATCTTAATAATAAAATAATTTAAATATTAAAATAATCTAAATAATAAAATAATCTAAATATTTAAATAATCTAAATAATAAAATAATATAAATATTAAAATAATCTAAATAATAAAATAATCTAAATATTAAAATAATCTAATTAATAAAATAATCTAAATAATAAAATAATCTAAATAATAAAATAATCTAAATATTAAAATAATCTAAATAATAAAATAATCTAAATAATAAACTAATCTAAATAATAAAATAATCTAAATATTAAAATAATCTAAATATTAAAATAATCTAAATATTAAAATAATCTAAATAATAAACTAATCTAAATAATAAAATAATCTAAATAATAAAATAATCTAAATATTAAAATAATCTAAATATTACATCAATCTAAATCTTAAAATAATCTAAATATTAAAATAATCTTAATAATAAAATAATCTAAATATTAAAATAATCTAAATAATAAAATAATCTAAATATTACAATAATCTAAATAATAAAATAATATAAATATTAAAATAATCTAAATAATAAAATAATCTAAATAATAAAATAATATAAATATTAAAATAATCTAAATATTAAAATAATCTAAATAATAAAATAATCTAAATAATAAAATAATCTAAATAATAAAATAATCTAAATAATAAAATTATCTAAATATTAAAATAATCTAAATATTAAAATAATCTAAATATTAAAATAATCTAAATAATAAACTAATCTAAATAATAAAATAATCTAAATATTAAAATAATCTAAATAATAAAATAATCTAAATATTAAAATAATCTAAATAATAAAATAATCTAAATATTAAAATAATCTAAATAATAAAATAATCTAAATATTAAAATAATCTAAATAATAAAATAATCTAATTATGAAAATAATCTAAATATTAAAATAATCTAAATATTTAAATAATCTAAATATTAAAATAATCTAAATATCAAAATAATCTAAATATTAAAGTAATCTAAATATTAAAATAATCTAAATATTAAAATAATCTAAATAATAAAATAATCTAAATATCAAAATAGTCTAAATAATAAAATAATCTAAATAATAAAACAATCTAAATATTCAAATAATCTAAATATTAAAATAATCTAAATATTAAATCAATCTAAATATTAAAATAATCTAAATATTAAAATAATCTAAATATTAAAATAATCTAAATATTAAAGTAATCTAAATATTAAAATAATCTAAATAATAAAATAATCTAAATAATAAAATAATCTAAATATCAAAATAGTCTAAATAATAAAATAATCTAAATAATAAAACAATCTAAATATTAAACTAATCTAAATATTAAAATAATCTAAATATTAAATCAATCTAAATATTAAAATAATCTAAATAATAAAATAATCTAAATATCAAAATAGTCTAAATAATAAAATAATCTAAATATTAAAATAATCAAAATATTAAAATAATCTAAATATTAAATCAATCTAAATATTAAAATAATCTAAATAATAAAATAATCTAAATATCAAAATAGTCTAAATAATAAAATAATCTAAATATTAAAATAATCAAAATATTAAAATAATCTAAATATTAAATCAATCTAAATATTAAAATAATCTAAATATTAAAATAATCTAAATAATAAAATATATTAAATAATAAAATAATCTAAATAATAAAATAATCTAAATATTAAAATAATCTAAATAATGAAATAATCTTAATATTAAAATAATCTAAATAATAATATAATCTAAATAATAAAATAATCTTAATAATAAAATAATCTAAATATTAAAATAATCTAAATAATAAAATAACCTAAATATTAAAATAATCTAAATAATAAAATAATCTAAATATTTAAATAATCTAAATAATAAAATAATCTAAATAATAAAATAATCTTAATATTAAAATAATCTAAATACTGTTTAATGATAGAAAAAATGATCAAATAGTTAGTAATGATGAATAATTAAGAATGATAAAAATATTAATGATTTTAAAAAGTGATCCAAATAATTTGTAATGATAAACAATGAGGAATGATCAAATAGAAACAATAATCTAATATATTTATGATATAAAATAATCATAATAATTTATAGTAATAACAAAAACGAATGATCAAAATAATGTGCAATAATAAAAGATAAAGGATGATTAAAATATGAATGATATACTAAATGCTCGAAATTAGTTTTAATGATTGACAAAAAAATTATCCATATACCACCAATAGCAATAGCCAAAAACGAATTACGTGAAAGTACTTCTTTTAAATTATTAAAAAGAATTATTCAAATAGTTAGAAAGGAAAGAAGAGTCAAAATCGTGAGTAAGAATCGAAATAGTATATATATATATGGAAGCATATATCTGTAGAGTACAATCTCGTTAATAAATGAACAGATTATTATAAACTATTAGATTCCATGTGACACGTTTGATATATTATAGCAATGAAATAGTGGCTATACCGAATTAATGTATAAATGTAATACTCGTAACAGGATGATCATATTTTAAACAATACTCATCGAACAGAATGGTCAAAAGAATGATATAAATTAAATCCTAGTAAATATAGTTAGTAATGATCGATTACAAAGCATAATCAAAAGAGTTCATGATTATAGAAAATAAATAATATTTTTAAATAAGCAGTAATAATAGAGAAAAATAGATGACAAAATATGTAAAAAAAGGGAATGATCAAAATAGTAATGATGTAGAAGAAAAAAATGATCGTAAAAGTAATAACCATCAAAATAGGTTGTAATAATGGAAACAAGTTACAATTGTTAGTTACGAGAGGACAGAAACATTGTTCGAAGAAATAAGTAATAATTGAAAAGAGGGAATGATCACAATAGTTAATAATGATTTTCAATTAAGGATGATTAAAATTGTAAAAGAAAACAGAATTTAGTTAAACAGAAAAAGCTAACTAAAAAAAGGAAAGATAACGAAATAAAGGAAAACAAGATTAAATAAAACAGAAAAACAAAACTAAAAAAAGAAAAGATAAGAAAATACACAGATAAAAGGAAACAGAATTCAATAAAACAGAAATAGAAAACTAAAAAACGAAAGGATAAAGAAATAAACTGAATAAAAGAAGACAAGGTTACATAAAAAAGAAAAAGAAAACTAAAAAAGAAAGGATAAAGAAATAACCTGAATAAAAGAAAACAAGATTCAATAAAACAGAAAAAGAAAACTAAAAAAAGAAAGGATAAAGAAATAAACTGAATAGAAGAAAACAGAATTCAATAAAACAGAAAAAGAAAACTAAAAAAAAGAAATGGTAAAGAAATAAACTGAATAAAAGAAAACAGAGTTCAATAAAACAGAAACAGAAAACTAAAAAAAGAAAAAAATACAGAAATGAACTTAATAAAAGAAAACAGAATTCAATAAAAAAGAAAAAGAAAACTAAAAAAAGAAAGGATAAAGAAATAAACTGAATAAAAGAAAACAAGATATAATAAAACAGAAATAGAAAACAAAAAAAGAAAGGATAAAGAAAAAAACTGAATAAAAGAAAAAAGAATTCAATTAAACAGAAAAAGAAAACTAAAAAAAGAAAGGATACAGAAATAAACTGAATAAAAGAAAACAGAAAAGATTCAATAAAATAGAAAAAGAAAACAAAAAAAGAAAGGATAAAGAATAAACAGAATAAAAGAAAACAGAATTTAATAAAACAGAAAAAAACTAAAAAAAGAAAGGATAAAGAAATAAACAGAATAAAAGAAAACAGAATTAAATAAAACAGAAAAAGACAACTATAAAAAAAGGATAAAGAAATAAACTGAATAAAAAAACAAGATTCAATAAAAAAAGAAAAAGAAAACTAAAAAAAAAGAAAGGATAAAGAAATAAACTGAATAAAGGAAAACAGAATTCAATTAAACAGAAAAAGAAAACTAAAAAAAGAAAGGATAAAGAAAAAAACTGAATAAAAGAAAACAAGATATAATAAAACAGAAATAGAAAACTAAAAAAAGAAAGGATAAAGAAAAAACAGAATAAAAGAAAAAAGAATTCAATTAAACAGAAAAAGAAAACTAAAAAAAGAAAGGATAAAGAAATAAACTGAATAAAATAAAACAAGATTCAATAAAATAGAAAAAGAAAACCAAAAAAAAGAAAGGATAAAGAAAAAACAGAATAAAAGAAAACAGAATTAAATAAAACAGAAAAAAACTAAAAAAAGAAAGGATAAAGAAATAAACTGAATAAAAGAAAACAGAATTAAATAAAACAGAAAAAGAAAACTAAAAAAAGAAAGAATAAAGAAAAAACTGAATAAAAGAAAACAAGATTCAATAAAACAGAAAAAGAAAACAAAAAAAGAAAGGATAAAGAAATAAACTGAATAAAAGAAAACAGAATTCAATAAAACAGAAAAAGAAAACTAAAAAAGAAAGGATAAAGAAAAACTTAATAAAAGAAGCCAAGATTCAATAAAACAGAAAAAGAAAACTAAAAAAAGAAAGGACAAAGAAATAAACTGAATAAAAGAAAACAGAATTCAATAAAACAGAAAAAGAAAACTAAAACAAGAACACTGATACAAAATAAAAATTATTTCACAGAAATTTTACAAGGCATAAATTTTAACAAACAAAAAGCTTCTAGCAGCTCCTGCCTAGATGTGGCAACAGTACCCCATCCTTGGACGTATCTGGCTCTTATATAGATAGAGAATTGCATCAGCAATGAGATATCTACTGGATCGATAGAAGGATCCCACCATTTTTCCAGCGGCCTTGGCAACAGATGTGATGTACGTGTTCCATTTAAGATCAGGAGTAAAGGTCAAGCACCGAAGCTTGTCAAAACATGAGGCCTCCCCAAGACGAGATCCATGTATTTCAGTTGATGCCAGATGGGGATCAGAACTTTGATGACGTAAAGATAGGAACTTGGTTTTAGATGCATTAAAAGTAACCAGGTTCCTATAAAGAAGCTACCAGAATAAGAATTTGTATTACAACGAAGCAATCCGAATTAGGTAGGAGGAAAACAGTCAGTAGGATGATGATTATTTCGATGATGATCAATATCGACCAGGGAAATATATTGGAAAGATGTTTAGTGTAAAGTTCAAGATGTGATATATAGCAGATAAACAGAAACAAAGTCTTTATCCCCGCGGAAACGAAATATTTTAACGTATTTTAACAACTTATTCAGATTGACAAAACAATACAAGAATTGGAACCACGAAAGGACAACTTGGAACACGGTATAGGTTTTAAAAATATATCAAAGATATATTGAGCAAGGCCGATAGCTATTAGTCGCGTGCTCTCATGTAATGAATGAATGCGTGAATATAGGATTGACATGAAATTCTTAAAGATAAACTAAAATGACCGAAAAATGGGCTGAAATGACTTAAATAAAAAAAAAAGTAAATGACTTAGAATGACTTTAATGAATTTAAGGATGAATTGAATGACCTTAAGAATGACTTGAATGCTTAAAAAAACTGTAATCCTTCAAAAACAACTTTAATGATCTGGAGAATGACTTGAATGGCTTTGAGACTGACTGGTTGTAAAATGGGTGATCATGTTACATTAAATTAATGAAGAAAAGTGATACCCCACTTTATATCACAATAAGTACAGCGTGGATATATACCTGAGAATCAAAACAGCGTATATTAAACAACATACCTTTGATCTTAACCAAAAAGGTCAAGCACAAAAGTATTACAGACAGACCGACAGACCGATCGATAGACAGACGGACCGACCGATGGAGTGACTTATATGTGGTGACGTAAGTGAGTTGCTTATCAGTAGGGTTATGACAACAGCATATTCTTTTCTTTGTTTTTATTCTCAAGTATATATCCATTGATATCTTATATGTTTTTATGTAGAGTGATGTGGTTCTCGGTTGATTAATTGTGTCTAACTTTGTCGGATATATACTCGAGAGTAAAAACAATGAAAAGAATATGCTGTTGTCATAGTTATAATTATCAAACAGATTTCCATTCCCTTTCCCGTGAGCGTAATTGGCTATCAATTAATATAGTATTTGAAAGAGTCCATTCATGGGTATATACAGGGAAAATAACACACACTTTAAAAAATATTTTACCCCTCCGCATAAAATAGTTCGATTGCATAAGTAATTTAAAGACAATTCCAATTTATATAATACATTTATATAATAAAATAAAGTCGATTTTCCCATCACATTAGCTATTAGACCAAAGTGCTTCATATGCTTATTTGTTAAACCTGCTGTTTACGTTAAGTCATTACGCCTGTTTCCATAAAAAAATATACGTTTATTTCGTAAGACAGAGCATTGATGCCGAGTCGATATATGGTGAACCAACCGTGGTTATTCGTCGCTAGACGAACACTTCACAGTTTTGTATGGACTCTCTCAATCGTGCTCGAAAGTTACTTACGCTTGAAAGTATCCTGTACCTCTACAAAGCCACCATTCGCCCAAGCTTCTCTCTTTACATCATCAACATTCTAATCCACATTTGTCATCAATTGAAATGAATGGCTCTCGTCTTCAGGAGGCCTCAAGTTTTGACAAGCTTCTGGGCTTGACCATTACTCCTGATCTTAAATGGAACACGTATATCAAATCTGTTGCCAAGGCCGCTGGAAAAATGGTGGGATCTTTCTATCGATCCAGTAGATATCTCACTGCTGATGCTATTCTCTACCTATATAAGAGCCAGGTACGTCCAAGGATGGAATACTGTTGCCACATCTGGGCAGGAGCTGCTAGAAAGGACTTGTCCTGCCTTGATAGAGTTCAAAATAGACTTCGTAGCCTCGTAGGAGATGTCCTTTTCTCCTCCTTGCAACCTCTATCTCACAGAAGAGATGTTGCGAGTTTGTCTCTGATGTATCGTTATTTTCATGGAAAGTGTTCAACTGAGCTTCAATCTTTGGTCCCCCCTCGCCAAACTTTCACAAGAAACACTCGTCTAGCTGTAAACACTATCAATAATTTCCCCCACTCTTTATCTGTGGCTAAACCTAAACGTAGATTCCATGAACAAAGCTTCTTTCTTAGAACTGCACGCCTGTGGAATTGTCTTCCGTTTTCCTGCTTTCCGGCTGACTACAATATGGTTGTGTTCAAGTCTAAAGTAAATAAGTTCTTGATGAGCCGTTCCATATAAGTTATTAAATTTACCAAATCTTCATTACTAATGATTACTATATTGACCAATTTCTACTGTACACTCTTTAACCCTTATCCTTGAGTGGCCTCTGGGCCTTGATAATGTGGTGATGCCTTTGTAAAAAAAAAAAAAAAAAAAAAAAAAAAAAAAAAATGTATGGAATACTGTTGTCAAATTTCGGCTGGTGCATCTGCTACTAGTCTCTCCCTCTTGGATAAGGTTCAAAAGAGAGTCGCAAACCTGATAGTGACTATATGCCTTGTTTAGAACGGTTTCCATAAGAAAAACAAAGAATACATAAATGTGTAGTTTTGAACAACGAAAAAACGGGCGAATGAACTCTTTTTCTATGTCAACGGCCAACTAGCACCGTGTATATTTGTGTGTGTGTGTATATGTGTATTGGGGTGGAGAGGGCTCCCGTAAGCCGTGGTGAAGGCAACCTTTCTAGGAGAAGCAAATCTCTGATTTAAAAAAACATAAAGCGGGAGACCAGTACCCGCATTAAGCTGGTCTGAAGTTTAATTTGTTGCTGGCTATCTTGCTCTTGCTTGTTGCTGGATCTCAATATGCTGAACCGAGAGAGAGACTTAGCTGTCGTACAAAGCTAAGTCTCTGTAACATCATCTTTGTATAGATACTCCCTCAGGCATTTGGGCTCATGGATTTTAAATGTCTGAGGGAGTGGCACTCGTCTGACAAGACGTTGCAATCATCATCATGTATGTCAGGTCATGTCATATGGTACTGGTACCATGTAACCCAGTACTACCTGCCTCATGGTCGGGTCACCGGCGACTAAACTGGTTACCTCACCAGACTTGTTTGGTGAGGAGGGTGGCTAGTCTTCATGAAGGATTAAAAACAAGACCTTCCAAGGGCGAATGAACCCTTTTTCGGGGTCAACAGCCAACTAGCACCGTGTGTGTTTGTGTGTATGTATGTGTGTCTTGGGGTGGAGAGCGCTCCCGTAAGCCGTGGCGAAAGCAACCTTTCTAGGAGAAGCAAATCTCTGATTAAAAAAAAAACATAAAGCGAGAGACAAGTACCCGTATTAAGCTGGTCTGCAGTTTAACTTTTTGCTGGATATCTTGCTCTTGCTTGTTGCTGGATCTCAACATTTTAAACTGAGAGGGAGGCTTAGCTGTCGTACAAAGCTAAGTCTCTGTAACATCATCTGTGTATAGATACTCCCTCAGGCATTTGTCTATAAAAATGGTCGTGTGGCGACGGAAGTCATTTTTGGGCTTATGACACTCGTCTGACAAGACGTTGCAATCATCATATATGTATGTATGTAAAAAAAATTTTGCTACTCTATTCCCGTGCTCTGCTTTCTTTATAACTTTTCAAACAGGGTTTTTACAATAAAAAGGTGCTAGGAAGTGGAAAAAAAGAAAATAAATATGTATTAATTATTTAAATGACGAAGAGAAAGTTGTCTACTAAGTTACACAAAGGCGGCTGGAATAATATTGTTAATTGATGTGCGGCAGGTGATTGGGAAAAAAGATCGGATATAGAGGTCAATATATTTAGACTTGGTTTTGCCATTGCTCACATAGGGACAGTTTACGAACAGTCTTAAGTTTCCACTTTGCGACGGTAGAACGCAAATTGAGATGAGTTGACGTCAAATGACGAACACGGCTTCGATAAGGGGCTAAGATGACGGCGTTAACCTCTAAGTGTCGTTTTCAGCGATGGTGTCACGCACGAATCCAGGTCTCAAATTTTTTAAACACTTTTTTGTTTTGTTGGTTAAGTTAAAAATCACCCCAAACTTTATATATACTGACCCGTTGTCGCCGATTCTGATTGGACGATCCGACATAGCTGATTCAGTGGGGGAACGATTCGGCGAGGAGAGGATTCGGCCGGGGAGGGGGAGGGACGATTCGGCGTAAAATTAGCGCTTCATCGTCACAGTCAAAGTTTTATTTATATTTAAAAAATTAATTCAGTAAACGAAGAACTTACAAAATAACTGTGTTCATTTAAAACACAAATCTAAAACAGCCAGTAACACTCAGTCGTCAACAACGATGTTATGGTTTCATATTGTTTTCTTAATTTAAAAAAGGTACTTAAAATATTTTAATGATTTTAATCCTAAAAAAGTTCATCTATAATATAAACCTCACGTGTCTGTTTAAATGTATGTATGTATGTATGTATGTATGTATGTATATGTATGCCTAAAACTTTCGACCGAGGCAACGGATTTTCCACGAGATCGGTATCATTTTGAAGCTCGACACTTCGGACAACAAATATCGAAAAAATGGCTGAAAACATTAATTCCTTTACCCTCAGCTGGGCACTTTTCTTCAAGGAGGGGTCGCTGTTTTTGCCGATATTTTCCAAAGTCATCCCCTCTTTTTGATTTACAAGCCTAAAGTTAAACCTTCGCCACTTCCAGTTTGGCGATAGACGCAACGGAAAAGACATCACGTTTTTTTTTTTCACGTTCTTGTCATATTTCGCGGTACGGGTTGGAGCCTGTCTGTTTACTACCAATTTTTTTGTTTTGTTTTTGTTCAACCCACACTTCCAAACACCCGGGCAACGCCGGACAACCAGGCTGGTTTAAAATAATTAGCCAAAAAGTGTTTGGCAAAAGCAGTATTTTTCTTTAAACCAATTATAGTGATATATTTTCATATTGTTTTTCTTAATTAAAAAAAAAAAAACTCTATAAAAATGATGACTGGGGTTGTCGACGCCGTGTAGACTTCCGCTTACTTCCCGTCGAATCGGCTGAGTTGGCCAAGCTGAAAACTCTCATTCTTTGTTTACTTAGATAGTTTTTATTTTGAACTGATTACTTTAAAAATATATAATATTAACAGTCGTTTCGTTGGGCTAAGTAAAGTTTAAATAAATCATAGCTAAGTACGTTATTATACAGCAAATAACACAGTAAAACAACAATAGCTAGTCAAAAGCAAAGTTTGATTTGTCAGCTGAAATGCTATTTGTGCGTGACTTTTAAAAATTTCGCGAGGTAACTTTATACATTAGAGATCAAATTTGTTAAATTCCTTCAACCCAACAGACTAACGCTGTCATTTTCTAGTCTCTTCCAATTCTCACGCAGCGCCCGGTCTTAAAAATATTTCGTAATCCGGATTTTCTTTTCAGTTTCAATGTCAGAGTAATTCCAACGGCTTTACAAAACCTCAATGGCCGTAATTAATTATTGATCCTTGTCACTGCAAACAGCAGCGCATCGGAGCGAGGGTCGGGACTTTCTGTCTCAGACTGACAACTTGCTGGAATCAATCTCACGGTGTCTATTAACAAACCGATGATATGGAATGAGGCAAACCCGACCCTCTGCCCGGACCAATCCACATCGGAAGTTCTTGTCACAAAAACGGACACACTCCAATCCCCGAACCATGAAGACGGCATTAAGCTCTTCGTCCGTTATTATTACGCTGATTTGTTAAGCAAGATGAATATGTGAGAGTGGGCACGAGGAATAGAAGGAAGCCGAGAGTGAAATGGATGAAAATAAATTTTGAGGGGTGGCGGAGGAGGAGGAGGATGATGATGCGAAGAAGTAGGAGGATGAGGATGATGAGAGGGGAAATAAGAATATGAATGTCAGAGAAGATAAAGAAGTAAGAAAAATAGAGAAGAACAAGAAATAAACGGAAGTAGCGGATGAAATAAATGAAAATAAACAGTGGAAGATGGAGGATGAGGATGAGAAAGCGTGTTAGGAGGAAGAGAGAAGGAAAAAAAAGGATATGAATGTTAGAAAAGAAACAGAAAAAAGGAGGACAATGAATGTGGATTTCAAATAAGGGGAAAACAAAAAGAATATAAATGATAAAGATGAAGAAACACGGGAAATGATGATTAGCAAATGATAAGAGAGAATAAAGAAAAAACATGCAAGAATAATAATAATAAGAAGAAAATTAAGGAGAATTGTTTGTTTGTTTGTTTGTTTGTTTGTTTTTGATTACGGCATATCAACCCTTTTCATGTTATTTAACGCTGAATCCAGTTATTTTCAAGAACAATTTTTTAATAGAGTATATTTGTTTTTATTTTTAAGTCGGTTTCTATTTAACCCATAGTTGGAACCCTAACAGGTACTACCACTCCGGATCAGAGTGGACCTGGGAGCAATGGCAATTAAGGGATGGCTCCACACTCCCCAAGCTCGCAAGCTGGGGCCTCACCATCGGATATAGTTTAAGGTCATATCCAGGACCAAGGAGAATTGTGTTCAAACGATTCCACATTTTCATCCATATTTCATCGGAACTTCAATGTGGTGGCGCCATTTTGTAATCTAAGAAAAAGAAGAAGAAAAGGGGAAAAATAAGTCGCGAAAAAGAAGGAAAAAAAAAGAAAAGGTTAACGTTTAATAATAAAGAGGAAGAATAAATAAAATATATGTAAAATATAACAAAAGAACTACGGAAACAAGTTTCTAAGAAAAAATAACAAAGAAAAGAAAAAGGAAAAAGAATAACAGAAAAGAATGACAAAAAGAAAAAGAAAAAATAAGAAAAAGGAAAAATGAAAAAATGTAGAAGAAATAAGAAAGCAACATTGTAAGAGACAAAACAGTAAAATATAATAGAATGTCAGATGAAGATTAAAAGAAAAAGAATGCCACCAAAAATGGAAAAGAATGCTAACAAAATAGTGAAAAAGAAAAAGATTGCCAAGAAAAAATGAAAAATAAAAAGAATGCAAACAAAAAATGAAAAATAAAAAGATTCCAACAAAAACGAAAAAAAAGAAAGAATGCCAACAAAAAAATGAAAAATTAAAAGAACGCCAACGAAAGAATAAAAAAGAAAATGAATGCTAACAAAAAATGAATAATAAAAAAATACCAACAAAAAAGGAGAAAGAAAAAGAAAAAGAATGCCAACAAAGGAATGAAAAAGAATGCCACCAAAAAAATGAAAAATAAAAAGAATGCCAACGAAAATGAACAACGAAAAAGAATGCCAATAAAAAATGAAAAAATAAAAAGAATGCCAACAAAGAAGGAAAAATAAAATGAATGCCAACAAAAAAAGAAAAATGAAAACAATGCTAAAAAAAATTTAAAAAGAATGCTAAGAAAAAAGGGAAAATAAAAAGAATGCCAACAAAAAAGGGAAAATAAAAGAATGATAACAAAAAAGGAAAAATAAAAAGAATGCCAACAAAGAAAGAAAAATAAAAAGAATGCAAACAACAAATAAAAAAATAAAAAGAATGCCAAGAAAAAGGAAAAATAAAAAGAATACTAACAAAAAATGAAAATTAAAAAGAAGGCCACCAAAAAAAATATGAAAAAAGAAAAAGAATACTAACAAAAAAGTAGAAATAAAAAGAATACTAACAAAAAAAGGAAAATTGCCAACCAAAGAATGACAAATAAAAAGAATACCAACAAAAGAATGACAAATAAAACGAATGCTAACAAAAAATGAAAAAGGAAAAGAATACTGACAAGAAAAGGAAAAATAAAAAGAATGCCAACAAAAAATGAAAAAGGAAAAAGAATGCTAACAAAAAAGGAAAAAAAATACCAACAAAAAGGAAAAAGAATGCCAACAAAAAATGAAAAAATGAATGCTAGCAAAAGAAAATAAAAATAAAAAGAATGCCAATAAAAGAATGAAAAATAAAAAGAATGCCAACAAAGAAAGAAAAGGAAAAATGGCAAACAAGAATGAAAAAGAAAAAGAAATACTAGAATAAATCTAAAAAAAAAGAAAAAATAAGAAAAATAAAACAAAAGAATGAATAAAAGACAGAAGGAAAAAAAGAACAAAGAAGGATAAAAACCGAAGACGAATGTCAGAGCTGTGAAAGAAGTAACAAAGAACAAAAAAGAAGAAGAAGAGGAGAAGAAGTAACGAAAGTAAAAGAAGAAAAAAATGAGCAATAAATAAACAAAATGAGGGCGAAGTAGAAGGGAAGGAAGAGATAGAAAAGAGACGTTATAAAAAGGGGAAAAGAGGGAGAAAGAGTAAAAGAAGGGAGATGAATAAGAGTATAGCTGATGTGGAGGAGGAGGAGAAAGACGAAGAGGAGGAGAAGGAGGAGGAGGGTGATAACAAGTAAAAAAAGAAGTAGAATGAAAAGCAGAAGAAATAATCGGAAATAGAAAAATCGAGAAGAAAAAAATAAATAAGGAACCGGGAATAAGAGTATTGACAATGATAATGCTGCCGCTGTTGCTGCTGCTGCTGCTGCTGCTAATGATGATGAAGACAACGAGTAAAAGAAGACCAAGTGGTTGGAGTAACAAGAGGAAAGGATGTGGGCGATGATGGGGAGGAAGGGGGAGGAGGAGAAGTGCGAGACCTTAATAAGAGCAAATTAATTCTTATTCAAAAATCTTGACGCGCCATTTTCCAGTGTTTCAGAGACTTCCCGCCAATACAAATCTCACAGCGTGCAGTTCCGGCGCCAACTCTGGCATTTACACACAATGGTATTCGGAGGTTGAAATAAGGGCTCGCCTTTCAGATGGCCACGTCTTTCACTCTCATTGTACTCAAACGGCTCCACGTCTTCATCCGGATTTCACTGGAAATTCAGTTTTTATGACGCCATTTTGTAATCTAATCTCCAGCTCACAGTGAGATAAGGGATTGGCCTTTCGTTCGTCTTTAAATTTATTTTATCCCTAATATAAATCTTTCTCAATATTAATGTTACTTGATTAAGAATAAAAGATACTTCCGCACACTTTCAAATATATTTTAATTACAACCAATGTCCAAATACAAAATGAATGTACATATCAACATAACACGAATCCAGTTCGAGGGCAAGTATTTTTCAAATCATTATTTTCTATTATATAAATGGCAAAAGTCTCTGTGTGTGTGTGTGTGTGTGTGTGTGTGTGTGTGTGTGTGTGTGTATCTGCTAAAAACTTCCGACTTGACGCAACCGGTATCGTTTTAAACCTCGATCTTTCGGGCAACAAATATCGAAAAATTCGCAAAAAACATTAATTCCTTCACTCTCAACTCGGACGTTTTTTTTTTACAACTTGGGGTCGTTTTTTTTTTTTTTAACGGAGGGGTCGATTTTTTTTTTTTTAAATAATGGGTCGTTTTTTTTTAAAGGAGGGGCCGTTTTTTTAAAAGGAGGGGTCGTTTTTTTTTTAAGGAGGGGCCGTTTTTTTTAAAAGAAGGGGTCGTTTTTTAAAAAGGAGGGGCCGTTTTTTTTAATAAGAGGGGCCGTGTTTTTTAAAAGGAGGGGTCGTTTTTTTAAAAGAAGGGTTCGTTTTTTTTTTAAAGGCGGGACCGTTTTTTTTTTAAAAGGAAGGGTTGTTGTTTTTTAAAGGAGGGGCCGTTTTTTTTTAAGGAGAGGCCGTTTTTTTTAAAGAAGGGCCGTTGTTTTTAAAGGGAGGGGTCGTTTTTTTTTAAAAGGACGGGTCATTTTTTTTTAATAGGAGGGGCCGTTTTTTTTAAAGGAGGAGCCGTTTTTTTTAAAGGAGGGGTCGTTTTTTTTAAAAGGACGGGTGGTTTTTTTTTTACAAGGAGGGGTCGTTTTTTTCGCCGACATTTTTCGCAAGTCATCGTCTCTGTTAGATTGACTGCGCTTAATTTTAACTCGTTACGGGTTCGAACATGCCTGCCTACTACCACCTTTTTTAACACTTGTCTCCACCCAAACTTCCTACTGTTGTTTTCGGGCTTCCTTACCCCACACACCCGGGCAACGCTGGGTATTCCCGCTAGTCTATAATATAAAAGGCAACATGTGTGTGTGTGTGTGTGTGTGTGTGTGTGTATCTGCCAAAAACTTGCGACACACACGACAGATCCCGATGAGATCGGTATCGTTTTGAAGCCCGACGTCTCGGACGGCAAATATATAAAAAAAATTCGCAAAAACATTAATTTCTTCACCCTCTCTTAGGCCGTTTTTTACAAGGAGGGGGTTGCTTTTTTCGTCGACATTTTCGCAAGCCATCGTCTCCTTTCACTTGACTACCCTTAATTCATACATTCGCGACTTCCAGTTCGCCACTACCATTTTCTTTACGCCTCTCTTCTCATCCACCCCAGGGTTCATTACTACACCATCTCTCCCAACCCGGGTAACGCCTGTTACCCCAGCTAGTATATATATAATGAGAGACAGATAACTATATAGATAGATAGATAAATAGATAGATAGATTGCCTTAAGGAGAAGTGCTTTCCAACACCCTGGAAAACCTCATCAGTATGCCCTGTATTTAAGAATTCAGGTGATAAGTCATCCCCATCTCAGTACAGACCAATAAGTCTCCTGTGTGTCATGAGTAAGTTGCTGGAATCCACAATAAATAGAGAAGTAGTCAACCACCTCAGCAGAAATAACCTTCTTAGCGACACGCAATATGGTTTCCGCTCTGCTAGATCTACAGCAGATGTGCTAACGGTTATATCTCATAGGATTAGCGAATCTCTCGACAAAGGCTTCATTTCTAGGGCAATGACTCTTGACATATCAAAGGCCTTCGATAAGGTTTGGCATAAGGGCCTATTACACAAGATCTCCAGCTACGGTATAACTGGAAATGTTTTCTCTATCATTAAGTCATTTCTCTCAGATAGGCTCATAAGAGTAGTTGTTGATGGGCAGAAATCAGAGGCCCACAGTATTAATGCTGGAGTCCCTCAGGGGTCCATACTGGGCACAACTCTTTTCCTGATCTACATCAATGATCTCCCAAAACACATACTAAACTCTTTCGTTGACATCTATGCTGATGACACGACCATCTATGGCAACACATCAAAGGCCGTAAATGATGATGTTCTCTCTGATTCTCTCTCCTCTGATCTTGAGCGCGTGGTACAGTGGGGAAAGAGGTGGCTGGTTACTTTTAATGCATCTAAGACCAAGCTCCTATCTCTACATCATAAACGCTCTGATCCCCATCTGGCATCAATTGAAATGGATGGCTCTCGTCTAAGGGAGTCCCCAGGATTTGATAAGCTCCTGGGTTTGAACTTTACACCTGATTTTAAATGGAACACATACATCAAGTCTGTGGCCAAGGTCGCTGGGAAAATGGTAGGATCCTTCTACCGCTCCAGAAGATATCTCACTAATGATGCAATTCTCTATCTATATAAGAGCCAAGTACGTCCAAAGATGGAGTACTGCTGCCACATCTGCGCGGGGGCTGCAAAAAGCAGCCTATCCTGCCTTGACAGAGTACAAAATAGACTCCGTGGCTTGGTGGGGATGCCCTTTTCTCTACCCTGCAACCCCTTTCCCACAGAAGAGACGTAGCGAGCCTGTTATTGTTCTATCGTTATTTCCATGGCAGGTGCTCGTCTGAGCTCCATTCTCTGCCCCCCCCCCTCGCAAATATTTCTCAAAAAAACACCTGACTAGATGAAATCACCGTCAATAATTTTCCCCACTCCCTATCTGTGCCTAAATCAAAACGTAAATACCATGAACAAAGTTTCTTTCTTAGAACTGCACGCCTGTGGAACTCTGTTCCGCTTGCCTGTTTCCCTCCCGACTTCAACCTGGATGTCTTCAAGTCCAACGCAAACAAATTCCTGATGAACGGCCCCCCCCCAAGTAATGACACCTTACTAATTCTCCAATACTATTGCTACACTATCCCTTTGATTACTGTACACACAATAACCCTTATCCCTGGGTGGCCATTGGGCCTTGATAAGTGGTGAACTCCATGTAAAAAAAAAGGTAGATAGAGAAATGCTTTAAATTTATAAGTTTTTTTTAAAAGATTAGACTTAATTGTTCATTAAAATAAAATTCTTAGGAATTCGAATCGTAAAATATTTTTCTTCAAGAAGTGTGTGTGTGTGTGTGTGTGTGTGTATATGTGTGTGTGTGTGTCTGTGTGTTCTTTTTTCTTCCGTGTCATGTTGGTGTTAAGACATGACACGTCCCCAGATGGAATTCGAAATTGAGGTTTTTTAAGTTCAATACAGTGTATGCGCCGGTCGTACGCTTGTGTGAAAATATATAAACCTATACCTCGAAATCCATCTGAGGACGTGTCATAGATTAATACCACGAAAGAGAGAAAAAACAAAAAACAAAAACAAAACAAAACAAAACATTTCTTGAAGAAGGATCTTTTGATTCGAATTTGAAAGCATTTCATTTTAATGAACAATTATACTTATTAAAAAAATCTCTTGCATCTACCCACCCCCCAGAAAAAGGAGGAAATTCGTAAGAACAAAAAGGGAAAATTTAATGAAAAAAAAAATAGGTAAATAAAAATTAAGAATATATAATGCTAAGAAACTTTTACTATTTCTGTCGAATGTTTTGATTTAAAATACAATCACCGACTGAACTGCAGTTTATGACGACGACTATTTTTAACTAGCATGGATAACCGGCATAACCCGGGTGGACAGGAAATTCCGTTTGGACAAAGTTGCTATACTAAGGATATTGAGCAACCCCTAGAAAAAAAATGGTGGAAGCAGGTGACAACCTTGCCCTCCCTTAAAATAAATCAAAACACCTTTTGTTGAAATAAAAATAGCAGCGAGTGCCCGTGCACCCACAATATATATATATATATAGTCGTGTAGGCCGGCTCGAATCTGAAACGGGAAAGAGGGAAAGAAAGGGAAAAAGGTAAGTAGCAAACGCTTTTGCCAACTGTACAACGACGACTTATGACGTGATGACCCTGAGAAAATAACGTTTTAAAACATCTTGCAAAAAATAGCGTGGCGAAAAGGGACCCCTTTGCAAGAAATTGTCTAGTTGACACCACAGATTTAGTCATAATTTCTAATTCTCAATATGCGCCCGAGGGACTGATTTTTCAGGTAGTATCGGTTTGGTTCCGGTCTAATACGGCTGACAAAAGATATTAGTGGATATACGAACACACATACAAACACACACACCGACGTTGAGACTTATGTAATAGGTAAGACAACAGGGGAAATAACTCTAACCGGTTTCTAAAAAAAAATCGATGTCAGAAATAATAATTCAAAATAAATTGAATTAAATTTATTCTCAATAAAAATCAACTTTATATAACAATCTTAAATAGAACACGTTAAAAAATGTTTCCCTATAAACAGTAACTAACATACAGCTATTTAGTAAAATTGATTTTCCTTGATGTAATATGAAAATAAGGTTATCTTTTAGTCGTATATTTTTAAAGAATCTATATGTAGAAATAAATGAATCAGGAAAGTCATGGACCTTTTGTATAAATTAATCAAATTCTAAACAGACACATGAACAGACAGGAATACGAATATATATATATATATATATATATATATATATATATATATATATATATATATATATATATATATATATATATATATATTAGCATTTAAGCCTGGCGTTGCCCGGGGGGTTGGAGGCGTATGTTGAGAAAAAAAAAAAAGTGGTAGTTGGAAGGCAGGCTCGAATCCGTACAGCGAAGGAGGAAAAGAACGGGGGAAAAACGTGACGTTTTTTCTTGTTACGACTACCGCCAAACAGGAAGTGATGTAGGTTTAAATTAAGGCTAGTCAATGAAAAAGAGAGGATTGCTTCCGAAAACATCGGCGAAAAAACGCCCAGTTGAGGATGAAGTGGTTAATGTTTTTAGCCAATTTTTCCGTATTTGTCTTCCGGAGGGTCGCATTCACAACGATACCGATCTCGTGAAAATCCGTCGCCTGGCGAAAGTTTTAGGCAGACAAACGTACACACATGCATACATACATACATTTAAACAAACAGGTTAGATTTATATTATAGATTATATTGTACGCAATATATATTAATTATTTAAAAAGTTTAAAAAAAAATAAAGACTCGTGCGCCACCACCGAGAATCAAAACCAAAACCTTCAGCTTACGATTTATTTTTGCCGTAAATAACTGGGCTGTAAAGACATATTAATTGCAAGGCTGAAAATTTAAACCTGAACCAATAGCTACTACGTTATGCGTTCGTAATGGCGGCGTTCGACCTTCATCTGACAAATTTCATTTTTTTTAATTTTCACACTTTTGCGCCGATTTTTCCGGGCTAAAATCCAAATACCTTATATATGAAGTTTCATGTCTGTAGACCAAAAACTCTAGGAGGAGTTTGGTAGGCAAA
>NC_136516.1:17902191-17917191 GCF_053919585.1 Euprymna scolopes
GTTCTGGAATATGATTGGCATAATTGCAATAAGTAAGAAATCGTTAGTAATGTCCGAGATCATGATGCTAGCATGTAAAATAGTGTTTAATTCGATGATGATGATGATGATGATGATGATGATGATGATGATGATGATGACGATTATCACGATGATGATGATGATGATGATGATGCTAATGATGACGACGACGACGACGATGATGATGATGATGATGATGATGATGATGATGATGAAATTACATAAAGATTTCAATTATTACTCTGCTTTCTTTTAAATTAAATAAATTCAAATTAAATATCACCCATATTATCCACACGGTCGCTCAGCATCTGTTTTGCAATTTTCACAATTACTTTAGGATTGAAACTTGTACATTTATATATATATATATATATATATATATATATATATACTAGCAAAAGTACCCGTCGTTGACTGAGTTAAAAAAACAGCCTACAGAAAATGGACTCTGATTTATGAAAGTATGATAGGTTATGAAAAGGAAGGGTCGTAAATTTGGGTCGAATTTGAGGGTATCAAAACCAAAGCAAAATATGATGAAAGTAAAAATAAAATAGATAAACCCCATAATTTATTATACCATACCTGTTCATACTGAAACACTTATCACAATATTCTGTGGATCTATATTAAAAAACCTTGTTAAACTTTGTGACATATTTCCATTCTATAGAGGTCAGGTGCGAACGAACACCCCATAATTTTATTATACCATATTTCTTCAAACAGAAACATAATTATCAAAGTATACTTACGCAGATAGATATGAAAAGTCTTTATTAAAGATTGTGCCTATTTCCATTCTATGGAGGCAAGGCGCGAACGCAGAGCCCACAATTTTATTACACCATCCCTATTTAAGTTAAAACATACTTATCAAAGTATTATTATGTACATCTATATCAAAAACACTTGTAAACTTTTTCTTTTAATTTTTAAATTTTTTATTTCCATACTTTGTGGACCAGGCGCGAACGCAGACGCCACAATATTTATGAACCACTGTTCTGCAACATCAAACATACCCATTCCCGTGTCTCGATAAATCTTTTATCATTATATGTAATCAGTTTTTAAAAATAGTCAACCATATAGCCTATTCGTGACCAGACACACACAAACACACATACACACACAGACATTCAGCTTTATATTATAGATATTAAAAGTAGCATGTTTATATTAAAAATATGGAGATATGATTTACGGGCGCCGAATCTATACGTGGCTTGGGCGTAGAACTGCCGACTATCAATTAGAGGTTGCAGTTTTGAATACTGGCTTGGAATCGAGACTTGTCAAGCTGCACCGAAACGCTGTGACATAGAGAAAGAATATACTTATGAATGACTATATAAGCCCCTCTTTTCGCGCAGAAAACATTCGTTAAATTATATCGCATGCTTCTTACTTAGTTAACGCAAAGCTCTGTGTTTGTGATAGACAACTGTGATACAGCGAAACAATCTGTCTGTGCATGACTGTAAATAGATTGAAATTAAGCGACATCGAATATTATTACATTAGAATCATATAACACAGGTTGTAATAAAAATTTCTCGAGAAGGGAGTAGTGTTTTCGCCCATATCTCTACATCCTACCAAAATGTTTTATTTTTCGAAAAGATTATATCGGAGTAGGTTTTATGTTATCTACCGAGTACATTCCATGAAGTGCGAATTATTTTATTTGTCATTAACTGGGATAGAGGATGCTTCCGTTCGGCACGCGTATACATACTCCAACTTCTGACTTATCTGCTTACTTATAAACGCGGACAAATCCCCAAGCCATCAGCGTGCGGTCTACCAGCATTACGAATCGATATCCCTCACGGAATTATAAGAAAAACTGGACAAATCCTTTCCTGCGGAACTTTCGGTGGGATTCCTTTGGCGGGATTCGCTTGGCGGGAAAGAGGATTTTTATGGCCGATCGGATCTGATGACCAATCGCAGTCACGTGAAAAATAAAACATAAAAATAGCAATAAGGAAAATATATAAAAAATAATAATAAAACTGGCTTCACTAAAAGGATAGAATTTCGACCAATGTTTGATTGTTGGTTGTTGGGATTTTCAGCATTTCAACCGTCGTTGGGTTAGAGTTAGAGTTAGGGTTAGGGTGCTTATGTTAAAATTGTCCATACGGTTTTGTAGATTAATTTGTTTGCTTGAAGATCAGGTTGTCAATCAACCATATACAAAACATGTACGGCTTTGGCGTAAAAATGTTGGATACTGTGATTTTCACACACTGGTAAGATGCCGGACGGTCGTGGAAACAAAAGATAACATTGTCATATGATCAAATATTATTGAAATATTTCAATAGAAAAGAATGCTACAAATTAAAATATGACAGTTGTAATTTATTTCAGCAAAATAAACAAAAGACGTTGGAATGAAAGTTAAACAAAATAAAATTGCCAGAAATAATTTTAAAAGCCAGGAAATAATGGTTACAATAAATAAGAAAATTGACCTGGTTGTGTGACGTAAGATAGAACAAAGGAACAGGTGATATTCTCAACAAACATAGATCAGTCAGAGTCACTTTACCGGGCACTGGATTTGTAATTAATTGATATATTTTGACGTCCGTGGAAGCTAAGAAGTGGAAGTCAAAGCGAACGTTGCAAACTTCGAGTGGAAGAACGAAATAAAGATATGAAATCATAACCATTGTCTTCTTCATTTTGCAGCCTCCTACAGATTCTTCAGCAAGACCAATCAATGGAAGAAGGTATGTTTCCTTTTGTATGTGGCATGCAGACGAGGATGTTTAAAATGTCATCTATTACGTTTGTGAATTGTATTTCAATGTGTAAACACCGCGCACGCATCCACTGTTGGAGACGCCCCTCCATAGGATTAATGGACTATCTCATGATGTCACTTCCCCTGGTGCCGTCACTTCCGGCATTGAGTACGGGCGCCTGAAGTCAGAGATTGGCACGCGGCCAAGGAGGTCGTATGCAAACGCTCTACCGTTGAGGAATGGTATTGTTCAACCTGCTTTTGCCTGTAATACATGTGAATACATGTTCGTTCCTAAAAATCCTGTGTTCCGTCGTTCTTATTACCATTTAACCCCATAATACCCACATAAAAAAATAACTGACGCTGTACAATAACGATATAGAAAAGAGAGCATTGCACAAACACAGGTAAAGTGACATATTATATAAATTGCATAGTCGACGGAAAACGCCGGTAATTTCGGATCCGGGCAAAACCAGATGTAAATCAGATTGTTGTCGATGACGTCAGCTTTAGATTCCGATCGAAGATCAGGAAACAATGAGAGAAAATATTTTTACTGGATTGGAATTGCTACAAGTGCAGAAAAATAAACATTCGAAATTTCAAATCGAACTTCAAGGTAAGCAAACAATTAGATTCCAATCAAAAGAAAAGTGGGTGCCAATATAAGTAATAAACAAAGTCAGTCAGACAGAGAGAGAGAGAGAGAGGGAAAGCCAAAGTGACAACGCATCGACAACCACACATTACTCACATAGTGGCCTGAACTCTTTCTTTCTCTCTCTCTTGCCATGCTTTCACTGTAATATAATTAAATCCTTCTTAGATAAGAGAAAAATCCAGGTTGTCATCGACAGTCGTACATCTAAACAGTGTGATATAAATGCGGGAGTGCCTCAGGGGTCTATCCTTGGACCTCTATTGTTCCTAATATTTATTAATGACCTCCCCGACAAATCTGCCTCTGAGATGGGTATATATGTTGATGGCACCACACTCTATAACAGGCATGACAGGAAAACAAATGAAAACATATCTAAAGAAATGGCAAAAACACTAGAGAATGACCTCCAATCTGTAGTGGAATGGGGACATAAATGGATGGTCACATTCAATGCTACCAAGACTAAACTGGTTTCCTTCAATAATTACAAAAAACCTTCTCTGCCACCAATAACAATGGCCAGTTACTCCCTGTCTGAGAGTACATCTTTCAAACTGCTTGGCCTAACGTTCACATGAAACATGAGTTGGAACCATTATATTGAAGACATTGCCAGGGCCGCTGGGAAAAAGTAGGCTCTCTCTACCGTGCTAGAAAACTACTGAACGTGAAAGTATCCTGTACCTCTATAAGGCCACCATTCGCCCATGTATGGAGTATTGTTGTCACATTTTGGCTGGTGCATCTGCTGCTAGTCTCTCGCTCCTAGACAAGGTTCAAAAGAGAGTCGCCAATCTGATAGGTCCTGAACTGACATCTACGCTTCAGCCTCTGTCCCATCGACGAAACGTTGCATCCCTCTGCCTGTTCTACAAGTATTTTAATGGTGAATTCTCTGAAGAACTGCAGACACTTGTGCCCCCACGACGTAGACACTCTCGACAAACCCGACAGGCAGCTAAATCTCACCCCCACACAGTAGAGATCCCTAGATGTAAAAGATCTTTCTACTCCAGATGTGTGTGTGTGTGTGTGTGTGTGTGTGTGTGATATTGCTTAACTACAAAAAGGCTCATATATTGCTGCCATTGCGTGAAACGAAATAATCCGTTTATTTCGTATGAATCAAATGATTCTAGTGTCAACATTGGTTTCCCTAGTATCTTTCTAGTCAAAAGTCTTTCTATCATTACTTGAGGAACGACGCTATGATTGAAAGCACTGAAACGAGCACATCGGTTTTTCAGTCTGCGTCATTAACAACTTAGCCGCCTTATACGGCATTAATTCGTTTCTTGTATTTTAGATGATTCTCGTGTTGCGTTCCTTTTCTAGATAAGTGTTAATGAGATTGATAGATTTTCACTTGATTGACTAAGACTATTAGGAGAGGGTGAAAATGATGGTGAACAGAATCTAATGACTAATAAGGACAATTTAAGACAAGAATTGGGTATTTTTTTTTTTTTACTATAGATGAAAAAACAAAATAGTGGTAAAAAATAAAGAAGAGAAAATGGAAAGATTAGTGACTACCCAATTAAAAAGAAACGTTTTAAAATGATTAAAACTTTTAAATTATTAAGATAAAATATTAGAATTAAAAAGCGGATTAGAACACATGTTTTCCTACCAGTACCCCATATATCTACAACTGTAAGAGCGCGTGGGAAAATATCAGCAGAAGCTGTAAGATAGCTGGCTTCCGAAGATATTAGCAGCAGTAGCCGTAAAAAGCGCATATGCAAATTAGGAAATGTGCGCGAGCTTCTGCGTCAAGAAACAGAAAAAAGGACAGCACGTGATCGAGAGAAGCAAAGTGTGCACCGAGAAAAATGGATGTGTTAAGTCGAATACGAGAAAGGGCTGGCAGTTACTAGCGTGTGGTCGTATAGAGAAAAATAAAGTGTAAACGAGATGAAGGCGTGGCTCTGAAATTGCGACAAAAGACTTTTAAGCTGATGTCGAGACGGCGGGGTTTTGTTAAACTTATGGCGGACTAAATGAACAGTAAAAAAGAAGGCGTTGCTTGGAAAGTAATAATAATGCCTTTTGTTAAAACAAAAAAGGCCGAGTCGTATTTATTTTTGTTTGTTTGTTCCTTTGCGACGGTACCAGACAGCGTGGGGACCGAAAGAAGTTTGAACTGTAATGAACACGGTGTGAGCATAACGGCAATTCTTCAAATTACTCACTTTTGAAATTCCCTCGCTGTTCCTTGTTTTCTCGATTGTACTAGCATGCAGATATGCAAATGTAATGTCGAGAAACGTATCTAAAAGTGATTCCTAATTTGCAGTGGTCACGTCTCAGCTATAATGCGCCTTGTTCGAATTTTTTTTTCTATTGCCACAGGTAACTGTGTGCATGTCAATGGTAAGGAATAGGCAATACAATAACATAAAATATATAAAAATGCAGAAAATAAGACTGATATTTAAGATAAAAAACATCATAAATACTTATGTAATATTAAATAAATAGCATGGACAAAGGTTAATATTCTTTAGAAACGTGTATATATTTTGAAAAAAATGTCCAAGACCAATAAATGCCTTTTTTGGGTTGCAGACAAATATATAGTGTAATATTATTTTCTGCATTTTTATATATATAGTTTAATATAATGTAATATAATAATTTTCCAAGGTACAAATATCAAGTTTTCTCGATTATTTATTATTTAAAAAAATATCCTTTATGATATTGGTTCATATTGCAACTAACAAGACTGCAAAGCTATTAGGTTGGTGCAAAAATAAAGTTTTTACATATAGTCGAACGTCAAAAAACGGCATTAATTTTGCACTAACGTAATATCTTATTGCTATATATTTAGTCACGGACTGATCGGATGTTTCCGTTAACAAAACCACCATTTTGGACAACTTACATGGTTCATGTCACCGACGCCCGCTACCGTTCCTTTTTGTTTCGAAGTGTATAATCATGATCGTGTTTCTGTTGCAATTCCTTTGAAGAATCCCCGTCTTAAGGTCAAATCTTTTGAGACCAAATTTTTACTAGTTCTTCATTTATGCAGAATTCTTCATTTGAACAAACCATGATAAAAAAGGGAAAAAGTAGAGAATGGATAGCATAGAAAAATATCTTCAGCCACTACCTTAAAATTATATATACAGTAGAACCCGGGGATATGGTAGCCCCAGGATATGTTTTTTTTTTCAGGTTACGATGTGGAATACGATGTTGGTTACGGTATTGGCTCCGCCTTACGGGGTTATAAGATTATTTAATTATATACATGTGTATTATATACTGTACTGTATTTGTTTTTTTGTTTTGTACTAATTTTTAATATGTACTGTATAAAATTTTTCTTAATCCCCGACATACGGTGATTTCACCTTACGGTCTTAACCTCGGAGCAGATTAATGCCGTATCCCGGGGTTCTACTGTGCTACACAATATAACAGCGAATAATGGGAGTGAGATGGGGAGACGATTTTTAACGATGATTAGGAACGCAGCTAGTGTGAGGATCGATAAAATCGATTAACAATTTATGAGAAAATGAAAAATATGATTCTTAATGTTGAAACAAGCAGTAAGATAAAACAGGTTGACTTTCTGGATATTACGTTTAATTTAGAAACGGAAAACCCCTTCGGTGTATGAGTTCCGTTACAAAAACATGGACTTACATTTTAATAAAATAAAATACGTATCAGGTACGTTTGAAAGCCAAATCACAACGCAATAATACGAAAATAAACAAATAATTTATTTGTTTGAAATTTATAACTTAAATATATTTCAGAGTCAAACTCCATCCCCGTTAATTTGTACATCTTTTTCTTTTATTTTTTTTTCTTTCTCTAACTTTACAACATGACAAGAAAGAAGAAGAAAAAAGAAAGAAAAAATGTACAAAATACTGTGGATGTAAATCAACTCCGAAATATATTTTAATTATAAATTTCAACCAAATAAAATATCTGTTTATTTTCGTAATATTGCGTTGTAATTTGGGTTTCAAACGTACCTGACACGTGTTTTATTTTATTCAAATTAAATCAACGCTTCTATAACGGAACTCACACCCCTGACGTTAACCTCGCGTAGCCAACGCACTGTTCCGGCATTTTAAAACACAACCGCTGAAAGACAACGTGCGGATCTTTACTAACAGATTGTTCTCTCTCTAACTTTAAAACATGGCAAGAAAGAAGAAGAAAAACAAAAGAAAAATGTACAAAATACTGAGGATGGTGTTTGACTACGAAATATATTTAAATTATAAATTTCAACCAAGTAAAATATTTATTTTCGTAATATCGCGTTGTGATTTGGCTTTCAAACGTACCTGATGCATGATATAGTTTATTAGAAAAAAATCTTTTATGGCTGAAAACACTTAACCAATATATGTGCACCCACAATCAAGCCTCCAACGCTCCATAATTAAGCATATATCTATATCAACAGAAAGCTTAATGAACAATAACACATCTGACGAAAGAAACGTGTAATAACCGCAGGAATATTTATAATACTGCACCAAGGAATAGTGGATACAATAAGGTCGGGGGAAAAAGGTTAATCTAGAGACCCCAGTGGGAGTTGGGACTAAGAATACATTGTGTTAAATTTTACTACAAGACAGGCTCGTTTAAAAAAAACCAGAACAGTTTCATGCGTCAGTTCGAATGTGAAAAGGCTCCATCCAAAAGCAGAATTCAGAACTGGGTGAACCACTTCGAGAAGTATGGGACCATGGAGAACCTCAACGCTGCAAGAGAGAACCGTCCAAGCAACTCGTGACGTCCAAAGAAGCGAACAGCCGAGCTGGTCGAAAGAGTGAGAGAGTCTCTCCAGTGAGAGAATCTCTCCAGTCCGAAACGCTCTGTGCGTAAGCGAAGTCAGTCCCTCGATATGTCCCGTGAGACTTGCAGGAGAGTGCTGGTGAACGATATCAGGGCTTACTCATACAGAATACAAACGCTGCAGACCCTTACAGCATCAGACAAGAAGCAAAGGAGGGCTATGACAGTCAAGATGCTCGAGAAGATCGAGGAGACACCAAGTTTCCATAATCTCCTTTGGACCTCAGATGAAACCCACTTCCATCTTGATGGAAAGGCGAACTCCAAGAATAATGTCTTCTGGGGGTCCTCCAGACCCAATGAAGTAACCACCAAGTAACCAAGTAACCAAGTAACCACCCTGCACTCTCCTACGTGCACGGTGTGGGCTGCAATCTCGGCCAGAGGCATCATCGGACCAATCTTCATCGAAGAATCTGGCGCAGCAGTGACAGTAATCAAGGAGCGGTATGTGGAGGTCCGTAAAACCCTCAAGAGTGAGCTCCAGACTATCTACCCGTCGCTCATGAGCAAGTTCTGGTTCCAGCAGGATGGAGCAAGTTCTCAAACCTCAAACCTTTCCCGAGATTGGCTGAAAGAGAACTTCGGAGGCCGAGTGATCAGTCTCAAGACTGATTTTGGGTGGTAACCCCATAGCCCGGACCTAAGCCCCCCCCCATTTTTTTCTTTGGTGCTAGCTTAAGGACAGAGTCTACGCAGGGAAACCCACCACATCACGGAACTCAAGGAAGCCATCAGGGAGGAGATGAGAGCCATTACCAATTCGGTCTGTAAGAACATCATGGACAACTTTGTGCTGCGCCTCAAGAAATGCACGAAGCTAAATGGAGGCCATCTAGAACATATGCTGTAGAACGGAGGAAAAAAGGCCAAAGACCCGAGTGTTTTGATGTGATGTTTTGAATATAATAAACTAGTTATGACTAAAGTTTTATTTAATTCGGACAAAACACTAAGAAACAAGGCCTAATTAGAGTTGGGGCCCGTTTTTTTTGGTCACCCTATACCAGTGGCTTGTGTGATTGAACTCTTAAGTTTTGTATAAATTTATTTATTTACTAGCGGGGGTACCCGACGTTGCCAGGCGTTACTCTTGTTTTTAGAGGCGTGTGTTGTTGGGGAGGGGGAGGGGGTAAAATGAAAACTAAGCGAAGTCATAACCCTGTTTAAATATTATAAAAACAAACAATGTTAAAACTATTTTTAAAAAATCGTGTAAAAAAATAATTCAAAAAATGAACGGGATGCAATACGAACGGTCTGGCGGTGCCCGTGTGTTTAAAAATCCCCCATAAGGGCGAGGCTCGAACTGGAATAATCGAGGCGAAAGCGCCCCCCCCCCAAAAAAGTGATGAATTAACTTAAAAGTGAATTAGGCCAAATATCAATTAGAATTCACGGTTAGAGTCGTTAAAACCGGAAGTGAAATCCGGTTAATCTCGCAGGTTGCGTCCTACATTAACGAAAAAAACAAAAAAACAAAAAGAAAACAATAATAGTAATCGCATTTTTGCGTTATTGTTTTAATTTTTTTTTTTTTTTTTCTAATTTATTATGGAAAAAACAGAAAGCATAAATCAGGAAAAAAAGATTAAAAAAAAACGGCATAAGTAACCTTGTACGATTCCAAACCGGTGTGTTTCTTCGTACTGTTCCGTGTGAACGCATCCGCTGCGGTGTAAATGGGGAGAGGGGAAAGGAGGAATCTAATAGAGAGAAAAGATGTTGCAACTTCCATTGAATCTAAGCGAGTTTGGCAGTGGACTCTCATCGGAAAAATATAGGAATGTACCATTGTCGAGGAACTGTTGAGGTAATAGGCCTATAGCAAGCATCAGATAATGTGCTACAGTCGCATTACATTTGCATGCAATGTCTTGATTTTTAATCTTATTAAGGCCAAGTCGGAGGGGAAAAATGAGTTCATTTTTTTGATATAGAGAAGATAGAGATTAATCCGATAAAATATCTAATTATAAGGTTTAACCAGTCATTACTAATCCAACAAGTTCAGTAATTAACAAACGTATTAATTTAATACTTATTATTGCGCTTAACCGACGAAATTATCCTTCGTAACACTTAATTGTAAACAACGTAAATTAACTATTTATTCAATGATATGATGGTGATCAAGTGGTTAACGGCACATACTGATTACCAGTGGGTTCCAAGTTCGTTTTAATCACTTTATCTAACTAAAGCTAGTTAGTAAGTTATATATATATATATATATATATATATATATATATATATATATATATGTTAGTATATATACTAACAGGGAAAAACATTTTTAATTCAAATTAACTGACTGCTCTAGTCGAGGACACATCGCTGTGTAACGTGAGGGAGATTCATACGCGTCCTCGAATTGCTTTAGTCCACAATACATTGTAGTCTGCACTGTTTGCACTGTAGAGAACCTACTCTAGATTTTATAAAATTATTTTTATATAATTGCTTGTAACTAAAGTTTAAAATACAAAAATCAAGTACCATGGTTTAGTTGTGCTCTAAACAGAAACATTTGTTTTGAACGCGCTCCTGTCTAATCAATTAATATATCGTTGATTTTTAACGGTGGGCCATTCTGCTTGCGAAGTGCTTAAACTGCTCGAATACAATTGTGAAGTTAGGCGGATTTTTTTTTCTTTTTTTTTTACACGGTGGTCACCACTTATCAAGGCCCGGAAGCCACTCAGGGATAAGGGTTATTGCAAGTACAGTACGTTAGTGTGGAGATTTAATGAAGTGTTTACTTAAGAGGGCGGTTCATTAGGAATTTGTTAACGTTGGACTTGAAGACATCCAAGTTGTAGTCAGGTGGGAAGCAGGCAGACGGAACAGAGTTCCACAGGCGTGCAATTCTAAGAAAGAAGCTTTGGTCATGGAATCCACGTTTTGATTTAAGCACAGATTAAGAGTGGGGGAATTTTTCACAGTGGATTCAGCTAGACGGTATTAACTTTGGTTAAAATCGGACTTCCTTCTCTAATCGATTTCTTTTTAGATTATGGATGTTTGATACTTATCAGAGACATTCCGATACAAAACCTATATAAGAAGATTGCCAGACATATAAAGTATGTTTGTGCTAAAGTTTTAAAAAATCAGTCCAATCGTTTCCGAGGGAACTCTCTCTCTCTCTCTCTCTCTCTTTCTTTCTCTCTCTCTCTCACACACACACAGACACACACACACAAGCACACACACTCACACACACAATCTTACACACTCACACGCACATACACATCCCCATACACACAGGCGCATATAAACACACCCAGTCAGACACACAGACACACTCACACGCACACACACTCACACACACTCACATACACACTCACACACACAATCTTACACACTCACACACATACACATCCCCATACACACAGGCGCATACAAACACACCCAGTCAGACACACAGACACACTCACACGCACACACACTCACACACACTCACACACACACTCACACACACACTCGCGCAGACAAACACACACTCACACACTCAGACAAATACATACAGTGCCTGGAATTCCCAAATTGGTCACCCATTTTAGTAATGACTAAGCTCAACGTTGCTTAACTTCGGTTATCTGACGGGAACCGGGGTGTAAACGTGATTATGCTAGTAATAACAGTCAGTGTGGGCAAAACATACTGCGGACATCTTATTTGGGCCGCGAATACCATTTAATTTTGAATATTTAGTCAGTGTTTACTTGTCGTTAAAAATATCCTCATGCCAGATTGTTCTAACTAACCCATGTACAGAAAGACTATAGAAATTCAGTGATAGTGTTCAGTAGGCATTCAAGTTCTCTTCACTAAATATACATACATACATACATACATACACATATACATATATATATATATGTGTGTATGTATGTATGTATACACACAGAGAGTAGAAGAGAACGTGTATGTATATTTATACATACAGTAGAAGAGAGCAAGCGAGAGAGACAGAGAGAGAGAGAAAAGCAGAGAGTTGCATTAGATGTGGTGTGCGTGTGAACAGGATCCGGATTATTTGACGGACCTTGAACCGGAGCCATTAGCCATCGGCAGAAACGGGCAGCAGATTAGGTTGCGAGCAGCCATTGACACTGGAGATCAACGAGTTGCTGCCATTCCGCTCAAACCTCGGCTCAACTCTTTCTCATTTGAGTGCTTCGTGGAGATTGAACCTGGCAGGCGGCAAAAACTGACCGCTAAACAACATCACGTGACTTGAACACAATATATTCGCTGCGTGGGTGGGTTTGGGTGGCGGATAAATAACAATGAATCGATAGAGAGAGAGGTGGAGAGGAAAGTAGACAGAAGGTTCAAACAAGGATTATAAGCAAGAGACAGAGAGAGAGAGGGGGAGGGGTATAAGCAAAGGAGAAGGGAGCCGGACGTGCCTTGCTCTTTTGATAAATCTGTCAAAAGGCAACGTTTTTCCGATCTTGTCTTTCCTCTTCAGCGAACTTCTAAATCCTGCAGCTGGTAATGCGACCGAATCTCTGGGGGGGGGGCATTGGGAGCATTGTTACAAGGCGTTTCCAGATTATGCGCTGGAAACTGTGAATGAACCCAAACACATGTTTTGGGAGTGAGGAAATTATATTCACAATCTGCTCTCTGGAGTATCACTCCCACCCCAACAAATAACGTAAAAATTAAAAAAAAAATTTTTTTTTAAATAATAGATAAATGATTAGGCTCCTTGCTTGGTATTATTTTACTGTCAATATATTTTTATTTTGCATTTTTTTTTTCGGTTTCCGTTTCAAGTTTAATTTTGTGTGCTAGACTTTATGTTCTTGTAGCTCATTACCAAATCGTCCATTTTTTAATCAAATCGATTAATTGCCTGCTCTAGTTGGGGACCAATCGCGGTACACAGAGAGGACGATTCACACACCCCCTCGTAGTGACTCAGTCAACAATACATTGTAGTCTGCATTGCACTGTAGATAACTTACAGTTGGTTTTATAAAATTATTTTATATAATGGCTCGAATTAAAGTTCAATGTACAAAAGTCAAGCATTATAGTTCAATTGTGATTTTAAAAGAAACATTCATTTCGAACGCCTGTGTCATACCAAAGAACTTACCGTTGAGTTTATATGCCGGACCTTTCTGCTTGTGTTATTATAAAAATTCTCAAATGCACTTGTAATTTTAGACTGCATAGGAGTGTCAGTTTAATCAAAATCACCTGTTGCTTCTTTTTATAAGATTTTTTCGATTATCGATTATCGATACCCGTGAAAGACATTCCGATACAAAACTTATCTCAGAACAATGCCAGTTACATAAAGTACATTTGTGTGAAATTTCGTAAAAAACGGCCCAGTCGTTTCAGTGTCCATAGGGAACGAACATATACAAAGTTCCTTTTATAAAATAGTAGAAATATTTTGCTCGTTTACAAAGTAACATTACGTGTCGCCATGTTGCTCAAAGGAACCGCTCGTTATGACGAAAAATAAACGCGTTTAAACACGTCATTTATCGAGTCACACGTGGATAAGCTAATTTCATTTATTCATTTATGATGGTTATTTCTCTTTTCATTTGCTTTTATTTCTCCTTTCTCTTTCTTGATACGCCCAGGGGAGAAGGTTACTTCATTAGATCGATGCTGATCGGTATTAAAAACAGAAGTTTTTATGCGATATTTATTGCCGTCGAAGGAGACTGGCGAAGCGCATAAAACCAAACCGCACAAACGCCAATGTTTCAATTGTACCACTTTCCGGGTTCGTTCCGATCATTAAGTACACACAATTAAAAAAAAAAAAAAAGAGAGAGAAAGACACATCATTGTGTGCCTATTTACTAGCGTCCCCCACGCACTATAAGCATACAGACATATATACACATATACTAAAATACAGCCGCATGTGTATCCTCACACACTGATCTGCATAGACACCTAGTAACATTACGCATGGATGGCACACTAAATCAGCTAGGATAATAATTTATATTTTCGTTAAAAATATAAAACGAGTTGTCTCCCTTGCCAGGAGAAATGTCCTTTTTTTTTTGTATTTCTACTATTGTATAAAAGGAACTCCGTGTGTGTGTGTGTGTGTGTGTGTGTGTGTGTGTATATGTGTGTATATGTGTGTATGTGTGTTTGTGTGTGTGTATGTGTGTGTGCGCGTGTGTGTGCGTGTGTCTATGTATATGTGTGTGTATGTGTGTGTGTGTGTGTGTGTGTGTGTGTGTGTGTGTGTGCGTGTGGCCGATTTTTATGAAATTTCACACGAAATACTTTATGTGCTCGGAAGTGTTCTAAGATGGGTTTCGTATCGGAATGTCTCCGATAAGTACTATAAAGGATAATATAAAAATTTCATGCAAAAAGAAACAGGCGATTTTGATAAAAATTAACGCATTATATAGCCAAACAGCACAAGTCCATTTGCGAGATTTTATTACCACGCAAGCAAAAAGGCATATAAAATCAACAGTAGGTTCTTTGATACGACAGGGGCACGTTCGAAGTGGATTTTTTTTGGGGGGGGGGCAGGAGCCTTTAAAGCACAATTTATAAAATGAAAAAAGTTGAAATGAACAGTTTAGCTATTTTAAAAACCACTTCATTTATTAAATGTAGGGGAAAAAATAACTCATTCGATTTTTTCTTCTTTAGTTCTTACGTCTTTATTGTTACTTCGACACAA
>NC_136516.1:17922191-17924691 GCF_053919585.1 Euprymna scolopes
AACTCACCTGAAAGTTTCATCTCTCTCTTGCAGATATTAACGGTGTCAAATTTTAAAATGTTAACCTCTGACATGGACGTGCGCCAGAAGCAGAGATGCGTTATTGAATTCCTGGCGAAAGTGCATCCAGAACCGTGGTAACTATACAGAAATATAAATTCTAATAGTATCACATTCGTCTTCGTAGCTCTTTAACTCTTGGAGTTTAAAAAGTTTAAAACGACCATTATATGATATATCGCGTTCCTGACCCTCATGCACAGCCATCGTTCATTCGTTCATTGTCAGCAAAAGTTCATTCAGAATGGTGGTGACTGTGTAGAAAAATAAATTCTAGAGAAGAAAAAGGTCGCTCGTTTTTATGGAACCACTCGCGTCTTCGTAGCTTTTCACTTTTATCAGTTTTAAAAAATAGAAGTTTTCATTTTTTTTAAACGACCCTTGTAATATATGAAATTAATAGATCCAATATTTTCTCAATAAGGCATAGTTGAATCGAAAATTGTAATGACCCATGTCTAAAGGGTCACAAGGAAAGCATAACACGGGAATAAAAAAACAAAACATAATAACAATAACATACAAAGTAAGGGTTCCTATTTACAATGCCTCCCCGCGTGACAGAGTTAGACACCAGGGTCGTTTTTTAATGTGGAGAAAAGGAACAAAAATAAAAATTGTCTCAGTCGTGAAAGACTCCTCTTCCACTGACAGAGAACAAGAAATTGAAGTGCAGCATCTGAAGAACAGATACTACACTTTGAGGTATTTATTTGCTCCCCCACTGAGCAAATTAGGCACAAGGCCGATTTTTAATGTGAGGAGTGAAGGGGAAATGGGGACCAACTCCCCGGAGAGTAGGGGAGCTGGATAGTGACAATTGGTATGAAGGGTTGCCCCTACATTGACCAAGGTCTTATCTGTGGGGTCGCCCCCACATAGAGTCTTTGCTTGCAGTATCTGCCGGAACAGATGGTATTTATTTGCTCCCCCACCGAGCAAATTAGCCACAAGGCCAATTTTTAATGTGAGGAGTGAAGGGAGGGGGAAGGGGAAAAGGGGATCAGCTCCCGAGAGGTGGGAAATGGGAGCTGGTTAAAGGTCAGACATGTGGGGTTGCTCCCACATCTGGTCTTTGCTAGTCATAGCTAGTCCTAGCTGTCATAGCTTGCAGTATCTGCCGGAACAGATGGTATTTATTTGCTCCCCCACCGAGCAAATTAGGCACAAGGCCGATTTTTAATGTGAGGAGTGAAGGGATGGGGAAGGGAAAAAGGGGACCAGCTCCCGAAAGGTGGGAAATGGGAGCTGGTTAATGGTCAGGCATGTGGGGTTGCCCCCACATCTGGTCTTTGCTAGTCATAGCTAGTCATAGCTAGTCATAGCCTGCAGCATCTGCCGGAACAGATGGTATTTATTTGCTCCCCCACCGAGCAAATTAGGCACAAGGCCAATTTTTAATGTGAGGAGTGAAGGGAGGGGGAAGGGAAAAAGGGGACCAGCTCCCGAGAGGTGGGAAATGGGAGCTGGTTAATGGTCAGGCATGTGGGGTTGCCCCCACATCTGGTCTTTGCTAGTCATAGCTAGTCATAGCTAGTAATAGCTTGCAGTATCTGACGGAACAGATGGTATTTATTTGCTCCCTCACCGAGCAAATTAGGCACAAGGCCAATGTTTAATGTGAGGAGTGAAGGGAGGGGGAAGGGAAAAAGGGGACCAGCTCCCGAGAGGTGGGAAATGGGAGCTGGTTAAAGGTCAGGTATGTGGGGTTTCCCCCACATCTGGTCTTTGCTTGCAGTACCTGCCGGAACAGATGGTATTTATTTGCTCCCCCACCGAGCAAATTAGGCACAAGGCCGATTTTTAATGTGAGGAGTGAAGGGAGGGGGAAGGGAAAAAGGGGACCAGCTCCCGAGAGGTGAGAAATGGGAGCTGGTTAATGGTCAGGCATGTGGGGTTGCCCCCACATCTGGTCTTTGCTAGTCATAGCTAGTCATAGCTTGCAGCATCTGCCGGAACAGATGGTATTTATTTGCTCCCCTACAGAGCAAATTTGGCACAAGGCCGATTTTTAATGTGAGGAGTGAAGGGAGGGGGAAGGGAAAAAGGGGACCAGCTCCCGAGAGGTGGGAAATGGGAGCTGGTTAATGGTCAGACATGTGGGGTTCCCCCCACATCTGGTCTTTGCTAGTCATAGCTAGTCATAGCTTGCAGTATCTGACGGAACAGATGGTATTTATTTGCTCCCTCACCGAGCAAATTAGGCACAAGGCCAATGTTTAATGTGAGGAGTGAAGGGAGGGGGAAGGTAAAAAGGGGACCAGCTCCCGAGAGGTGGGAAATGGGAGCTGGTTAAAGGTCAGGTATGTGGGGTTTCCCCCACATCTGGTCTTTGCTTGCAGTACCTGCCGGAACATCTGGTCTTTGCTAGTCATAGCTAATCATAGCTTGCAGTATCTGTGGGAACAGAGTGTATTTATTTGCTCCCCCACTGAGCAAA
>NC_136516.1:17932191-17959691 GCF_053919585.1 Euprymna scolopes
CTTTCTTGATGTTCTAATAGATTCTAACAATAATGACTTCTCCACCTAACCTTACAAAATAAAAAAAAAGCAAAAAAAAAAGCAGCAACAATAATAATTGGTGAACCCTTTAAAAACTACAATAATAATCCATTGTTTTATATCATTTCTGTTTTTCGAATCCTTTTTGAGATAAGGCTTCATAATTTATGTATTCACTTTTTGTAATCTGTTACATCTTCATAGTTGTTGTTTCACAACGTTTCGGCCAACTTATCCTCTGGCCTTCTTCAGATGATTAACTGTATCCCCAGTAATTACTGCCTTCCATAGTTGTTGCTGTCTCTCCACGTTTTTGGCCAACTAATTATCTGGGCTGCTTTGGGTAGGATTGAAACCGCCAGAGAATTAGGTGGTCAAAATGTGGAGAAACAACATAGAGGCGTTGAGTCTGTACGGTTCCAGACGAGCATTGTCTGAAGTTTCCCCCACTCTTTATCTGTGCACAAACCTAAATGTAGATTCCATGAAGTGAGCTTCTTTCTTAGAACTACACGCCCATGGAACTCTCTTCCGTTGGCCCGCTTTCCAGCTAACTACAATCTGATTGTCTTCAAGTCCAATGTAAACAAGTTGTTGATGAACCGTCCCCTTAAGTAATCCAACTTATAAAAATTCCACTACTACGTTATAATCACATTGACTAATATATACCCATTAAGCCTTATCCTCGAGTGGACACCAGGCCTTGATACGTGGTGATTCCTGTGTAAAAAAAAAGAGTTCAATTTACAATAAAAACGATTCTATAATAATACATGCGCAATCTGCATTAATTAAAATATCATGTTTAAGCGCATTACACGACCGGACAACGCCGGGAGTCCGGCTAGTATTAACAAAACACTCGTAAATATCGACACACAAGTTTAAAATAAAATATATGTTTGTGTTGTTGGACTATTAAGTTTTGTATATATTTATTTATTTATTAATCTCATGTATTATCCAATTGTAAAGTTTAACCAGTTATTACTAATCCAACTAGTACAGTAATTAACAAACGTATTAATTTAATACTTATTATTGAGATTAGCTACTAAACTAACGAATATATCTTTCTAATCACAAAATTGCTAACAACCTAAACGATCTCTTTAACTTGAATGCCTACTACACATTATCATCGAGTGTTTAACGTCTCTGTGTATAAGGGTTTGCCAGAATAACCTGGGATGAGGATACTTTTTTCTAAAAGTAAACCTTGACCAAATATTCAAAATCACATAGTATTCGCTGCCCAAATAAGATCTCCTCACTATGGCTAACCCACATTAGCTTTTACGAGGAATGATGCACCTTCTCCAAGTGATGTTACCTCAAGTAATAGCACAAAGCCGGATACTCCACCAGACTAGATAAATCCTTGTCCTGGAATCCAGTAAGACCAAGAGACCATAATAAAAGATATACTACAACATATGAAAATGGTTAATTGGGGAGAGGAAGATTATGTTCTCAATTTATTTACTAATTGTGTTTGAGAGATAAAGAACTTTAATGGAACATTCGAATATCTATGAATCTCATATAGACTTCAAGTTTTAGCCCCAGGTTGTTGGCCCTTAATTTCTTAGAACTTCGACAGAAGTAAAATAATAAAAAAAAAGGATATTATGGTGGTCAAGTGGTTAATGGCACAGACTGAATTTCTGTAGATTCTAAGTTCGAATCGAGTTCGTTCGTAAAAATCGCTTTCACTTGGGATAGGATGTTGGCAACCTTCATGTAATCTTTCTCGTATCCAGGGTCTTAATAGAAAGCATATTGCTTAGGAAAATATCGGGGAAACCAATGTCAACAAGAGAATCTTCGGATTCATACGATTATATATATATATATATATATATATGTATATATATATATATATATATATATATATATATATATATATATATATATATATATATATATATATATATATATAATGCGTAAAGTATAAAACTTTATATCTTTTATTTCTTTATTTTTATTAAAAATATACACTGTTTTTTTTTTTAAATTAAACCTTTTTTCCAAGAACACTATTTTCGACCGTAGCCGTTATAATTCATATGTGGATGTGTAATTTAAATGAAATGAGTGTATCTTTGTTTTGTTATCTATTGACTGACTATCCTGTGTGCCCGGCGTTGCCAAGGTTTTTTGGAGGTTTCTGTCGAGCAAAAAAAAAAAAGTGGTAGTAGGTAGGCAGGCTTGAACCCGTACCGCGAAAGAGGAAAAGAACATGAAAAAAACAACGTGAGGTCTTTATTGTTGCGCCCATCGCCAAACCGGAACTGACGAAAGTTTAAATTAAGGCTAGTTAATCGAAAAAAGGGGATGACTTCGAAAATATCGGCGAAAAAAGAGACCCCTTTTTGTAGAAAAGCGTCCAGTGAAAGAATGAATGTTTTCAGCCAATTTTTCGATATTTGGCGTCCGAAGGGCCGAGCTTCAAAACTATACCGATCTCACGAAAATCCGTATCCTCTATCGAAGATTTATACATACATACATACATACATACATGCATACATGCATACAAACATATATACATATGCATTTATACACAAACATACACATATGCATATATTCACATACATATAATACATTCACACAAACATATATATATATATATACATATCTACATACAAACACACACACAAACATATATACATACATATATACATACATATACACATATATATACATATACATATACATACACATGTGTATATATAAACATACGTACACATATACGTATACACACAGATACATATAATGATGATAGATCGATTGTTACATGCTTCCAGCATTTCAAGCCTGCACGTGTCACAATTTTTCCATTGCTATAGGACTATTTCTTTTATAGACAAATGCCTGAGGGAGTATCTATACAAAGATGATGTTACAGAGATTTAGTTTTGTACGACAGTTAAATCTCTCTCTCGGTTTAAAATGTTGAGATCAAGCAACAAGCAAGAGCAAGATAGCCAGTAACAAGTAAAACTACAGACCAACTTAATGCGGGTACTGGTCTACCGCTTGATGGTTTATTTTAAAATCAGAGATTTGCTTCTCCTACATACATACATACATACATACATACATGCATGCATGCATGCATACATACATACATACATACATACATACATACATACATATATACATACATACATACATGCATACATTTAAACAGACAGGTGATTTATATTATAGATTATAGAAACTAATTATCATAGGTAATATTTTAATCGTGATACGTGAGTTTACCCGTGTCCAAATTTTAATTCTATTCTTTTAATATGAGTTTACTTATTAAAGGCGCTAAATTGTATTCGAGTTTGCGATAAGAGCTGATTCCATAAATCTTTGTCGAGATTTATTTGAAATAAATCTCGATGAAGACTTCTTGAATCAGCGCTTATTGCAAACTCGCTCGCTTTTTCTCTCATTTATCGCAGCATGATCATTCTTTCAACTTCAAGCAAGCAAAAATCATTCAATTTATTTGAAGTTAATTTAACGATTTTTGCTTGTTTGAAGTTAAAAGAAAAATCATGCTCCAATGAATGGGAGAATAATGCAGTTAGGGAATTGCTTCTTTTTTTTAAATATCTTTTACGTTCATCGAGCCTTTTATTTAGTCAACGTTAAGTTTCAGCAACATATATATGATGTCAATTATTACATTATATCTTTTTAAATATCCAAACGATAAAAATAACATTCACCCCCCCCCTAAAATTCTAATGACATTTTACGTTCTCAATTATAACAACGACGCCCTTTTCACGCGTATATTTTCAAATATTGTACTGATATTTTAGTTTCTCCAATTTAATAATTCTGAGGAATTCTTGAAATAAAGACGAAACGTTGATGAATACACAACTTGCTTTGTTCCCTTTTCATAGTTCTATATGCATATATAAATATTAGTGATTGAACGATTTAAATATTTTTCCCGATTCCGATACAATTGCCTATTCCGATTCTGTTTCTACATAAATCCTTATATATTTTACTATAAAGTTGCTATTCTCACATATTACCGTTAAGCACGTATTAAATGTGCACGTATTTTCTAAAAGGTTGTGTGTGGAGGTTGGGTGATTTATAGATTTTAGAATTATTATTAGTTTTAAAATCAATAAATATTTATGATTTTATGATTACGACTAGCAGTGGGAGATTTTGTTTTAAACAGAATCAAAATAAAAAAAAAAGATTATCAAGAGAATCGTTTTTGGCATCGGAAAAAATACGAATTTTTACGATACCGCCCGATTTTTGCTATTCCCGATTCCAATTAATTGTTCCAACATTAATATATATATATATATATATATATATATATATATATATATATATATATATATATATATATATATATATATGTATGTATGTTTGTGTGTGTATGTGGAATTCCACAATTGGTCACCCAATTTAGTAATGACCAGGCCATTGCTTAACTTCGGTGATCTGAATGGAATCGTTGTGTCAACGTGATCATGCCGTATTATTATTATTATTATTATTATTATTATTATTATTATTAATCAAACAACAATAATAATAATAATAATAATAATAATAATAATAATAATAATAATAATAATAATAATAATGAACAGTGTCTAATTAGGACTATAAAACATCTCTTTTAAAACAGGAGTAAAAGGGGGCAGGTCCTTGGGCACCCTATCACCCACTCTGCACAACACACACACACACACACACACACACACACACACACACACACACACACACACACACACACATATATATATATATATATATATATATATATATATATATATATATTGCTTTAACAAAATGGCCGGCAAACCCCGAGTGGTCCCTTTCATCAACAGACTCATCAGGAGTTAATCGTTGATCATAAAAGAAACAAATAAATAAAATATATATGGCAATTAAGCTCACAGAATATTCCGCGTTTCATTATCGTGAGAATTTGTCAGACTTATGCCATATATATATATATATATATATATATATATATATATATATATATATATAGAGAGAGAGAGAGAGAGAGAGAGAGAAAGAGAGAGAGGGAATAAATGACAAAATGTTATATTCCTAAACTCATGATGTTGACCATCTTATATTTTATTCCTTTAATTCAGTTAACTTATACAACTCTTGACAGTATCTGTTTCGTAGTGCAAAATCAATCACGTAATTATTATATCCATCAGTGAATCTATTATATCCTCAACCCATCAGAAGAAATAGCAACAATAAATCCATCAAAATGAAATAAAGTGTGATTTGACGTGATAGAAATTCGAAAATTGGAAGAGAAGCTGCAAATACCTTTTTATTTTTCCATTATGCCATAGTGAATTTTTATCAAGCAAAGTCATTAAACCTACCTATTCGTACCAACACTATATGTATGTATGTATGTATATATATATATATATATATATATATATATATATATATATATATATATATATATATATATATATATATATAAAGGGTAATACATTAATAATTGTGAAATTATCAATGAAGTTTTCATAGAAGAAGACATAACAAAATCATATTTATACGTACGATCGTTCCGGAAAACGATATTCGACGTTTACAAATAAAACCATCGAGAAATAAGTAAAATATTTCTGGATATCGTCTCCTCATCAGAATCAACAGGAGGAAAAGGAATAAGACACCAAATTATAACCAGCTTATTGAAGCAAATATAGTTTATTTCTTTCAGCAATTTACTTCAATACGCTGGTTAATTTTTTTTTTTTTAAATATCGTATAAGTAAAAGTGTATCGTTTCTGATATTTGATTCTGTTACGAAAACTCGATTGATAATTTCAACATTATTAATCTCCCACCCCTTCTATTAATGTAGCTCTAGATAATTACACTTATTGAGCTTATCGTAACTGCAATACTTTGAACATAGCACCTTTAAATATATTTTACTGAGGCTTTGCTCATTTAAACTCCCCCCCTCTCTCTCTCTGTCTCTCTATCTATCTATCTATCTATATCTATATATATATGTATATATATATATATAGATATAGTAATTTATAAAATATATATGGCGATTAAGCTACACTGAATATTCCGCGTTTCATCCACTCTAGGACTCTTCAAGCTTATGCGTCTGAATAGTCCTAGAGTGGATGAAACGCGGAATATTCTGTGTAGCTTAATTGCCATATATATTTTATAAATTACTAACTAGCTCTACCGACGTATTGAGCATTTTGAAGTAAATTCTTAAAGTTTACGCATAAATCTATATTTTGCATATTAATTCATGTGAGTAAATTAAGTAGTTATATATATATATATATATATATATATATATATATATATATATATATATATATATACTAGCAACAGTACTCGTTGTTGACTGGGTTCAAAAACAGCCTACAGAAAATGGACTCTGATTTATGAAAGTATGATACGTTATGAAAAGGAAGGGTTGTAAATTTGGGTTGAATTTGGGAGTGTCAAAACAAAAGCAAAATATGATGAAAGTAAAAATAAAATAGATAAACCTCCTAATTTATTATACCATACCTGTTCACACGGAAACACTTATCACAATATTCTGTGGATCTATATTAAAAAACCTTGTTAAACTTTGTGACATATTTCCATTCTATGGAGGTCAGGTGCGAACGAACACCCCATAATTTTATTATACCATATTTCTTCAAACTGAAACATAATTATCAAAGTATACTTACGCAGATAGATACGAAAAGTCTTTATTAATGTTTGTGCCTATTTCCATTCTATGGAGGCCGGGCACGAACGCAGACCCCACAATTTTATTATACCATCCCTATTTAAGTTAAAACATACTTATCAAAGTATTCTTATGTACATCTATATCAAAAACCCTTGTAAACGTTTTTTTTTTTTAAATTTTTAAATTTTTTATTTCCATACTTCGTGGACCCGGCGCGAACGCAGACCCCACAATTTTAATGAACCACCGTTCTTCCAGATCAAACATACCCATTCCTGTGTCTCGACACATCTTCTATCGCTATATGTAATCAGATTTTAAAATAGTCAACCATATAGGAGCCTATTCGTGACCACACACACACACACACACACACACACACACACGCTCATGAATCATGGGTTTGCCAGATCAATTCCGATCACTTTGAATGTTTGCCCTTGACTCTTATTAATGCTCATAGCAAAGCAGGGCCTCACTGGAAACTGCAGCCTCCGAAAAGCAAAGGGCAACTCGCTATCACTTGGCATCAGTGGAATTCTCGGAATGAGTACAGTTTGACCTTTATAAGCCCCAAATGTAATCATTGCTCCAATCAAATTGTTATGCAATATAGTTACAACACATCTTGTTCCATTAGTTGCTTTTGGTGGCTCTAATGATCTTAAAATCATGATAGGACAACCAACTTTAACTTTTAGAAGATGGGAAGGCATTCCAGAAAGCTCAATTGAATTCAAGAACTCTGTAGGATATTTCACAGCATCATCTTCATCTACAGTAGTGTCAATAGATTTGTAAAGTTAAAGTTAGATTAAATAGGGGTAAATTAGCAGTGATGATGCCAAAAATGTGAAAAAGATACCACTGGTAAAAATGTAAACGAAAGTTCTACATTACGTAGAAAAAAAAAACTGTACAGGTCCGTTTTCAGTTTGTGTTGCTCCCAAAAATGTAAATTAGGATTTTTGCGGATAAACTATGCTTGGTTGTGTATATAAAAAGTACCCCCTTTTTAATAAAGGAAGGACTTTCACATAAAAATTTAATAAACAAAAGATACGGCAAAAATTGAATTATACTTGTAAATCATATCTAAAAAATAGCACGGCTCGTAAACTGCAGAAGTACTAAACAGATAAAAACACCCGCATTTTTGTACTTTTGCAATTATTTTTCTTTGAGTGACGCTGAGACATAAAGCGACACCCCCTGCCCCCGAAAAAAATAGAGGGCTAACGATTTAAAATATTTCGTCGAAAAATAAAATCATCCGTAGCCTAATTATTTATTTTTTTATCAATATTTGTAACTTTTACATTTATAGAAGATAAATAATTAAAACAAATCATTTTATCACCATATCTCTCGATTTGGTTAAAAACTATATCCGTTCATAACCGGAAGTGAAATATCAGTGAAAATTACTTAAAATGTGCCAGTTTAGCAAATAGTACAAAATAACTTGAATTAAAATAATTTAAATAAATTAACTTTAAATAATACTCTTAAATAGAACAATTACATCAATTACATTACTATAATCAGTAATTATATTGAGCGAATTATTTAAAAAGATTTTCTTTAATATAATATGCCAATTAGATTAGTTCTATTATGTACATTGCCTTCAATATAGTGTATATATATTGATCGTGATGCTATTTATTTATATAGAAAATCTTATAGTAAATAAAATTTATATAGATAAACGTTTTCAGCAGGAAATTTTGTATAAATTAATCAAATTGTGAACAAACAAACAGGATTACGGATATATATATATATATATATATATATATATAAGTAATGAAATCAAAAGGATGTAAGGTTATACCTGATATACGCAATCGGTCTTCTGATGAGAATAATAACAAGAATAAGCATTCTTTGAAATTCCGCGAAATAAGGACTTTCTAAATTGTTTTTTTTTTTTGGAGTAATCAGTCGAAAAATAAATTTTGATTGTAAAGTTCAACTTATAGTTTTAATTTTCTTTCTCTTATATATATATATATATATATATATATATATATATATATATATATATATATATATATATATATATATATATATATATATATATTGAAATGTAATTCTTAGATTATCTTAGTGCAGGTATACGTTTGGAATTTCAATTAGACTGAATATCAAATCTCTGCGTTTCTATAACTTTCCAAATAAAGGAGAAACACTTTTTGCGAGGATGATGCCATGGATATAGAACAGATTCTACACAATCTTCAATCCGCAATGCAGATGTATCACGACCACTATACACATGTGTAATAACCCTCAAAATAAGAGAAAATAGTTTGGGGAGATTCTCGTGACAACATAATTTATACATTTTTACTAGGGATGGGGCGATGCCATTATTTTTCCCGATTCCAATACGATGACCGATTTTGACCTACATTCCCAAATCCAACACAATTGCGGATTCCGATTCCTTATAAATCAGTAAATATTTTACCATAGAGGTGTTTTTTTTTTCACGCTTTCCATAAAAAAACATGTTTAATATGCAGTTATATTCTCAAGTCTAAAAATGCACTTGTTAGTGGGAATGAGCTTCAAATTCAAAAAAAAAAAAAAAAAAAGCGGTAAATTTTTAAAAAACTTTGACCCCTATTATAACCCCTTACCACTTATTCTTCGGGGCTCAAATCAAGTTATTAAGTTAGATCCATGTCCAAGGGACCTATATCTAAAATTTCAAGTGTTTAGACCCAAAATTGTCGGAGGAGTTTGGTAGAGTTCTCAAAGGTAAATAGTTGTAACTTTGACCCCTTAACAGCCAAATTTCTGACCGAAAACGGATTACAAAGATATTCCCAAATCTCAGTCCCCATTACTAACGATTACTACGATATTATCCCATTGACTTCTGTAAACGCAATAAACCTTACCTCCGATGTGCCTTCCGGGCCTTGATAAGTGGTGACTACCATGTAAAAAAAAATAATAATAATTGTATAGTTCCGATTTCAGACCGATGCCACCTCCACATTAGTAAGAGAAGTAATACTATAGTTTCAATTTTAAACAGATACCACATCTCCATTTCCGACAAATAATACGTCCACATTAACAATAGAAGGAAAAATTGTAGTTTCGGTTTCACACAGGCAATGTCAATTAGTAACAGAACTAATAGTAAAAGTTTGACTTCAGACACATACCACATCGCCATTAGAATAATGGTTTAGCCTTCAGTCAAACAATTACCACATCGCCATTGGTAATAGATAAATAAAAAATAATAATTGCTAGTTATAAACACTAAAATAAACTTTGCTTTAATAGAATTTGGGTTAGCCACATTTTTTTATTTGCTCGACAAGAAATCAAGAACGCTAAAAAAAAACAAACCCCCAAACATATATGACCAAATATCGCCATTGTAAGTGTTTTTGCGAAACTCAATGCTGAAAAAGTTGTCATTTTTGTATTGATTTACACGTCATCCTCTCAAATGTTTTTTTCTTTCACCATTAAAAAAAAAGAAGAAAAATGGACGCCATTGTTTTTTACCTTTTGGCGGGAAAACTCGTTAATGTTTCGCGTCAGGAGTCACGCCATTAACGTTTTAGAGCGATGCGCCCGCAGACATTTTTGAGACGCTCTGTCTGTCGGCCAGCCTGTCTGTCAAGTTTCAAATAAGACAATAAAAAATGTAACCTGTTTGGTCATCCACTGTCCCTAGGCTAACAATGTTGCCAATCTAGTATTGATCTCCCACTGTGAAAAAACATGCGACAGAAGTGTCAGAAAATATGGTTGAAGAGCCACTGCTTCAACGGAGAAGTAATCTGTTCTGCAAAAAAAATCAGGGGCAGGTTTATCGGCATTCCTCGGTAGAGGCGCCTCAGGCGATTAGCAATAAACTAACACCTTCTTAAAGAGAAATGGCAAAGCCTAGGAAGGCGAATCTCTTACAGCACAAGAAACACACATCAAACAACAATCACATCAATTACATCATCAACGCTCTGATCCCCAGCTGGCATCAATTGTGATGGATGGCTCTCGTCTGGGTGAGGCCCCGTGTTTTGACAAGCTTCTGGGTTTGACCTTTACTCCTGATCTGAAATGGAACACGTACATCAAGTCTGTTGCCAAGGTCGCAGGAAAGATGGTGGGATCCTTCTACTGCTCCAGAAGATATCTCACTACTGATGCAATTCTCTATCTATATAAAAGCCAAGTACGGCCAAGGATGGAATACTGTTGCCATATCTGGGCAGGAGCTGCCAAAAACAGCCTATCATGCCTTGACAGAGTATAAAATAGACTTCGTGGTTTAGTGGCGGATGCCCTTTTCTCTACCCTGCAACCCCTCTCCCACAGAAGAGACGTTGCGAGCCTCGAGCCTATCCTTGTTTTATCGTTATTTTCATGGCAGGTGCTCGTCTGAACTCCAATCCCTGGTCCCCCCTCGCCAATCTTTCACGAAAAACACCCGTCTAGCTGAATCCACTGTGAAAAATTTCCCCCACTCTATATCTGTGCCTAAATCAAAACGCGGATTTCATGAGCAAAGCTTCTTTCTTAGAACTGCACGCCTGTGGAACTCTGTTCCGTCTGCCTGCTTCCCTCCGGACTACAACTTGGATGTCTTCAAGTCTAATGTTAACAAATTCCTAATGAACCGCCCCCCCCCTAATTAAACACTTCATAAAATCTCCTCACTAACGTGATGTACTTGCAATAACCCTTATCCCTGAGTGGCTTCCGGGCCTTGATAAGTGGTGATCACTGTGTAAAAACAAAAAAAAAAAACAAAAAAAAACAAGGAAAATACCATTTCAAAAACAGTCTGGGGTCTGTAGAATTTGGTGCCGGGGAAACAAATTCCTCGGCTGCGTAATTTCGTCATTCCGTCAAATTTACTTTTGAAATCAGATTTCTGTTTTTCTTTTACAACTTATTTATTTATTTTTTTTTTTTACAAAGGAGTCACCACTGATCCAGACCCGGAACCACTCAAGGATAAGAATTAATGAGTGTACGGTAGTCAGTCGGACAATATCGTAGTAATCGTTAGTAGTAGAAATTTGGTAAATTTGATTACTTAAGGGGAACGGCTCATCATCAAGAACTTGTTTACGTTGGTCTTGAAGACGACCATATTGTAGTAAGCTGGAAAGCAGGAAGAGTTCCACAGGTGTGCAGTTCTAAGAAAGAAGCTTTGTTCACGGAATCTACATTTAGGTTTAGGCACAGAAAAAGAGTGGGCGAAATTAGTGATAGTGGTTTCAGCTAGACAATTGTTTTTCGTGAAAGTTTGGCGACGAGGGAGCCATAGATTGGAGCTCAGTCGAGCACTTAAATAACGATAAAGCAGAGACAGGTTAGCGACGTCTCTTCTGTGGGAAAAGTGTTGCAGGGAAGAGAAATGGGCATCATCCACTAGACTACGAAGTCTATTTTGAACTCTGTCAAGACAGGATACAGTGCTTCTAGCAGCTCCTGCCCAGATGTGGCAACAGTACTCCATCCTGGGACGTACTTAGCTTTTTGTATTTAACACAGCATTATATGGCAAAATCACGTTGACACATTGGTAACCGTTAGATCACCGATGTTAAGTAATGTTTACACTGGTTATTACTAAAGTGGTTGACGATTTGGGAGTACCAGATGCTGTATGGGCTTCTTGCTTATCTCGGCATTGTTTCTAGGCGTCCTGGACTTTTCCTTGCCACTGGAAAGGAGGTTAGCAATAACAATGAAATAAAGAAGTGCCGATTTAGGAAAAGTGAGTTTGGTGATTGCGCAACCCTTGCCCCAAAATTACACGTGCAGCCAACCATACAGAAGGGGGTATCCATTGTCTTTCCAGACTGAACAGAGGTGATTAACAGAGCCGATGACATTATTATCGTCCTTAAATTGGTTAGACGCATCTTAAAGGTTGCGCGCTGGGAAAAGCTTCCGGTCGCAATCGTTATTTCCTGTTTCGTATAAATGAGGTTTTATGATATTGCTGGAAATTAATGTGTTGAAGTTGATTGGTCCCGGGTGTAATGAGTTCTTTGAAATGTTCCTAAAAAAAAAAAAAAAAAAAAAAAAAAAAAAAAAAAACACACACACACACACACACACACGAAAAATAAATCATTCACAGCGAAGGAGGTGGAAACTTGACTATTAATTAAAAGAAAAATATGTTTTAATTTATTGTTTCTGCCTCCTCATTAACGGCTCCACTTTCACCGATGTTGCCCGGGAATTACTCTTCCGGCTGCTGCAAATTCCCTCGAAAAGGAAGACGTAGCTCCTAATTTCTGCGTTTTATCTATCAATTCTTGCCTTGATTAGTTTAGGAAGGTTTGGTGGTTCAATTTGACGGCATATCAGCCCCTTTTTAGATTGTAACAGAACAGCTGGCGCTGTTAGCAGCAGCATATGACAGCAAACATGTGCAAATGACTGTCGGCTGCGCGATATGACGTCACGGCACAGTCAAAACGACACACGTGGACGGAGAAGCGGTGTTCAGAAAAGCACGTGTTCTAGACACGTGGGTGACGTCACAGACGAGACGAGAAGTAATAAGCGGCCAGAGAAGGAATGGATATCTTTTGTTAAAAACAAAACTGAAACTGTGAGTTGAATATTTGTTCTCCTGTTTCCTTGCGATATTTAAAGTTTCCAGATTATTTAATATCGAGGTCGGGTACATGTAAGCAATTTCGAATGGAATGCTTTATTTAGTCAGTTGGGGTATCATTCTCTTGTCACGTCAGCCATGACCAGGTTAAAGTGTTAAGTAATTCTCAACTGTACTCTTCTCTTACAAACTGACCCTGCTACTTCAACTGTTCTATGTCTAATAACCCAAATACTCTCTTTCGACATTAATATTACGCAAATAGACCGTTGGTGTCTCTATATTAGCTTTCAGATAATATATAGTACTAATTCCAAAAGTTAAAAAAAAATTAAATTATTTAATTACTAGCAAATGTGCCCGGCATTCCCCGGTATTAAAGGTAACGTTAAATTTCTATTTAAAAAAAAAAAAAAAAAAAAAAACGCAAAGCATCTGCGTATGCGAGTATTATTATTTTTTTCTAAAAAAAAAAAAATCACTTCTTGTAAGTAAACAAAAATACTCGAGCTGAGATCGAAATCCAAACCTAAAGACAGTGAATCAAGTTAGATAACCATTAGACTAGCGTGACGCGATCTTTAAAAAGTATTTTAAACCTACTTACTCTTTACATCAGTAATCTGCAATGTGAATTATTCACGCATGCGCATTCGTGAAACAATTAACAAAGAAAAATCCGATGACTCCGACGTGACAATGTTTGCAATTTTTACCGCTTAGCAGCCCTTTTTCTCTATGAAAAATAATTAAAAATTGACTCACATGTCTGAATATCCTATATACCAAATTTAAAGTCTGTAGATAAAAAACTCGTTGAGCATATAGGTTGAGAAATGTCATCTCACACACATTCTCACTTTTATAGATATATAGATCAGCTAGATGTATATCATTTAGAATAAACGAATGCTTATGACATTATTAAGACAAAAGTCGACCTTTGATCTCATTATTTGATTTCATTATGTCAGTTTTCAGATAAACAATTACCTTTGCTTAAAAGAAACATTTAATTTTTAACTACATTTATATTAAAGCTATTTAAAGTTCTTTATCTGTTTTTCTCAAGTTTATCCTTATCATTTCCTCGCATGTTCTCCTTGGTTTTCTCCTGCAAACTGACCCTGCTACTTCAACTGTCACACGTTTATACGTCTACTAACCCAATAACTCTTTTCCTTTCTTTCAATGTGACCATACCAACAAAGTGTCCTGTTCTGCACACATCATTCCTATACTGTCGAGATTTCTTCTGAGATCTGTAAGGATTGCATTCCATATCTATCATAACATTTCTCTTCATGCAACACATGTCCTCAACATTCATTAGTAAGGTTTCACTTGTACACACAACTAACAGATTTACCTGGATCGACGGTAGTAATGCTATACTGTTATATAATCGCACTCTCACCACCTGCAATTACACTAGCAACTACTCCATCCTGTGCTCCAATGGTTTCACCATGGTAACAAAGCTTCTCAACAAGCTCAATAGATTCACCATACAGATATATTTTCTCCGCATTTGACTTTTCATCCATCTCCATTGTCTTACACACAAACTGGTTATCATCTCTCAATTTAGTGCATCCACTAAACTAGGTCCACTGAACAAGTGCTATCAATGCTTACAGTACGTCCACTAACCAAGTGCAACCAATGCTTAAAAATTCAACAAAAGGTTAACAAGTGCGACCAATGCTTTTAAGTGTAACCAATGCTTACATGTTTACCGAATGCTTACATATGCAACAAATGCATCCATGTTCAACCACTGCTTACAAGTGCAACCGATGCTTACAAGTGCACCCAACGCTCTATGTTCATCCAATGCTTTCAAGTTCAATCAATGCTTTCAAGTTCAACTAATGCTTACAAGTGCACTCAGCACTTACGAGGGTACTCATCGCTTATAAGTGAAACTAATGCTCACAAGTGCAAGCAATTCTTAAAAGTTCAAGCAATTCTTACGTGTGCAACCAATGGTTTACTTAAACTAGAACATCTTACTCTAGTAGAATCGATATAATCTTCCATACTGAATTCCGTACCCATGATCAAGTTCGACAGAAAGATTTCCCACCTGAAACTTGGTAGGCAACATCCTATTTTCTTTTCTCTGTTTTTTTCTTCGCAGAAGAAACGTTGCGAGCCTATATCTGCATTATTGTTAGTTTCATGGCAAACTGAGTTTCACTATATCGTCGCCCTTTCCCCCTGTAAAATATTATCAGCAAACTCTGTGACAGGCATGCGCGGGAGCACTCAAAAATAGTGTGTTAATGTCTATTGAAAGTCTTTCAGCGAGTGACTGCCGACGTTTGTCTGGTGCCGAGTCATTTCGCGTCGTTCCAACATTATTAAAAGAATCCGCGTTCTTTTTTTTTAATTTTTTTTTTATTATATTTTCACCCCAAACAAGGCACATTGCCATTCAGGTGTAGGGGGCTACTATCAGGGTCAGCAACTACGGGCGCACTATGTAGGGATTTGGGCAGCAAGATGTCGGTTCACGTTGCACTTGAACTTCTGCATGTCAGTACAGTTAGGGAAGCATGATCCTGGAATGGAATTCCAGGGTCTAGCGGTTCTGAGGAAGAAACTACTGGAGTAGAAGGATCTTTTGCATCTAGGGATCTCTACTGTGTGGGGGTGGGATTTAGCTGCCTGTCGGGTTTGTCGAGGGTGTCTGCGACGTGGGGGCACAAGTGTCTGCAGTTCGTCAGAGCACTCACCATTAAAATACTTGTAGAACAAGCAGAGGGATGCAACGTTTCGTCGATGGGACAGAGGCTGAAGCTTAGATGCCAGTTCAGGGCCTATCAGATTGGCGACTCTTTTTTTAACCTTGTCTAGGAGCGAGAGACTAGTAGTAGACGCACCAGCCCAGTTGTGACAACAATGCTCCATACATGGGCGAATGGTGGCCTTATAGAGATACAGGATACTTTCAGGTGTCAGTGGTTTTCTAGCACGGTAGAGAGAGCCTACCTGACAATGTTTTCAATATAATTGTTCCAGCTCATGTTTCCTGTGAACGTTAGGCCAAGCAGTTTGAAAGATGTACTCTCAGACAGGGAGTCACTGGCCATTGCTATTGGGGGCAGAGAAGGTTTATTGTAGTTATTGCAGGAAACCAGTTTGGTTTTGGCAGCATTTATGTCCCCATTCCACTACAGATTGGAGGTCATCCTCTAGTGTTTTTGCCATTTCTTTAGATATGTGTTCATTTGTTTTCCTGTCATGTCTTTTATATAGTGTAGTGTCATCAGCATATATACCCATCTCAGAGGCAGTTTTGTCGGCGAGGTCATTAATAAATATCAGGAACAATAGAGGTCCAAGAATAGACCCCTGAGGCACTCCCGCATTTATATCACACTGTTTAGATGTTCGACCATCGAGGACAACCTGGATTTTTCTCTTATCTAAGAAGGATTTAATTATGCTAAGTATTCTACCAGTGATACCGTATGATTTAATTTTCCTGAGGAGACCCTTGTGCCATACCCTGTCAAAAGCCTTAGATATATTTAGAGCTACCGCTCTGCCCTCCCTCGCTTTATCCAGTGAATGGTATATACGTTCAGAGATTACAGTGAGAATGTCAGCTGTGGAACGGGCTTGTCTAAATCCATATTGTTGATCAGTCAGAAGTTTAGCGTCTGTAAGGTGCCGGACTAGAGCATGGTTAATTATGGTCTCAAATATTTTGGCGAAAAGTGGGAGGAGGCTAATGGGGCGATAATTTGATGGGTCAGTTCTTTCGCCAGAATTCTTGAATATTGGTACCACAGAAACGGTTTTCCAACAGCCCGGAAAGCATTATTCTATTAAGGCATTTGTTGAAGAGTTTGGAGAGAACTGGAGCTACTTCGGCTGAGCACTTTTTTTAATAGCACAGCTGGGATGAGATCAGGTCCGCATGCTTTTGAAGTGTCAAGATTTATTATGATAGCATGTACCTGAGCAGGGGTGATTTTTAGATCGTATAGCGTGACGTCTGTCCGCAAAGGAAAGTCGGGCAGGGGGTGGAGTTCGAGGCAAACCGGCTGGCAAGCATATTAGCTTTGTCGGTTGCTGAGTAAACAACCTCGTGATTGTTGGTTAGTGGGGGAATTGTTGATTGCCTATTATTTACTACACTGTTGTAGATTTTCCAGAAGTCACGATTTCCTAATTTTTGTGCTTCGATGCGGTTTTTAGTGGTTTCAGTAAATTCTCTCTTAGCTGTCGCTATTTCTTTCTTAACGTTATTTCTCGCTTCTATGTACTTCTGTTTGTTTGAACTGGACTTATGTCGGTTAAGTCTGCGGTATGCATGCTGCCTTTGAGCAATGGCAGTTGCGCAAGTCGAAGTAAACCATTGGGGAGCGTGGGGCTTGCTATAAAATTTCCGCACGGGAACATGTGCTTCGATTGCTGTTTTGAACCATTCAGTGGTCTCATTTGCGCACTGTTCGGCAGGAAGAGAAAAAATATTTCCCCATGGGGCCTCTCTGATAAGATCTCTGATGGCTTCCCAATCAGCCTTTTTAAAATATCTCGTTGTTTTGAGCAATGGCTCTTCAGTTTTGGGTCTAGAATTTAGGGCTATTTCTACCACTATCACTGCATGGTCAGCGTTCCCGAGTGGGCTGTCAGCATTTGTTGTACAATCCTCGGGAACTGTAGTCAGAAACAGATCTAGAAGTGATGCTTGTTGTTTTTACTAGTCAGGGAAACGGGTTGGAAACGTAACCATTTGTGATAGGGAGTGAGATATAGCAAAACTATGTGTTGTGCTCTCGTATATACTAGAAGGGTATCCGACGTTGCCTGGAGACAGGAGTAAGAACAAAATAGAAGAGGTTAAAATTAAACATTCTACCTCTCTACATCTATCCTATCCTTCTTATCCTTCCCTTGTCTTTCCAACCCCTTCTTACTAAGAGACCTATACAGTGAAAAATAAAATATGTAGAGCGCTACTGAAACCACCTAAATAAAATTATGGAGACCTCCAGAGCACTAATTCTTCCACAGTACAGGCATTAACTTTTATCCTTGAGTGGCTTCCAGGCCTTGATAAGTGGTGACTCCTTTCTAAAAAAAAAAAATTATTGTTCGGGATCGTGTAGGGTTGTTTTAACGGAGTTGTTCGGGATTATATGGCGTCGTTTCGACATGATTGTTCAGGATTGTGCACTGTTGCTTGGATCGTGTTGTTCGGGATTGTGTCAGGTCGTTTCGACGCAGTTGTTTTAGGATCATGTTTAGTCATTTTGATGGAGTTGTTCGGGATCGTGTCGAATCGTTTTGACAGAGGTGTTTGGGATCATGTCAGGTCGTGTCAACGGAAGTGTTTCATGCTGTTTCGGGTCGTATCGGTGCTATTTTCCGCGTTGAGTTGTAAAGACGGACGCATTTATTTTAAATTTATTGCCTAGTTGATGGTTATCGCAGTCGTAGAGCGACGTGTGAGAACTCCTTCCTCTCTACTCTTCAGTTGTGCCTAAAACTAAACGAAAATTCAATAAGCAAAACTTTTTTCCCCTAGAACTGCTCGTCTGTAGAACACAATACTACGGAACTGCTTCCTAGCTGACTATAACACGGTCATTTTTCACAAGTAAAGAAATTAAGCCGTCGTCTTAAATAATCAATTTCTATCATCATCTGACAATCATTAACTCTTAACCTTGAGCCGATCCCCGACTTTGATAAGGGATGACTCTATAGTAAGAAAAAAAACAAGAAATGAACGGAGGTTACATTGGCGAAAACGTTGTAATAATAATAATAATAATAATAAGGATGAAAACAGCATTCCAAAGAACCCAAATAAGATAAATAAAGATATTATCTATGTATATATCGAGTACAACGATAAAGAAATGGATCTGAAATGTTCAACAAGCAAGGTAAAATATGGAACCCATGTTCTATGATGACATAAAAGTATATGCAGTATTAATACTCTAGTGGGGAAGGAAGGCGGCGTTGCCCGGTCGTAAAATACGCTTAAATATATTTTAATTCATACAGATTTCGTATTTATTATTACAGAGTCAATTCTCTATTGATTATTATATTGTACCCAATATACATCGTAATGATTTCAAAAGTAAAAAGACTCTGGTGTCATCAACTGGAACCAAAACCAAAACATTTAGCGATCCAGTCTTAGTCATTATTAGAGCTAGGACAACAGCATATTCTTTCCACTGTTTTGATTCTCAGGTATATATCCATTAATATCTTATATGTTTTATGTAGAGTGATGTGGTTCTCGGTTGATTAATTGCGTTTGTGTTGGATATATACTCGAGAGTAAAACAATGAAAATAATATGCTGTTGTCATAGCCCTAGTCGTTATTTTATGTTTCAGCTTCTGTTGTTAATATCTGAACTATCGCTAGGTGGATAAAAGAAGAGCTAAAAATTAAGTGATTTTTTATGTAATATTATATCGTACATAATATATATAGTACTAATTTTTTAATGTAATATTATATCGTACATAATATATATAGTACTAATTTTTTATGTAATATTATATCGTACATAATATATATAGTACTAATTTTTTAATGTAATATTATATCGTACATAATATATATAGTACTAATTTTTTATGTAATATTATATCGTACATAATATATATAGTACTAATTTTTTAATGTAATATTATATCGTACATAATATATATAGTATTAATTTTTTATGTAATATTATATCGTACATAATATATATAGTACTAATTTTTTAATGTAATATTATATCGTACATAATATATATAGTACTAATTTTTTAATGTAATATTATATCGTACATAATATATATAGTACTAATTTTTTAATGTAATATTATATCGTACATAATATATATAGTACTAATTTTTTATGTAATATTATATCGTACATAATATATATAGTATTAATTTTTTATGTAATATTATATCGTACATAATATATATAGTACTGATTTTTTATGTAATATTATATCGTACATAATATATATAGTACTGATTTTTAATGTAATATTATATCGTACATAATATATATAGTACTAATTTTTTAATGTAATATTATATCGTACATAATATATATAGTACTAATTTTTAAATGTAATATTATATCGTACATAATATATATAGTACTGATTTTTTTATGTAATATTATATCGTACATAATATATATAGTACTAATTTTTTAATGTAATATTATATCGTACATAATATATATAGTACTAATTTTTAAATGTAATATTATATCGTACATAATATATATAGTACTAATTTTTTAATGTAATATTATATCGTACATAATATATATAGTACTAATTTTTTAATGTACTATTATATCGTACATAATATATATAGTACTAATTTTTAAATGTAATATTATATCGTACATAATATATATAGTACTAATTTTTTAATGTAATATTATATCGTACATAATATATATAGTACTAATTTTTTAATGTACTATTATATCGTACATAATATATATAGTACTAATTTTTAAATGTAATATTATATCGTACATAATATATATAGTACTAATTTTTTAATGTAATATTATATCGTACATAATATATATAGTACTAATTTTTATGTAATATTATATCGTACATAATATATATAGTACTAATTATTTAATGTAATATTATATCGTACATAATATATATAGTACTAATTTTTTAATGTAATATTATATCGTACATAATATATATAGTACTAATTTTTAAATGTAATATTATATCGTACATAATATATATAGTACTAATTATTTAATGTAATATAATATCGTACATAATATATATAGTACTAATTTTTTATGTAATATTATATCGTACATAATATATATAGTACTGATTTTTTATGTAATATTATATCGTACATAATATATATAGTACTAATTTTTTAATGTAATATTATATCGTACATAATATATATAGTACTGATTTTTTATGTCATATTATATCGTACATAATATATATAGTACTAATTTTTAAATGTAATATTATATCGTACATAATATATATAGTACTAATTTTTAAATGTAATATTATATCGTACATAATATATATAGTACTAATTTTTAAATGTAATATTATATCGTACATAATATATATAGTACTGATTTTTTAATGTAATATTATATCGTACATAATATATATAGTACTAATTTTTAAATGTAATATTATATCGTACATAATATATATAGTACTAATTTTTTAATGTAATATTATATCGTACATAATATATATAGTACTAATTTTTAAATGTAATATTATATCGTACATAATATATATAGTACTAATTTTTAAATGTAATATTATATCGTACATAATATATATAGTACTAATTTTTTAATGTAATATTATATCGTACATAATATATATAGTACTAATTTTTTAATGTAATATTATATCGTACATAATATATATAGTACTAATTTTTTAATGTAATATTATATCGTACATAATATATATAGTACTAATTTTTAAATGTAATATTATATCGTACATAATATATATAGTACTAATTTTTAAATGTAATATTATATCGTACATAATATATATAGTACTAATTTTTTAATGTAATATTATATCGTACATAATATATATAGTACTAATTTTTTAATGTAATATTATATCGTACATAATATATATAGTACTAATTTTTAAATGTAATATTATATCGTACATAATATATATAGTACTAATTTTTTTATGTAATATTATATCGTACATAATATATATAGTACTAATTTTTTAATGTAATATTATATCGTACATAATATATATAGTACTAATTTTTAAATGTAATATTATATCGTACATAATATATATAGTACTAATTTTTAAATGTAATATTATATCGTACATAATATATATAGTACTAATTTTTTAATGTAATATTATATCGTACATAATATATATAGTACTGATTTTTTTATGTAATATAATATCGTACATAATATATATAGTACTAATTTTTTATGTAATATTATATCGTACATAATATATATAGTACTAATTATTTAATGTAATATTATATCGTACATAATATATATAGTACTAATTTTTTAATGTAATATAATATCGTACATAATATATATAGTACTAATTTTTTATGTAATATTATATCGTACATAATAGATATAGTACTAATTTTTTTAATGTAATATTATATCATACATAATATATATAGTACTGATTTTTATGTAATATTATATCGTACATAATATATATAGTACTAATTTTTTATGTAATATTATATCGTATATAATATATATAGAACTGATGTTTATGTCATATTGTATCGTACATAATATATATAGTATTAATTTTTATGTAATATTATATTGTACATAATATATATAGTACTAATTGTTTTATGTAATATTATATCGTACATAATATATATAGTAGTGATTTTTTATGCAATATTATATCGTTAATAATATATTTAGTACTGATTTTTTATGTCATATTATATCGTACATAATATATATAGTGCTAATTTTTTTATGTAATATTATATCGTACATAATATATATAGTACTAATTTTTTTATGTAATATTATATCGTACATAATATATATAGTACTGATTTATTTATATAATATTATATCGTACATAATATATGTTATATAGTACTGATTTCAAAAGATCTTAAAAAATGACTTGTGTTTCATCAACTGGAATCGAAATCCAAACATTGTACGCTCGAGCTACGTTCCCTACCGTTTGAGCTATCGACAGATAGGTAAGGAAGATTTAAAATTAAACCGCTTAAAGCTATGAATGAATTTGCGTGTGCGCAAAAGTAATAGAAGTATGTGGGTAAGTTTAAATAAATATTTAGCATTTCAAATTGCCAACATATTACTTTAAACGTTATTCATCCATCCAAACAAAGATTTTACTCATTATAAACCAGCCTTGGTGTATGATTAATATTTCTTGTTAATTTCAGTGTTATATGACTTGTAGTTTAAGAGTATATCAAATAGACACGCACACGTACATACAAAATCCTTCTACCACTTCAGCCTTCTGAAAATCGAACCTTTTGCTCGGTATCATAACAAATTGTTTTTTCGCTGTAAAAAAACAAAAAAAAAAACAAAAAAAAAACTACTTGATGAAATTGAATTAAATGTTTTTTTTCGGAGAACTTCGTTCCATAACGGATACGTACAATATAACCTATTTTCAACATTTTCATTTTTTAATGTCTTGATTAAACTGCACAAGTACCGATAAATTTTATAACCGGCTTCGAAACTTAATAGGTGATACCCTTTTCTTTACCCTGCAATCGCTTTGCTACAGAAGAGACGTTGCGAGCCTATCTCTGTTCTATCGTTATTTTCATGGCAAGTGCTCCTCTGAGCTCCTATCCATAATCCCACTTTACAAAACTTTCACAAAACACTCGACTAGCTACAACCACTGTCAACAATTTCCTCAACTCTCTATGCCTAAATCTAAACGAAGATTCCATGAACAATCTTCTTTTCTTCGAATTGCCCATCTGTTGAATACAGATGGCTTGCTTCACGACTGATTACAAGGCCAATATAAACAAATTATTGCTGAGCCGTCCCTTTAAATAATCTAAATTCTACCCAATCTACACCATCTACGATTACTACTCTTCCACCTTACATTCATTAACCCTTATCCTCGAGTGGCCTTCTAGCCTTGAAAGGTGGTAACTCCTTTGTAAAAAAGAACACAAAGTAAAAACAAAAACAAAAAACAACAAAGAACCAAAATACAACTACTGTTTTATTTATATAGAAGAAGAAGAAGAGAATATTTAATCTAGGGCCTGTGTGCTTTAGTTAATATTTCTGTCGTCATCAGCGTATGCGTAAAGGTTTTTCTAGTAATACAGTTTCCGCGTATTTCTTTTATGTCTTCCCGCAAAGAAAACAGTTAATGGCGTCTATTGTCTGTTGTTGGAGCAAAGGAGACATTTGTTTTCGCGCCGCTTTTGTTACGCATTCGTTGGTCTTTGGCGGGATTCAATTACGGCTAGGTGAAATTGATGCGTGCATTAATACGCGTCGCCAGGCGATTCTTACGGGTATAGACATCGTTTACGTTAATGTTCCGCCGGTTGTTCGTTTCTGCGATTGCCGCTTAGCAACTCCATATAAACACACACACACACACACACACACACACACACACACACACACACACACACACACACACACACACACATGAACATGCAATTAATGTTGTCAGTTTACGGCATAGCAACCCGATTTATAGAATGTCGTCAGAAGGACTTACGTATGGGAGCAAGTCACCACAAGTATCACTTATGGATTCATCATCATCATCATCATCATCATCATCATCATCATCATCATCTATGGAATCATCATCATCATCATCATCATCATCATCATCATCATCATCATCATCTGGATACCTATCCTTTATAAGTAGCTTATTTATACTTGTATGGCATAATCACGTTGACACACCGGTTCCCGCTGGATCACTGAAGTTAAGCAACGTTGAACCTGGTCAGTACTAAATGGGTGACCATTTGGGACTTTCAGGTGCTGTATGTGCTCCCTGCTTATCTCGGCATTGTTTCCAGTCGTCCTGATCTTCTCCTTGCCACTGAACCCAAACAGTGTCGATTCAGGAGAGGTGTGGTTAGGGATTGCGCAATCCTTGCCTCACAATTACACGTGCAACTGCCCCCTCAGGGGTATCCTTTGTCTTTCAAGACTGAACGGAAGCATGGGGATTTATACTTGTGTTCTGGGGTTGGAAGGCAATCAAAATTTTCCCCCGGCATATCCAGGTTACCTTGCACGCCATTTAGATGCAGTAAATATCGATTTGCTTCAACACGTTTTCAGAGCAGTTGTGAGTGTAGAGTTGTTTTGTAATTGTTGCTTTGTAAATTTTTTGCCTTTTTTAATTCATTTTTTTTTTTGTATTTTCTGTGGTGACCCTCATTTTCAATCTTTGTTTTTGTAGCTTCTGCAAATTTGTCAAGGTCACCGTTAAGATACCTTGACGCGGATTATGGATACCCCTATCTCACCTGTGACCCTCTTTTACGAGAATGCTTCGTGATTCCGGAATATTTAGGACCACCGGTTCTTTTCCCCTGATAGGATCTCTACGTCAAGGCCACAACGCTCTCAATCAGCGTCTCCGTTACGCAAGCATATAGCATTATGGGATTACCGGAAACAAGGCCCAGATGCTAGAGAGATTAGATGTGAGATTAACGAATATTTGATATCAAATATTTATTTAGTGACCACGTGTTCAGGTATATCTTCCCCCAACAAGCGTCCGCCATTTTGTGCATCGTGTAATCTATAATATAACTCTCACCTGTCTGTTTAAATGTATGTATGTTTGTATGTTTGCCTAAAACTTTCGACAGAGTTGATGAATTTTCACGAGATTGTTATTGCTTTGAAGCTCAACCCCTCAGACGACAAATATCGAAAAATTGGCCAAAAACATTAATTCCTTCACCCTCAACTGGCCACTTTTCCACAATGAGGGGTCGCTTTTTTTCGACGATATTTTCGAAAGTCATCCCTTCTTTTCGAGTGACTGGCCTTAATTTCAACCTTCATCACTTCCGATTTGGCAATGGACGCAACGGCAAAGACGTCACGTTATTTTCCTTTGTCGTACGTGTTCGAGCCTGCCTACCTACTACCACTTTTTTTTTTTGCGCAACACACACACCTACAAACGCCCGCGGAACACCGGGCACACAGGCTAATTAATGAATAAAGTATGAGTGTCATAGTGAGGTATAAATACACCTCGTCCTTACAACCCCTTTTGTAGAGAAGTTTGTTGTCCTCCGTTCTGTATCTTTATTTTGATAGTAGGTGCTCGACTAGGCTCTAATCCCTGGTTTTCCTTGTAGAACATTCACAGCAAAATGCGTTTAACTACAAAAGAAGCAACGAACGTTTATTTTATATTTCTTTTTTTTTTTAGGTTCGTTTTATAGTAGGTACTACCGTGATGGACTACATAAAGGTTGCCAACATCCATAGCGAAATTGATGACATGGAACCGGAAAAAAAAATGCGAATTTGGTGATCAGTCTTTTTATAACCCTACAGTCTTTTTTACGACGGACGAGATATTGCTCGCGTCTCTCTACTGTATCGGTATATTAACGATAGGTGCTTGACTGAGCTCCAATTCCTAGCTCATCCTTCTGAAAACATTCACGCCTGGGATATCCATTACCAAAGCCTACAAGCAGAGCTGAATTATTTGGAAACCATCACGATAGTGTCACATTATTTGTCCACATTTTACTCACAAAACGCATCAGCTCGGTATTTAATGTTCCGAACCCTCCCCGTATAAAACTGATACTCTAGATTAAAACAATTATAAAGATTTCCCCTGTGTTTCATGTTAAAATGAAAACAATTAAGAAAATAGAAAACAAGCAAACCGATAGGTTAAATAATGAGATTTCATTTTGCAAAGCTATATGCAAATTTAGTTAATCTTAGGACGTCGGTTGCATACAGGTGGTCAGCATATGTCACGATTAGTACAATTAACTCCTTACATATTTTACAAATATTTACATGGGCGGCTGCTAATTTTTCAGAAGCGGAAGCGAGGGGCTCTACTTTAAAGGGCAGGAACAGAATTCGTTCTCCAAAAATAGTTACACGTAAATAATCATGAAGATTTAGCAGTGTCTGTGCTTCCATACGATGACGGTGTATTTGTAGGGGAAATTAGAGATACAGCGAACATGACTTCAATCAGAAACACTGAAGTTCAACCTTAACCCTTGCCCTTTCTTCTCTTTACTAATTTGGCATAGTATGACAAAAGATCCACCACGCAACCGCAATGGAAAGACGTGCTCGACATTATGAAAAGCGCAAAGCTTACATTAACTCCACACTCACAATCCACTCGAAAAGCATATCTGCTGTATCACCGTTAAACTTCGGAATCACCCGAACATCATCAACGTTGTAATCCCCATCTGGAATCAATTGAAACGAATGGCTTTCGCCTTGGGGAGGCTCCATGTTTTGACAAGCTTCTAGGCTTGACC
>NC_136516.1:17964691-18009691 GCF_053919585.1 Euprymna scolopes
AAAGACCTTACTAGATAACAAAAAGTGAAGCAGAGGGAATATGATGAAGAATGGATATATATATATATATATATATATATATATATATATATATATATATATATATATATCTGTGAAAATATTCTTTATTCCCTTATATTTCCATTTTATATATACCAATCCTTATTTAAAAAAGCTCAATGTAATTACAGAGCATATAATGAATGAATGACAAAAGTCTATATTCTAAATTTCATCGTGTTGAATATCTTATAATTAATTTCTTTAATTCAGTTGACATTTACAATTCTGGACATTATCTGTTTCGTAGCACAAAATTAATCACTTAATTATTAAATCAATCAGCAAATACCTTATAGTTTGTTTCAATTACGCCATTTTGAACTTAGAAATAAAGTCACTACAACCCACATATTCGTATTAACAAATTACATTCATTTAGGTATATTCTACCAGAAATGTTTTATTTATTAATTAGTAAATTTATTATTTATAATTAATGCTTCGTATTTATTATTTACTATCATGGATGCCCGGCGTTGTACGAGTGTTTGGAGATGTGTGTTGAGCAAAAAAAAAAAAAGTGGTAGTAAGAAGGCAGGCTCGAACCCGTACAGCGAAGGAGGAAAAGAACGAGAAAAAAAACGTGACGTCTTTGCTGTTAGTACCACCGCCAAACCGGAAATGACGTAAGTTTAAATTAAGGCTAGACAATCGAAAGGAGAGGATGACTTTCGAAAATATCGGTGAAAAAAAGCGACCCACCCCTTCCTGTAGAAAAGTGGCCAGTTGAGGTTGAAGAAATTAATGCTTTTAGCCAATTTTTCGGTATTGTCGTCTGAAGGGTCGAGCTTCAAAACGATACTGATCTTGTAAAAATCCGTCACCTCTGTCGAAAGTTTTAGGCAGACATGCAAACGTACATACGCACATTTATATATTGGTAACTCAAATTTTCGACCCAAACTGATTAAAAAGCTTGCTCTATCTCTAAATACCCTTCATGTAAAATTTCAAATGTTTAGACGAGAAATTGTCTGAGTAATTTGGTAGAGACCACAGAGGTCAATTATTTTTAAACTTTGACCTCTATTATGACCCCTTAACATTTATTGTTTTGGGCTCAAATTAACTTATTAAGTTAGATCCATGTCCAAGGAACGCATATTTAAAATTTCAATTGTTTATACTCAAAATTGTCGGAAGAGTTTGGTAGAGTTCTCAAAGGTCAAATCGTTGAACTTTGACCCCTTAACAGCCTAATTTTTGGCCGAAAATGGGTTACAAACGTTTTTCCAACTCTCCACACCCTGTATATCAAATTTCGAGTCTGTAGACAGAGTTATTGACAGAGTTATTGTGTAGGGGAATTGACAGAGTTATTGTGTAGGGAAATGTACACAGACAGACACACAGACAGACAGACACTTTCACTTTTATAGATATACTAGCATGGGTGCCCGGCGTTGCTCGGGTGTTTGGAGATGTATGCGGTCAATATTCTTAACTTTGACCCCTATTATTTACCCTTAAAATTTATTGTTTTGGGCTCAAATCGAGTCATTAAGTTAGATCAATGTCCAAGGAATCTATATCTAAAATTTTAAGTGTTTAGACCCAAAATTGGCGGAGGAGTTTGGTATAGTTCTAAAAGGTCAAATTGTTGAACTTTGACCCCTTAATCGCCAAATTTCTGGCCAAAAACCTATCACATAGATTTTCCCGAATCTCAGTACCTTGTATCTCAAATTTCGGGTCTATAGATTTAAAAACTGAGAGTTATTGCGTATGGAAATGTACACAAACACACACACACAGACAGACAGACAGACAGACACGTTCACTTTTATAGATATATAGATAGATAATGCATCCATATTTACCTAAATAACATCAATGATTATAATCTATTATATATGTTTACATATACGAAAGTAAAAATAAAAATAAAACGCTGAAGAGCTATCAAGACGGAAGCGCTATCATTAAAACAAGCGACCTTTAATCCTCCAGAATTTATTTTTCTGCGTAGTCACCACTATTCTTAATGCACTTTTCCCAGCCTTTTTTGTATGCCCTGGTTGTAAAATTTCGAGCTTTCTCACTCAAATCTCTATCGCCACTCTGAAGTCGACGGACCCATCTCCTAATTATGCTGACATCAATTGCATCGGCTTCGTAACATCCAGCAGAGGCAAATGAATGTTGATCGGCTCAAATTTTTTTTCTGCCTGGAAGAATTTAATGGTACACCTCTGATTTTTCATGGCACGAGTTGTTTTATTAGAGTTTCACACCGTCAATATCTGCATTAGAGGTGTGAAACTTTCAGGTCATGAAATGCATATGACCAGTCATAATTATAATGAAATTTGCAACCCCCTCTGTTGCATTCGGTGGGAATAAAAAAAAATAGGAGGCCTTACATTTGAAATGCCCCTCGTATATAACTATCTATAAATATATAAAGAGTGTTTGTCGAACTGACCTTGATATTAAAAACCTACTTTTTCAATTTAAAAATTATTAAAACGAACTTCTGAATACATTCAGTCATGGATATGTGAGGGAATTCTTAAAGATTAACTAATTTGCATATTTTTTGAAAAAACAAACTTTCATTAATTAATTATTTATTTTATGGTGTCTTATTGGATTATTAGTTTCATTTAACTATTACGGTAAATTTTATTTATTTTTTTATTTTTATATTTTGTATATTTGCGTCTCATTTAGGATCCAAACATGCCTATGTCTCACACACACACACACACACACACACACACACACACACACACACACACACACACATCTATATATATGTAAAAGTGAACGTGTCTGTGTGTCTGTGTATATTTCCCTACGCAATAACTCTGTCAATTTTTAGTCTACAGACTTGAAATTTAATATACAGGGTACTGAGATTTGGGGAAATCAATGTGAGCGGTTTTTGGCCAGAAATTTGGCGATTAAGGGGTCAAAGTTCAACGATTTGACCGTTGGGAACTATACCAAACTCCTCCGGCACTTAAAATTTTAGATATAGATTCCTTGGACATGGATCTAACTTAATAACTTGATTTGAACTCAAAACAATAAATGTTAAGGGGTCATAATAGAGGTCAAAGTTATAAAAAAATCAACCTCTGCGGTCTCTTCCAAATTACTCAGACAATTTCTGGTCTGAATATTTGAAATTTTACATAAAGGGTATTCAGAGATAGGGCATTCTTTTCATCAGTTTGGGTCGAAAATTTTTAGTTACCAATATATAAATGTATGTATGTATGTCTGTTTGCATGTCTGCCTTAAACTTTCAATAGCGGCGACGGATTTTACCAAGATTAGTATCGTTTTAACGTTCGACCTTTAATACGACAAATATCGAAAAATTGGCTAAAAGCATTAATATCTTTCCCTTCAACTAGGAACTTTTCTACAGGGGGGGGTCACTTTTTTCGCCGATATTTTTTAAAGTTATCCTCTCCTTTAGATTGTCTAGCCTTAATTTTAAAAAATGTCGCTTCCTGTTTGGCGGTGGTCGTAACAGCATGAATGTTATGTTTTACCCCGTTCTTTTCCTCCTTTACGGTACCGGTTCGAGCCTGCCTTCCTACTACCCCCCCTTTTTTTCCTCAACATACACATCCAAACACCCGAGCAACGCCGGACTGAAATGCAAGTATATCTATAAAAGTGAACGTGTCTGTGTGTCTGTGTACATTTCCCTACGCAATAACTCTGTCAATTTTTAGTCTACAGACTCGAAATTTGATATACAGGGTACTGAGATTTGGAAAAACTGATGTGATCGTTTTTCGGCCAGATATTTGGCTGTTAAGGGGTCAAAGTTCAACGATTTGACCTTTAAGAACTCTACCAAACTCCTCCGACAATTCTGGGTCTAGACACTTGAAATTTTAGATATAGGTTCCTTGGACATGGATCTAACTTAAAATCCTGATTTGAGCCCAAAGCAATAAATGTTAAGGGGTCATAATAGGGGTCAAAGTTAATATATATACTTAATTATTACTAAAATTCTTTTAATACCTACAAGCAATAGTGTTTTAGGGATCATTAGTGTAGGGGCGTCACAATTACTGTCGGGCGAGGGATTCAAACCTGGCCATGCAGTCATCTTTGACTTCATTAGTAAGGAACACACCTCTCGGCCAGCATGAAACGTAGCGAGAATTTTAGTTGAGATGAGCATTAATAAAGCGTAAATGTCATTGAAGTAGGTCTATAGTGATCAAGTTATTTTAATATCACGATCTACGCACGTGGCCTTAGTGAGTGACTTTGTTTTCATTTCAACTTACAGTGCTCAACGATAAAAAAAAACCCGGTTCTTAAAGCGATGGGCATTTTAGTTAACGGTTTTCTACGTGCTAAAATATTAGGGAGACTTTCGCGCTTTATTTTTTATGTCGGTTTTCTAATGTGGGTTGGTGTGACAAAAGATCTCTTTTTCTTTCCTTGGTGTTCTTTTGCTTCCTCTTCGATTTTGAGAGGCAGAATGAGGTCAACTTCGAAATTAAAGGAAAATCAACAGGATTTGAACGTCGAGCTAATTCTTAAATGTTCGATATTAAAAAAAGTCGTCATTTTTTTGCCCCCCCCCCATTTTATCCACTGTAACCATTCTACCGGACAGTAATGGCCACAGATTGGCTGCTAATGTCAACATGCAGACAAATGGATGGATTATAAGCTGCAGTTGAGTCGGAGATTTGAATTCAAATCAAAAGAATAAAACTCAACAAAAATAAAAGCAGATTTTAACATTGAATATAAAAAAAAAAACTTCATTTCCTTTTTTCATTAACTTTTTCTTTCTTACAAATTTATTTCTTTTTTATGAATAGTTTTGTCATTTAAGGTCAGAATTAAATGGAAAATATCTTTCCCCCCACCACCCGCCGAGGCATTACGATTATTTTATTAGAATGATCTTACCAAACTTGAAGAAGGATTTCATATGATGTGATCACAGTGGAGACGAGTTGACGAGATGAATGACGTCACTGGTTGATCTTCGTTGATTGGACAATTTAGATGCTGCTGAACGGTCGTAGGAAAGGAAAAAAAAGAATTGAAAAAAGAATAAAAAGAATTATTATTGGAGAAATATCTCTACACATCACTTAACTTTAATATATATATATATATATATATATATATATATATATATATATATATATATATATATATATATATATATATACTAGGGGGGTACCCGGCGTTGCCCGGGTGTTTGTGTTTGGGTAAATCGTTGGTCGGGTGTTTGTTTTTAAAAAAAAAACGAAGCCTTGTCGCGAGGTTGGAAAATAATAAAGCGTGAAAAAAAAGTGCGACTTGGAAGGTGCCCGTTTTTGACGAGTTAATGACGTCAACTTTGAGTGCGGGACAGTGCTTCATTTACCGCGAGTCTGTTCGCTTCTTTTTTTTTATATACGAAAAAGCTTAATGCACATGCGGCGATCAAAAATTGTTGAATATTTATCTTTTGAAAGTCGGGCAAATTAAATAGACAGGCGACCCCGGTTGTTAACTCGTAGATATTATCATTTAGCAAGATATATAGATGTTTTTTAAGAAGTTGTGAGGCGACCGATCGCTTCTCGGAAAAAAGTCTTTCTGGGACATACACGAAAATGCACACACACACACACACACACACACACACACACACACACACACACACACAAACATTTTCGCTTTTATATATATATATAGATATAGCTCATACGCACAGATCATCATATTGTTTCTAATCGTTATCTTTCAGTTGTAATAAAGTCGGCCAACTTAGCTCATATCCGTAGATCGTCATATAATGATTAGATCACTCTGACTAACGTTAAAAGCATTTAATAAGAATGAATGTTCAATTTTAACTGTATCTCCCGCGGTTGACGGTAGTCGAATGATTCAAGTCCTCGCTAATGTAGTCAGACATGACTTCTGTTGCCGGGTTTCGAATCTCTCGACTGGCATTAATCGTGGCACCCTGCACTGAGGATTCCCGAAAGGATGAAACACTAGTGTCTGTAGGTATTCAATAATTATTATAGTAAATAATATATATATATATATATATATATATATATATATATATATATATATTATGACAGCCCCTTTAAGAAATTCGTTTCTTATCGTTGAGTACTTTCAGTTGAATTAAAAAGTCGGTCAATTTAGCTCTTATGCGTAGATCATCGTATAACGTTTAGATCACTGTCTGACTGACATAAATGAACACTTAAAATTAAGATGTTTAAAATTCAACGTTATTTCAAGCGGTTAATGGTAGCTGAATGGATTAGGTCTCCGCTAATCGAGCCAGAGATGTATCGTGATACGGGGTTCGAATCGTTCGACTGGTAGTAATCGTGACACCCTGCACTGAAGATTCCCGAAAGGATGAAACACTAGTGTCTGTAGGTATTTAATTATTATAGTAGAAAATAATTTTATATATATATATATATATATATATATATATATATATATATATATATATATATATATATAAGTATGAATGTGTGTGTAAGGACATAACGACTTTCTAGTATTGTTACTTTAGGAAATTTAACAAGCAGAAAAATCATTTACTTCAATGAACAGGTACTTTTATTCTAATTGTCCTTTCTTTCGAATACTTTCGAATCAACTACTGTTTTCAACGCAATTGATTTGCTTTATTTGATCCAACATTTAAAATATTATACGCGCGAATCCTTCTTTAAAGATGACTCATACTATTTAATCCAACACTTTATTCATTTTATTTGATCCAACATTTGACTGACTGTATTTGATCCAAAATGTAACCATTCTCTTTGATCTAACATTGAACTTAATCTGTTTGATCTAACATTGAACTCACTTTATTTCATCCAACATTTGATTCACTGTATATACTCAACATTTGACTGTTTGATCTAACATTTAACTCATTCTATTGGATTAGACATTTGACGCACTCTATATGATCCACTATTTGACTCACGCTATTTTGACAAACATTTAACTCTCTATTTGATCCAACATTTAACTTACTCTATTTGGTTCAACATTTAACTCACTATATTTGATACAACATTTAACTCACTATATTTGATCCAACATTTAACTCACTATATTTGATCCAACATTTAACTCACTCTGTTTGATCCAACATTTGCCCCACGCTATTTTATCCAAGATTTGACTCATTCTATTTTAGTTAACATTTAAAACATTTTACATTCGAATCAACTCTTTCCTCGACACTTTTGAATTCTTACAGTATTAAATATCTAAGGCTTAGATCTGTTGTATTTGCTCATATTTGAGCTTCAATAGTGCGATTTTTGCAACCTTTCTAAACCAAGGACATTAACTCTTCGATACCAAAACGTAATTATTAATTTTCCCAAAGTCATTTTAATTCGTATGGAAACATTGCATTACTAAATTTCACGAGACGTGAATAAAATTCAAACTTGAATATAACTCACAAATTATTTGTCTTGTTTTACGTGTTTTGAGTTCAGTTTTTTAATAAATTTAATACTGCTTTCCCAAATTCTTGCGGCTTTAACGTTAAACGATGTTGAAGAAGCCAATACACATCTTGAATAGAGATTGGGAATAACAACTTCGAATTAAAAGAGAAGAATCCAAATTGAGTCTAATTATTGCTGTTGTATATTAGTTTATATTGGAGGAGATGATATACTAAAACGTGGCATGTGTTATCTAGTGGATGTAATATATTGCTCTTTTAACAGACAGGTAATAAACGTATAAATCGTATCTGTGTTGTTTAGATAGGAGGACATGATATTGACGTGTAAACCGAGTCATGTTATATCAGACTTATCACACGGGATATTTTTACAGTTCATATGTAAGAAGAATAATATATGCTTCATACCTTTTTTCTTGAAGATTTCTTCTGTATCTTCCCGCTGCTCCATGACGGACCATGAAGTGATCAGCACCATATAATTGAGACAACTGTTCTTATTTGTGAAACCATTAAAACAACTCTTTATATTTTTGTAATATAAATTTACTACAGTTGTCTCAAATGGTTTTCACATGATCTGCAGTTTGTCTAAATTTTCTATTCTTACAGGTCGCTACCTAGCTGTCTGTCCACTCTTGTCTAGACGTCTGTCTGCCCTGGTGGTCAATCTTCAACTCTCTCAATCTCTCCAAAACTAACTACATCACGTGTTTTCCCACGTCACCTAATTACGTGTCTCAGACAAACCTAATGTTTCCATCTAGTTATTTGTTTATCCAAATCCAAAAGAATGTTTACATCTATTTTCTATTTTCGCATTCCTTTCGCGATTTACACGTCAATCTTTTCTTCCTCAATTTAATTGTTTATTCTTCTAATCATAATAACTGATCCAGCGAGCATCCGTCGCTCAAATCAATTAATAAGAATACAATAACAATAATAATAATGTTTTGACCATTGCTCCCGCTTGCCACAGTTAACAGATACTACGCTAGATCACAGCCTAAAGGGTCATAACATTACATTGCGACGTTTCAAAAGTAATATGTCGTTACAAAAACACATGAAATTCTTCGTTACTTCCACCACGGAAGTTATGTTTTCGGTCGATTTTATTAATGTTTGCCGATTTGTGTACATAAATACATATCTCATCGCTTGACCAATCGTTACCAAACTAGGTCAAAATATTTATCGTCTTACATAGAACAGACTTAACTATGGAATGCCTAAGTCGAGGTTAGTAGCAAGGTGGATGTTACGATTTCGGCGATTACTTATAATTGCTTGTTGTCACTCAGACCTCAAGGAAACCCAACAGATTCTTCTTAAAGAGAAAGCTGTTATGGTTTCTGTGGAAACTTAGAGAGATATGATTATAATAAGAGTAGTAGTATCATAATAACTATTAATATTATTATTATTATTATTATCAGAATAATCATAATAATAATAATAATAATAGCATTATTATTATTATTATTATTATTATTATCATTATTATTATTATTAGATCAACATTTTTAGTAAATAAAATAAACAAATGAAAAACGAAAAAACTATATATATATATATATATATATATATATATATATATATATATATATATATATATATATATATATAAATGAACGTGTGTGTGTGTGTGTAAATTTCCCTACGCAATAACTCTGTCAATTTTTAGTCTACAGACTCGAAATTTGATATACAGGGTACTGAGATTTGGGAAAATCGATGTGATCGGATTTTTGGCAGTAATTTGTCGATTAAGTTCAACGATTGGGCCTTTGAGAACTTTACCAAACTCCTCCGACAATTTTGGGTCTACACACTTGAAATTGTAGATATAGGTTCCTTGGACATGGATCTAACTTAATAACTTGATTTGAGCCACAATCAATAACTTTTAAGGGGTAAGAATAGGGGTCAAATTAAAAAAAAATTGGCTGCTTTTTTTTCTGCCCAACATACACCTCCAAATACCCGGGCAACGCCGTGCACCCATACTGGTATATATATAAAAATGAACGTGTCTGTGTGTCTGTATGCCCGTCTGTCTGTCTGTGTATATTTCCCTACGCAATTACTCTCTCAATTTTTAGTCTACAGACTCGAAATTTAATATACCGGGTACTAAGATTTTGAAAAATCTATGTAATCCGTTTCGGCAAGAAATTTGGCGATTAATGGGTCAAAGTTTGACCTTTTAGAACTCTACCAAACTCCTTCGATAATTTTGGGTCTAAACACTTGAAACTTTAGATATAGGTTTCTTGGACATGTATCTAACTTAATAACTTTATTTTAGCCCAAAGCAATAAATGTTTAGGGGTCATAATAGGGGTCAAAGTTTAAAAAAAATTGACCTCGGCAGTCTCTACCTAATTACTTAGACAATTTCTTGTCTAAACATTTGAAATTTTACATAAAGTGTATTCAGAGATAGGGGAAGCTTTTTAATCGGTTTGGGTCGAAAATGTTTAGTTACCAATATATAAATGTATGTATGTATGTTGTCACGTCTGCCTAAAACTTTCGACAGAGCCGACGGATTTTACCAAGATCAGTATAGTTTTGAAGGTCGACTTTTCATACGACAAATATCGAAAAATTGGCTAAAAACATTAACATCTTCACCTTAAACTAGGCACCGTTCTACAGGGGGGGGGGGCGGTTGCTTTTGTCGCCGATATTTTTTAAATATATCATCTCCTTCGATTGTCTAGCCTTAATGTAAACCTAAATCATGTCAGGTTTGGCGGTGCTCGTAACCGCAAAGACGTCACGTTTTTCCCGTTCTTTTCCGCCTTCGCTATACGAAGCTCCGGTTAGAAGTTCCGACTATCGTTTAGGCAGTCGGGTTTCGATCCTGACTTGAGGTAGTTGTTTGTCTAGCCGCACTAATGAGCTGTGAAACTTGAAAACAGTACTATATGTGGATGATTATATATATATATATATATATATATATATATATACATATATATATATATATATATATATATATATAAGTAGGTTGTAGTTTGCTTGAAGCATTGTTGAAGAAAATTATAAGGTAAAATTAAAAGCCAAGAACAATGCGAGATTTTTTTTTATATAGAGTAAAATTAAATGCAAACAAAAGAAATAAAGTTCTTTTTTTGTTGTTTGTTTTTTCTTTTTCACACAAATTTTAACTCTAAACAACAGTAATTTTTTTTTCTGTTGTATTCAATGGTGATATAAATATATATATATCACCATTGAATGGTGATATAAATATATATATATCACCATTGAATACAACAGAAAAAAAAATTACTGTTGTTTAGAGTTAAAATTTGTGTGAAAAAGAAAAAACAAACAACAAAAAAAGAACTTTATTTCTTTTGTTTGCATTTAATTTTACTCTATATAAAAAAAAAATCTCGCATTGTTCTTGGCTTTTAATTTTACCTTATATATATATATATATATATATATATATATATATATATATATATATATATATAACTTTTAAAGGTACAAAGTCATATAGCGCTTAATAAATACACGGAAAGCCCTAGGGAACCCTTTTGAGAACAAACTGATCGGGAGTTAAAAGTTGTTTTTACACATGCATACAAAAATGAATTAAATAATCACGAAAGAACAAATACTCAGGGAATACGAGAAAACAAAAACGAATAGGAATTGATTTAAAATAATATATATATATATATATATATATATATATATATATATATATATATATATATATATATATATATATACAACCCTATAAAATGCATGTACAAATAAGTTGGAATGTGAGTGGGAACGATAAACTATATTATAGAGCGATTCCAATGATTAAATAAATTCTTTCTGTCGACAGAGAGAGGGCCTACATGAAATAATCGAAACTGACTCCAAAAACCTTTAAATGATTTTGAGAGTAAGATTCTAAACTAATCCATTTTATATGCATTAGCGCAAGCTGGATTTTTCATTAGGTGTATTGCAATACGATTAAATATGTTTTTAACTCATTTCAAAGTGTTTTTTTAAACTATTTTATTAGCTATTTGCTCATATTATAAGCTCTATTTTTATATGGTTTTATCGAGCTTTTACATCTGGCTGAGATAATTTTATAGATATTAATTCTTTAATGTTTATAATATTCTTTAATTTATCATCTTGGATCATTTTGGTAAATTTAATTGTAATTTATATATATATATACATATATATATGTATATATGTATATATATATATATATATATATATATATATATATATATATACAAGAAATTGAATTTAAACTCTGTAAATTAGAATTTTTATTTACAATAAATATCTTATTCCACAAAGAATACAAGTTTAAACTTTAATTTTTTTCCTTATTCCATAGAGTTTCAATGAATGGCTTTTATCATCAGAGAAAATTAACTTGCCGTGGAAGAATCGTTTTAACCTATACAGACAAATATGACTTCTTGTTGAAGGCAACCTTTCTAGAAGAAGCAACTCTCTGATTTAAAAAACTATAAAGTGGGAGACCAGTACCCGCATTAAGCTCGTCTGCAGTTTAACTTGTTGCTAGCTATCTTGCTCTTGCTAGTCGCTGGATCTAAGCATTTTGAACCGAGAGAGAGACTTATCTGTCGTACAAAACTAAGACTCTGTAACATCATCTGTGTACAGATACTCCCTCAGGCATTTGTCTATTAAAATGGTCCTGTGATGATGGAAGTCAATTTGGGGCTCATGGACTTTAAGTGTATGAAAGAATGGCACACCTCTGACAAGACTTTGCAATTATATATATATATATATATATATATATATATATATATATATATATATATATATGTAAACAGCTTTTGAGATTTGAAAAAAAATCACTCGACCGCCAGTCGAGTGTGAGAATTTACTCGACCGACTTTATGTCTTTGTTTCAGTCAATAATAGTAAATATTTTTACAACAATTCAAGAAATTACCGTGTGTATAATATAACAAAAAATATTTGTTTAACTCTTGTAAATCAACTATTTTATTACTACAAACTTTTCAGTAAATATTCAACAAAACGTTAAAATACAACACCAGTTTCTTTATATAGGATCATTCATATTATTGTTCCATAGAAATAAGAATCATTTCTTCGGATGCTTGACGGAACGATTCGTTTTTTTCCTCTTTCAAATGTTCGTCTTTACTTTTGTAAGCATGAAGTGTATGAAGTTGTAGCGTCGAAGAATTTTTCCCAAATGAATTTCAAAATCAGAGAGCTAAATGAAGGCGACATTTTGACTACACGCCGAATGTGTAAATTTGACCTCTTGTTAACCTTTAGCGTGAACACTCTTTTTTCAATACGATATTCCAACAGTCTCACAGCTAAGATGAAAGAATCCAAAAATGATGAGACATAGGTCAGTCTAAGTCACCAAATATTTGAAGTTTATTCGCTGGCGGGCGAGTGATTTACCGCTTTTAGTCGCTCACAGAAATTTTCAATCGACTGAGGCGACCGGTTGTGTAAAGTCTCAAAGGCTATATATATATATATACGACGAAACACGTGTCAGTGGATAATTATATTTTAAAAATAATATATATATATATATATATATATATATATATATATATATATATATATATATATATATATATAGAGAGAGAGAGAGAGAGAGAGAGAGAGAGATAGAGATATATATAGTAATTTATAAAATATATATGGCGATTAAGCTACACTGAATATTCCGCGTTTCATCCACTCTAGGACTCTTCAGGCTTATGCGCATAAGCCTGAAGAGTCATAGAGTGGATGAAACGCGGAATATTCAGTGTAGCTTAAACGCCATATATATTTTATACATTACTAACGAGCTCTACCTACGCATTGAGCACTTTTGAAGTAAATACTTAAAGTTTACGCATAAATCAATACTTTCGTATATTAATTTTATGTGAGTAAATTAAGTAGTTATATATATATATACATATATATATATATATATATACACATGTATATGTGTGTGTGTGTGTGTGTGTGTGTGTGTGTGTGTGTGCGCGCGCGCATAGGACAAGATGACGCTTCTAAAGGATTGTGGAATTTTTTTTATTACATTTCCACCGCAAACAAGGCATATTACCACTTTGATGTGGGGGGGGGGTACTATCTACTGCGATACTTTTCCAATTGTTTTTTATTTTCATAAATCCATATCTTAATATTCTAGCTGTGCAAAACGTGATGTTGAAATTGAAAAATAATTTGACTAAATACCAGTGTTGTTAAAATTGAAGTACTTTCAGCCTTAGTGACATTCATCTTCGAATAAACTCCGAAGCGGTTGAATGTGTGTGTGTGTGTGTGTGTGTGTGTGTGTTTATTGTGTGTGTATTGTGTGTGTGTATTGTGTGTGCGTGCGCGCGTGTTAGTGTGTGTGCGCATGTGTGTGTGTGTGTGTTTGTTTTATATGAAAGAAAATCTACAGCGGTTGTGTGTGCGTATGCGTGTATGTTTACATGTATATGTGTGTGTGTGTGTGTTGCGTGTGTGTATTGTGTGTGTGTGTATTGTGTGTGTGTGTGTGTTGTGGGTGTGTTGTGTGTGCGTGTGTGTATTGTGTGTGCGTGCGCGCGTGTTAGTGTGTGTGCGCATGTGTGTGTGTGTTTTATATGAAAGAAAATCAACAGCGGTTGACCGTGTGTGCGTATGCGTGTATGTTCACATGTATGTGTGTGTGTGTGTGTGTGTGTGTGTGTTTCTTTATAGTAAAAAGGCACACCTGTTAGGTGTCGATTCTATTGTTTACATTTGCACATATGCATGCGTTTGCGTACCTGTTTCAATCATTTCTATTTATATTTACCGACTTGTAAAGACACGGAAATAGAAAAGAAAATGCAAAAACCACGTTTATCTCCAACGGGTTCAGTCAGTGCAGCTGGCGAAGTGTTTTTATATGTCTTTAAAAATACGAGAATATAAAAAGAATAAATAAATAACAAATGTTTTGAGAAAAAAAAAGACAATGAATAAAATATTTCTTTTTTTTTTTTCTTAAGGAATGTAAAGATGAAACGCACATTGAAGTCACTTTTTTTAACAAAATTGAAAAATCTACAGAAAACCGTAGAGTAAAAAAATAAACTTAAAAACAACGCAAACAAGATTTGAAAAACAACGCAAACGAGATTTGAGCGATATTTAAACGAGATGTGGCGAGAATTGTTGGGTTTAAAAATGGGAGATTAAAAATTAGTATAGGGAGAGAGGAGTAATGGAGGAAAATGGACCACAGAGGGGGAGTGTTGAAGAAAATAAAGGAAAAAAGAGGAGCGCGAAGGAGACAAAAGTGAGAAACAAAAGGAAGATGTGGAAAAGAAAGAGGAGATTATGCAAGGGTGCTTGAGCTGATAACTAATGAGCACACCCCACAATATAAGTCTAACCGCATGTCGCACCAAACCCTAATTAAGAAGCAAGTAAATAATAATAATAATAATAATAATAATAATAATAATAATAATAATAATAATAATAATAATAATAATTTTAATAAACTCAAGAAAACAGTAAATGCAGACTCTGTGGACAAAGAAACGAAACGATAAACCATATAGTAAGTGAATGCAGCAAACTGGCCCACAAAGAATGCAAGAACATACACGACTAAGTGGGAGTACACTAGGAATTATGCAAACAACTGCATCTCGAACGCACAGACAAGTGGTACAAACATAAGACGACAACAGTACTGGAAAACGAGAATCACAAAATCCTATGGGATATGGACATAAAAACTGATAAACCCATCGAAGCAAGAAAACCAGATGTCGTAATAATTAACAAGAAAGAAAAGTCCTGTCAAATCGTAGACTTTGCTGTCCCAGCTGACTACAAGGTGAATATCAAAGAAAAGGAGAAACGGAGCAAATGCACATAGCTAGCCAGAAAGCTTAGAGAATATGGAAGATGAAGAAAATCAAGATAATACATATAATAGTAGGAACACTAGGAACAATTCCGAAAAACTTTGGAAAAACAAAATGAGAGAAATTGGAATCAGAGGAAAAACTGCAAAGAAACAACGAATAACAATAATGAAAACAGCTGAAATATATATAAAAAAAAAACTTGGATGCAGATATTAATACACATGAACCATGTGGGCCAAACAAACTGCTGCAGAGGCAAAACATGAAACACGTTACAGGGAACCAAGAACACTGAAGCTGCATATCTACAAGTTCTCCATCTCTCACCAACCCCCTCCATTGCCCCATCATCGCCCCCCCCCATTGTGATACCAAATAGCGGAGAAGAAGAATAAAAAGACCAAGGAGAGAGCCCTGACCAGACCTCCGCTGAACAAGCGCGAAGAAAACTGGGACTTTGGGAAGACCTAATGGCACTCAAATTCCAGTGGAGACCAATGGCCGCTGCTAGCGAGAAGTCAATGGTGAGAGGCTGTTGTGATAACGCAAATTCATTTACAAATGTTATTGAAGGAGGTGAATAGTGCTGGAAATCTGGAGGGACTTGTCACTCTGATTCCAGGGAACACAACGGGTTTTCAATGCGAGATCATTGATGACCTATGTGGAAGCTTCTTGTGAGCCAACATTAGTAATAATAATAATAATAATAATAATAATAATAATATCCCTATTCCCATCATCTCTCCGTTTCCCCTTCCTTTCCCTTCTCCCTTCTTTTCCCTTAACCCTCGTTTTCCCTTATCCCTTTTTGTCTCTTCTTCCCCTCTATCCCCCTCCCAAAAAACAACTGGCTTCAGCACGACTGGCACCTCACCAAATAGTCGAAAGGTCAAGGAGGGTGAAAAGAGCGATGAGAGAAAGCACTAATCAGGCCTCCAGTGGATGAGTGCGAAAATGACTGGGACTTTGCGAAGGTTTATTGCCACTCAAATTCCACTGAAAACTAATAGCCACTACTAACGATAAATCAGTGGTAAACGGTTGCTACGATAACGTAAATTAATTTGCAAATGGTATCGAAAGAGGTGGAGAGTGCTGTAAATCTAGAGAGGCTTGTTATCATTCAGACTCCAGGAAACACCACACGTTGTTCTCAAAGAGAATTCTTTGATGATAGCCTTCGTGAAAACTGTCAACGAGTGAATAGTAATACTAATTACTTAAAATTGACTACACATTTTATGAAGGAAATGTCAGATCAAAGTATTGTGAATGGGACTGGAACTCAAAATGAATAGCCAACGCCCGGTAGGTATATCTTGGAAAAAAAGCAAGAACCCGGTTATCATCCTTCAACTGCTGGAATAAAGTAATCATGGAGTACTTCTTTAGAAGCAATCCTTATGATGAAAATGGAAAGCCTATCAGGGGTACGTATGTTTAGAGAGTGGAGAGAATGAGGAACGGTTGAACTAACAGAACAATGCGTGTGTGATCAGGAAATGAGGAAACGACAGATAAAGAAGTGGAAGATGTGGCTGGAGCGGCAGGAAAGAAAGCGTTAACAAGAGACGAGGTAAATGTTAACGACGGGGGAACCGATGATGAGGTGCTGGAAGGAAAGGAGGACGCCAGAGGAGATGACAGATAAAGAAGTGGAAGACGTGGCTGAAGCGGCAGAAAAGAAAGCGTTAACAAAAGACGAGGTAATAGTTAATGACGGGGAAACTGATGATCAGGTGCTGGAAGAAAAGGAGGACGCTAGAGGAGAGGACAGATAAAGAAGCGGAAGATGTGGCTGCAGCGGCAGGAAAGAAAGCGTTAACAAGAGACGAGGTAAATGTTAATGATGGGGGGAAACTGATGATCAGGTGCTGGAAGAAATGGAGGACGTGAGAGGGATTATTGAAAGATTCAAAGAGATTATGGTGAGAGGCAAGAGAAGTGATGGAATCATGTCTAAGAAAGTAAAAAAAAAAAAGGAAAACGCTGAATATTCAGGGAAGCCAAAGTAAACGAAGCAATGAAATATGTGAACTACATGATCACCAAACAAACAAAACAATTGATCGCAGCAGGAAGTATTTGAACTGCGGAAAAATTCGGATTGAAAAGACGTGAAAAAGAAGAATAAAAGATGATATAAAACAGTTAAGACAGCGTGCGAACTTACTTAAATGGGTTGGAAAAATATTGCGTGTAAAGAAGATAGAGGAATCTACACAACTGAAAGGATGAAATAAAATTAGATGAAATGAAACAAAGAACGCAAAGGCGAAGAAATACGAAATTGCATCACAAATTGACCGAATTCGGTGAATTTGAAATGCAAGTCCCGAACGAAGCACGCATGGACGAACAGTGCTCTGCAAGAAGAACACATCAAAGGACACTGCAGTTGATAACCATCTGCCTTGCATTGATAACGATACTGCTTACAAACGAGATTTATTAATATCCGAGACAGCAAGAAATCTTAGCAACAAAAAGGATGTAGATAATGTACCTATTTACTATACCTCCCCACGGGACAGAGTTAGACACCAGGGTCGTTTTTTAACGTGGAGAAAAGGTACAAACATAAAAATTGTCTCAGTCGTGAAGGATTTCTCCTCCACCGAAAGAGAACAAGAAATAGAAGTGCAGCATCTGAAGAACAGATGGTATTTATTTGCTCCCCCACTGAGCAAATAAGGCACAAGGCCGTTTTTAATGTGAGGTAAAAACCAGCTCCCCTAAAAGTAGGCAAAAAGGGGGCACTCTGGTTACCAAAAATAATAATTGTCCCAGTATAGAGGGTTTCCCCTCCATTGACTGGTACAAATTATCTTAAGTGCAGCATCTGAAGAACAGATGGTATTTATTTGCTCCCCCACTGAGCAAATTAAGCACAAGGCCGTTTTCAATGTGAGGTAAAAACCAGCTCCCCTAAAAGTAGGCAAAAAGGAGGCACTCTGGTTACCTAAAATAATAATTGTCCCAGTATAGAGGGTTTCCCCTCCATTGACTGGTACAAATTATCTTAAGTGCAGCATCTGAAGAACAGATGGTATTTATTTGCTCCCCCACCGAGCAAATTAGGCACAAGGCCGATTTTTAATGTGAGGAGTGAAGGGAGGGGGAAGGGAAAAAGGGGACCAGCTCCCGAGAGGTGGGAAATGGGAGCTGGTTAATGGTCAGGCATGTGGGGTTGCCCCCACATCTGGTCTTTGCTAGTCATAGCTAGTCATAGCCTGCAGCATCTGCCGGAACAGATGGTATTTATTTGCTCCCCCACTGAGCAAATTAGGCACAAGGCCGTTTTTAATGTGAGGTAAAAACCAGCTCCCCTAAAAGTAGGCAAAAAGGGGGCACTCTGGTTACCAAAAATAATAACTGTCCCAATATAGAGGGTTTCCCCTCCATTGACTGGTACAAATTATCTTAAGTGCAGCATCTGAAGAACAGATGGTATTTATTTGCTCCCCCACCGAGCAAATTAGGCACAAGGCCGATTTTTAATGTGAGGAGTGAAGGGAGGGGAAAGGGGAAAAGGGGACCAGCTCCCGAGAGGTGGGAAATGGGAGCTGGTTAAAGGTCAGGCATGTGGGGTTGCCCCCACATCTGGTCTTTGCTAGTCATAGCTAGTCCTAGCTAGTCATAGCTTGCAGTATCTGCCGGAACAGATGGTGTTTATTTGCTCCCCCACCGAGCAAATTAGGCACAAGGCCGATTTTTAATGTGAGGAGTGAAGGGAGGGGGAAGGGAAAAAGGGGACCAGCTCCCGAGAGGTGGGAAATGGGAGCTGGTTAAAGGTCAGGCATGTGGGGTTGCCCCCACATCTGGTCTTTGCTAGTCATAGCTAGTCCTAGCTAGTCATAGCTTGCAGTATCTGCCGGAAAAGATACTACACTTTGATCTTGGCCCGAAGGCCAAGTTCTGATAATGTAGTAAAGGACATTGTAAGATATTATTCACACGGATACGGATATCATGGATGGGTTATCGCAAATCATATAATCTAGTTCCACATAACTGAACAAGGAATCTACGGAAATATTTGAGATAGCGGCGAACGCGAGAGATTTCTTAGAAGCAAGTATGAGACAAAGGAAGGTTTCATTGACATCAAACGGAGAAAAGAAAGGGTTTTAAGGGGGACAGCTTGTCACCATTGTTATTTGTCTTTAGTATGGCTACCTTGTCGTTCATATTACGAATTGTGTTTCATGAGTAGGGAAAAAAAAGGTGACGGCTAAAACATTTATTTATAGATGACTTCAATTTTTATGCAAAGAACGAAGACCAGCTAAGTATTTTGTACGGACTGTTCAAATATTTAGTAACGACATATAAAGAAGTGCAGTGCCTGAACATTAAAAACAATAAACATTGTAGAAATCGAAGAATATTAAAGCTTTTTGAAAAAGGAAATGATAAAAAAAAGATTAACGAAGAAGGATACACTTATTTAGTGATTGTGGAATTAGAAAAAAAAAAAAGAGAGAAGCTGAAATGAAGGAAATAATAGGAATTGAATACAAGAGAAACCTACGTTTCCTGCGTCGAGATTGAATAAGAAAAAATATTCGCAGTCAACACATGGGTAGTAGCTATAGGGAATATTAAATGGGAAGAAAATAAGCTGAAAAATATGGACATGAAGGCAACGAAAACTATGACAATAAATGTTTCACCCAAAGAATGATGTCGATGGGTTATATGTGAAAAAAAAAAAACGGAGGACGAGGACTAATAGGTGTAGAACGATGCTTATGAGAAGAATAAATTAGTCTGAAAGTTTACGCCTCCAAATGCAAAGAAAAATTTATCAAAGGTGTGTCAAAATTTGAAAAACTGCAAGAATTTAAGACAATAAGAGGTGCGTGAGAGGTGCGTGAGAGGTGGTGAGAGGTGGTGCGAGGTGCGTGAGAGGTGGTGAGAGGTGGTGAGAGGTGGTGACAAGTGGTAAGAGGTACGTGAGAGGTGGTGAGAGGTGGTGAGAGGTGCGTGAAAGGTGGTGAGATGTGGTGAGAGGGGCGTGAGAGGTGGTGAGTTAAAGAAATCTGGGGAAACTTGTTGTCACTCAAACTCCAGGTAACACCACAGGTTGTTCCCAAAGGGAAATCTTTGATGTAAACTTGTGTGAAAACTCCTTGTGAGTTAATAATAATAACATTATTAATAATAATAATAATATTAATAATAATGATAATGATAATTATAATAAAAATAATAATGATAATAAAAATACTAATACTACTACTAATAATAATAATATTCATAAAATAATAATAATAATAATAATAATAATAATAATAATAATAATAATAATAATAATAATAATAATAATAAATAAAAAGAGGAGTTCACTTGGCAAAGACGAACTGGATTTGTATATATATATATATATATATATATATATATATATATATATATATATATATATATATATATATATATATATATATGTATGTATGTATACTAAAAATTAACAGGACTGCAACTTCTTTCCCAAAAATCAAGGAGAAAAGGAAATTTCGCTATACATTTTCCCGATTTGTTTTTGTATCTTAAACTTTTAGCTGGATGGGAACTTATCCTCATCCCCCACCTACAACCAAAATAGGGAAAAAGCAATTGGACTTATACTTCATATAATACTTTTTTTATACCACAAAGAAAGTAAAACAATACTCTCGTAATGGGCATTCTTCTAGTATTTAGCAATTACATTGATTGCTTTCTTCATCGTTATTATTAGTCGCAGGTAGGAAACATCAAATAGATTGAAGCTCAAATTAGCACCTGTCTTTACGGTCGAAGGCATATATTGCCAACAGGTGGTTTCGGGTTAAACTAAATAAAATTAAAGAAATAAAACTATAATTTGTTTATTTTCCGATTTAATGGAACTCATCAAAAGTAACGCTAAACAGTTTAATTCCTTGTCTTCTGTGATTAACATAATTTAAAATGCAAAAAAGTAGAATTATACGCAATATACTTCAATAAGTTACCAGACTTTTTTGTACAAGCATTTAAAATTGTCGTGGACACTTGAAAATTCAGTATGTTATTGCTATACATATTATGAGATGACTGACCATTTCAAGCTCAAATGAATAGCTACAGCAGGAATTTGAATACATCCTACTAAAGCCTGGTTGTTACAGCTAGTGAATTTCAAAAATGCAATCTGAGCGCGGAGACACTTTAGAAGAACGATATGCAATAAAATTCTGTTTTAAGTTTGCAAAACTGCCACTAAAACGTATGGAATGCTTCAGACTGTTTTAGACCATCTTGAATGAATTGAGCATCAGTTCTTGAGTGGCTTAAGAGATTCAAGGAAGATAGGGAGCCTATGAGGGATGAGAGGTGTGGGATGAGTAAGGAAGTCAGAACACCAGAGTTGATTGGCCAAATAAAGAATTTCATGAATAAGAACCGTCCTGTGTTTATAGAGACATTAAGTGCACAGTTTGATGTCAGTGTGGGAACTGTCACACAATTATTCGCGAGGAACTGAAGATGCGGAAGATTTACGCAAAGTCTGTCCCAAGGGTGTAGTCTACCACTCAATCCTTGTCAAATGACATTTTACTACCAAGACAGTTCTTAAACCTTCCTATAGTCATGATATTGCTCTCTGTGACTTTTGGTTATTACCTAAGCTCAAGAAAAACATTAGAAGCTCTCATTATGAGACAATTGAGGAGATGAAAGAGGTTATGTAAAGGGTTGTTGAAGGAGATTTTAACGAAGATGACTAGAGTTTCATGTGTGTCAATAAAAGTGCCCACACGTGAAAAGTCTAGAAACTTTTTGAAGGTACCACGTATATATTTGTAGGCGGTGAATGAGTTGTCTTTTTTTCTGGCTCAAATCAACTCAAGTTAACTATTGCGCTTCAATGTTCTTTGTGCTTTTTATGATTATTGGTGTAGCTTTATTTAAAAGAGCTCTTATTAAACATTCCATAAAATATATTACCCGGGGGAAATGCTTACTGATGCGATGTAGAAACTTATTCTCCATCTAAGTTTTTAGCATTAAAGGGGGGTGTAAACCAAATCATCTTCTTATTCAAAGTTTTAGGTCTATTTGCTTTGTTTCTAAAATTTTATGTTTTATAGCAACATTCTGTGTGGGGTATAGATATATATATATATAAAATACGTTTCTATGTGCTGGAAACGTGTTCATCTTAAATTCTATGCAATTGTGCAGAATGTAGAAACTATGCATAAACAGAATAAATTGTAATAGTTAGATTAAACCAATTACAACTTAGTAAGAGAACCCAATCGTAAAGCAAACAAAGAATAAAACTCGCTGCTTTTGTTTCTATTTACTTGCCGACCCACAAGGGCAGAGTAGAAAAAATGTAGGTTTTTAATAAGGGCAAAAGCCATCTCCCCAAACAGGGACGCTCTGAATCGGAACAAAAATTAAAATTGTCTCAGTCATGAAGTATTTCTCGTCCACCAATCTAAGACAGAAAAGGTTAAGTGTAACATCAGAACAGGTACTTCACTCTGATCTTGGCTTTATTGTTATTGTACAACAACATTTATTTCCTCGTTGTTACTGTCGTGACGTCGCCCACCTGATCTAGAACGTTTTCTTTGTATATATATTTCCCGAAATAGCTCACTTCTTGCAAATAAAAAAAATGTCTTGGATTTATTTTACGTAATGTACATTTTGTTGCAATTTAAAAACATTATCTTTCATCTAGCAATTAATGATATAGATATATAATTATGTTTTTAAAGTGCAACAGAATGTACATTACATAAAATAAATCCAAGGTAATTTTTGATTCAATTTAAATTAAATTTTTATACTTTACTTTGTAAAATTTATAAAAGTGCACTTTGAAGATAAATAAATTCAAATTGAATCTTGTAACTTTATTTTTAAAGCCAATAGTAAAAACATTTTGTTTAACAATTTTCATGCCTTGGATGAAATGCTTTTCTAACTTGTATATATATATATATATATATATATATATATATATATATATAGAGAGAGAGAGAGAGAGAGAGAGAGAGAGAGAGAGACAGTCAGACAGACAAAGACAGAGGGAAAGAGAGAAAGAGAGACAACAGACAAAGACAGAGGGAAAGAGAGAAAGAGAGACAACAGCGGGGTTACTATCTTTAAGAGCATATCTGAGAAAATAGACCACATACTGTCTGCACATCCCTCGGCTAACATCCACATCTGTGGTAACTTCAACCTCCATAACGTGGAATAGCTGACTCATTCAAATAAGACAGACGATGAGGGGAGATTTTGTCATGATTTTGCCATTGCTTATGACCTCACTCAGATTGTTCGCGAACCCACCCGTGTGCCCGATACACCCGGTCAATATGCAAGCCTCCTAGACCTTTTTCTCTCAACTTCCCCTGAGCTATGTTCATGTTCCGTTCATTCTCCTCTAGGATCCTCCGACCACTCCGTCGTATCAGTTAAGATAAAAACGAAATGTAAGAAGTCCCCAGACGTACCCCTCCACCGTACTGTATACTGATATTCTATGGTTGACTGGGATAGCTTCCGTACATTCATATCTGATTTACCTCTGCACTCCATGTTTAAAAAGGAAGTGTACTCTATAGTATCAGATCTGACCGAATGATTAATTGTAGGCATAGACCAATTCATACCATCTACAAAATTCCAACAAAAACCTAACAGCCAGCCATGGTTCTCCCCAGAATGTGCTGCTGCTATCGTGCACAGAAATCACTTTTTCCATAGCTACCAACGTAATAGATGATCTGAAACTAAAGCTGCTTTCAGGACTGCCAGCAACCACTGTAAAAGAGTAATAAAAAATGCAAGAGAGCTATATGCCCAGTCTGTTAAATCCAAGGTAGCTGATCAGCGGCTTGGTTCCCACCAGTTTTGGCAAATAACAAATAGGATCCTGAACAGAAGTGTGCGTTCTATCCCAACCATTATCAATGGACCAGAGGTCATCTCGTCAGCGTCAGACAAGGCCAAACTATTTGCAAAGAACTTTGCAGCTAATTCTACCCTATGCGACGAAGGCCATCAACTCCCCATATTTCCTCCTATAACACAGACCAAGCTAGGTAACATACAAATATCCGTGCATGAGGTCGCCAAGCTAATCAAGAACCTAGATTCCAGTAAAGCAACTGGCCCTGATGGCATCCCGATTATAGTGTTAAAAAAGCTTAAACCAGAACTTGCTCCCATACTTACGAAACTATTTAAGCGCTGCCTTAAGGAGAAGTGCTTTCCGACTCCCTGGAAGACCTCATCAATTTGCCCTGTATTTAAGAATTCAGGTGATAAGTCATCTCCCTCTCAGTACAGAACAATAAGTCTTCTGTATGTTATGAGTAAGTTGCTGGAATCCATACTAAATAGAGAAATAGTAAACCACCTCAGCAGGAATAACCTTCTTAGTGACACACAATATGGTTTCCGCTCTGCAAGATCTACCGCAGATGTGCTGACGGTTATATCCCACAGGATTAATGAATCTCTTGACAAAGACTTCCTTTCTAGGGCAATTGCTCTTGACATATCAAAGGCCTTCCACAAGGTATGGCATAAGGGTCTACTTCACAAGATTTCCAGCTACGGTATAACTGGAAATGTTTTCTCTCCGATAGGCTCATAAGAGTAGTGGTAGATGGACAAAAATCGGAGGCCTGCAATATAAATGCTGGAGTCCCTCAGGGGTCAATCCTGGGCCCAACTCTCTTCCTGATCTACACCAATGACCTCCCTAAACACATACTTAAATCATTCGTTGACATCTATGCTGATGACACGACCATCAACGGCAACACATCAAAGGCTGTAAATGACAAAGTGCTCTCTGATGCTCTCTCCGCTGATCTCGAGTGCGTGGTTCAGTGGGGGAAGACGTGGCTGGTTACCTTTAATGCATCCAAAACCAAACTCCTATCCTTATATCATCAACGCTCTGATCCCCATCTGGCATCAATTGTGATGGATGGCTCTCGACTGGGTGAGGCCCCGTGTTTTGACAAGCTTCTGGGTTTGACCTTTACTCCTGATCTGAAATGGAACACGTACATCAAGTCGGTTGCCAAGGTCGCTGGAAAGATGGTGGGATCTTTCTACCGCTCCAGAAGATATCTCACTACTGATGCAATTCTCTATCTATATAAAAGCCAAGTATGGAATACTGTTGCTATATCTGGGCAGGGGCTGCTAAAAACAGCCTATCCTGCCTTGACAAAGTACAAAATAGACTTCGTGGCTTAGTGGGGATGCCCTTTTCTCTACCCTGCAACCTCTCTCCAACAGAAGAGACGTTGCGAGCCTATCCTTGTTTTATCGTTATTTCCATGGCAGGTGCTCGTCTGAACTCCAATCTCTGGTCCCCCCCTCGCCAATCTTTCACGAAAAACACCCGTCTAGCTGAATCCACTGTGAAAAATTTCCCCCACTCTATATCTGTGCCTAAATCAAAACGTGGATTCTATGAACAAAGCTTCTTTCTTAGAACTGCACGCATGTGGAACTCTGTTCCGTCTGCCTGGTTCCCACCGGACTACACCTTGGATGTCTTCAAGTCCAACGTTAAAAAATTGCTAATGAACCGCCCCCTTAAGTAAACACTTCATCAAATCTCCACACTAACGTAATGTACTTACAATAACCCTTATCCCTGAGTGGCTTCCGGGCCTTGATAAGTGATGATCACTGTGTAAAAAAAAGAAAAAAAGAGGTACAAGCAAAATGGCAAATAACCTAGAAAATGATATATAAAAATTAACTTTTAAATTTCAAAGTTTAAAGAAATCGAAATCTTTCCATTTTTTTATGTCAGATAATACATTTGGCAAATTTTGGAACTGATCTTAAGTATTTTCAAACGTTAGCGAAGATCGGCGCTCTCCAAGTGCACATAAACTACATTAAAAAAGAAAAGAAACAAAAAAAATGCACCCCAAAAACACTTTACATTTCAATTGTCATCAAAGTTATTAAAGTCAAATTTATTTTTTTTTTTTTTGTGCAGCGTAGCATTTTCTTGGAATCGAAATTACTGCGTAGTTGTTTGTCCTTGTGAATCGTCACCCGCACCCACATAACTACCCTGCCACGTACTTACCTACATCTACCACATCAAATAGTCCGCCTCACTCATGCACCCAACAATAACGCCTTCTAGTGTGTGTCCACCAACGTACGAGCTGCAGGCATTGTCATGTCACGTGTCGTGTGCTATAGAAGCCAAAGACTCAGTTTCTGCACACTCAACTGACAACTGCTTTTAACCTTTCCAGGGCACTTAAATTTTCGTAGTGTTTTTTTGTTTTTTTTCTAATCAGTGTATAAATAGATATACGGATAAAAAACAACCATGAACTCAACAAACGCGCGCGCGCACACACACACACAGACACACACACACACACATATATATATATATATATATATATATATATATATATATATATATATATATATAGAGAGAGAGAGAGAGAGAGAGAGAGTAACCTGGATATAAAAACCCCTAATATAAGAAGCACAGATATAAGGGAGATTTTATCTGGTCCCAAATTAAAGCGTGTGTTGAATACAGTGTAACCAGATATGAGTGGAACCCGGATATAAGAGGGATGCAGGGGAGGCAGAAGAAGTCTTCTTCATCCGGGTTACACTTAGAAAAAGATAAATAATAAGGAAGAAAGAAATTGGATTGTATTCTTCTTTTTTCTTTTAATAAAATAGTTTCGCATCTTTAACGTGTTCACAAACGATTTAATCTGTTCATCGAAAGTTTATAACTTCCTACTGCTGCTTCCAAGAGCTTTAATACCAATAACTATATATATATATATATATATATATATATATATATATATATATATATATATATATATATATATACTAGTGTATGTAGCTAAAAATATTATCAGTATACACACAGAGGCACACACACACACACACACACACACACACACACACACACACACACATATTTGTTTATTATGATTTTTTCCCCCATTTTCTTCTCAGTTTCTTCTAGCTGGGGATGGGGGTATCCTACCGGATGTCAACTTATATATTCCAACCGATAAATATTTTTTAAGATTTCGGTCGCCCTTTTTACGTGAGAGATCATTTTTTTTTTTACTTGTTTAAAATTAAAATATTTCGGAGGTATATTCCTTCGTTACAATTTCTGGACTATCAACGCGATGGTTCTAGATTTAATTCTCGGTTAGGAAAAGGTGCTAGTCTAGCCGCACTGATGAGTTGTGAAACAACGAAATGGTACCTTATGTGGATGAACACACACACACACACACACACACACACACACACACACACACACACACACACACATATATATATATAAGTTCTGACAATGTTCTTTTATTTAAAGTATTCAGGAAAATATCCTTTCGAATTCTGTTAAGAAAAATTTAAATTTCATTTCAATTTCATTTCAATTCAAGAAAGAAGAATGCGCATCTTGGGTTGATTTCCAGCAGCCTCTTAACTCTCGCTTCCCTTTAATTTCACATTCCATGAGCGATGTTTGTGATAATGTAATGTGACACGCGTTTTCACACAGGACCCAACACGTTGTATACAGAGTACGTCGCAACGAATATAAGACAAGTAATAACTCGACTCAATTTTCTTGTAACAACGACATTTGTTTCCTCGTTCTCCCGCAATGCGTGACTTCTCTTTATGGCTTTTACGTCTAACACTTCATGGAATAGTTTTTTGACCTTTGATTAGTACTTTTTTTTTTCTTTTCTTACAGTTCCGTTCATCAAGCAGATTCATAACTTGTCTGGAACGATTTCCTTTAAAGAAAATCCAGAAACTGCATTAAATAAAACCCTAAAATAAATACCAACACTTCTTAAGCTAACACCCCATCGAAACAAGTAGGCCTTGAATTCCAAATCCAACCAAATCGCACAACACGAATTTATTCATTATCTTGAGCTTGCGCAATCTACAATTTAACAGCGATTAGCACGGTTCTACAATACGCTTAAACATGATATTTTAATTAATGCAGGTTGCTTATGTATTATTAGAGAATAAATCTTTGCCCGTTGGACTAATTCGCAAAACTAAAATAAATAATAATAATGATAATATCATTCGTTAAATTTTGTCTGTGCTTGTTTATAATATCACGTCAGCTGATATTTAGGCTTGACGATGAATGCCCTGGAAGAGTCCCTTCTGATTAATATTATTATATAATACGCAAACGAAGAAATAATTTGCGGCGATTTTAAATGACGCCTTGTCTTTTATCATAAATTCAACATATTAATAAGAAAAAATTAAAATAATCTGACAAGATACACCCGGGATTGAATAGGGAATCATTCGAACTGTAGTTGAATGATTCTCTATTAATGAGCTATATCTCTGGGTTATAATGAATTTGTCTTTATGAGAAGAAATGATTTGCTGAGATTTTGTTATTTCCGTTGGCCAGTGTAACGTAAACTATTTCCCTGTAAAAATTCTTCTATTTTTCTTTTATTTAGAAAATAGAAATGGGATTTTTTTTTTCAGTATAAATCGGATGAATTCATATACAAAACATATCTAAAAATAAAGCCAGTATGGCTGAAATTTGCAAAAGATAGGCTCAACCGTTGGAATCTATGAGGAAGGTCCTCTCTCTCACACACACACCAAATGAGTGTGATAGATAGATAGATAGATAGATAGATAGATAGATAGATAGATAGAGATACATAACTAATAAGGAATGGTTTGAGAACTCATAGTTAATACGAAATAAAAAAGATACGGGTTCGAAAGTAATCAAGAAATTGTATTAAATAAAACCCTACCTGAGTGGCTTCCGGGCCTTGATAAGTGGTGACCTTCGTGCAAAAAAAAGAAAAAAAAATCTCTGAATGAGCTAGACTAAATGTCGTCCTAAATAGTTGCACATTGGAAATTTTCTCTAATAAATGTAGAATGACGACGCACGTTCCATGGATTGTTGATTTTTTTTTTCTTGGTCAATTTAACCACGATCTTCTCTATTTTGTCACACACCCAGGATTTCAAAGACATTTTGTTTCAGACATTCTACATTTCTGTCTCGTTTAATGCGTAGACAGTCTGAATATTTTCTAGCAAACCACATGCAGAAAGAAAACCAACCTTTTATATATTGCCTATTCTCTTTCTCTCTCTATCTTTCACACACACACACACACACACACACACACACACACACACACACACACACACACACACACACACACAGATATATATGATTAAATATGCAGCAATAACATAATTTTACACTCTTGAAAATCACCCCTTCTCAGGTACATGCTATTATAAAAAACCTAGACACCTCTAAAGCATGTGGACCAGATCTCATCCCGGCTGTGCTATTAAAAAAATGCTCTGCCGAGGTTGCTCCAGTTCTGTCCAAACTTTACAATAAATGCCTTAACGAATCTTGTTTTCCCGACTGCTGGAAAACCGCCTCTGTGGTACCAGTCTTCAAGAATTCTGGTGAAAGAACTGACCCACTAAATTATCGCCCCATTAGCCTCCTCCCGCTTTTCGCCAAAATATTTGAGTCCTTAGTTAATAAAGCCCTAGTCCAGCACCTAACAGCTGCTAAACTCTTGACTGACAAACAATATGGATTCAGGCAAGCCCGTTCAACAGCAGATATCTTAACTGTAGTTTCTGAACGTATATACCGTTCATTGGATAAAACAGGGGAGGGTAGAGCGGTGGCCCTTGATATATCTAAGGCTTTTGGCAGGGTATGGCTCGATGGTCTTCTAAGGAAAATTAGATCATATGGAATCACTGGAAGAATTCATAACGTAATTAAATCCTTCTTAAGTAATAGAAAAATCAAAGTTGTCCTCGACGGACGTACATCCAAACAATATGACATAAATGCGGGAGTGCCTCAGGGGTCTATTCTTGGACCTCTATTGTTCCTGATATTCATAAACGACCTCCCTGATAATATTGTTTCGGAGATGGGTATATTTGCCGATGACACCACTCTCTATAACAGATATGAGGGGAAAACAAATGAACACATATCCAAGAAAATGGCAGAAACACTAGAGGATGACCTCCAATCCGTAGTGGAATGGGGACAAAAATGGTTGGTCTCATTCAATGCTGCTAAGACTAAGCTTGTTTCCTTCAATAACTACAAGAAACCTTCTCTACCACCAATAGCAATGGCCAAGAACACATTGCCTGAGAGTACTTCTTTTAAACTCCTCGGGCTAACGTTTACAGGGAATATGAACTGGAATAGATACATTGAGAGCATTGCCAAGGCTGCTGCAAGGAAGGTTGGCTCCCTCTACCGTGCTAGAAAACTACTTACGCCTGCCAGTATCCTATACCTCTATAAGGCAACCATTCGCCCATGTATGGAGTACTGTTGTCACATCTGGGCTGGTGCATCTGCTGCTTGTCTCTCGCTCCTGGACAGGGTTCAAAAAAGAGTCGCAAACATGATAGGTCCTGAACTGTCATCTGGGCTTCAACCTCTGTCCCATCGACGAGATGTTGCATCCCTCTGCCTGTTCTACAAATACTTTAATGGTGAATGCTCTGACGAACTGCAAACACTTGTACCTCCCCGACGTAACTACCCCCGACAAACCCGACAAGCTACTAAGTCTCATCCCTTTACAGTGGAGATCCCTAGGTGCAAGAAAGCCTTTTACTCCAATAGTTTCTTCCCCAGAACTGCGGGTCTTTGGAACTCCCTTCCGGGATTCTGCTTTCCCAACTGCAATGATATGCAGAAGTTCAAGTGTAATGTTAACAAACATCTTTCTACTCTTCTCCCTTCATAATGACCCCGCTAATTAATTCCCTAATAGTAGCCCCCTGCTTCAAAGTGGCACTGTGCCTTGTTTGGGGTGAAAATTGGATTAAAAAAAAAAAAAAAAAAAAAAAAACTCTTGTTAGTGAGAATATTAACCAATATTGTAATGGCTACCTTTAGAAAAGTAATAAATGACCAACTGTGAAAACCTAATGTTTGGAACTTTGACAATTATATATATATATATATATATATATATATATATATATATATATATATATATATATATATTAGCGATTAGATCACTGTCTGACTGACGTAAAGAACATTTAAAATTATATTGTGTAAATTCAACGTTATTTCACGCGGTTAATGGTAGCCGAATGGATACGATCTTTGCTAATCGAGCCAGAGATGTCTCGTGTTGCCGAGTTCGAATCGTTCGACTGGTGTTAATCGTGACACCCTGTACTGGAGATTCCCGAAAGGATGAAACACCAATGTCTGTAGGTATTTAATTATTATCGTAAAAAAATAATTATATATATATATATATATATATATATATATATATATATATTAAGATACGGATTATAGACTTATAATTTGAATAGGTTAGCCTAGACTTAATTGGTTTTGTGTAATTAATAAATAAATCATAAATGCATATTAGGAATTTGCAAAACTTAAAACTTTGCATTAAAATATCGAACGTATTGGGTTACCTCCCTTTTAACCTTATGAATACATATTAGGATTCTGGTAACTTATAATTCAACAAAACCTTTAAAATTTCAAATGTTTATTAATATTAAACGATTAAAATATCCTGTAACCGATTATTAATATGAATGATTAATCACCGTTTATTAATATTAACGATTAAAATTTATTTAATATTAACGATTAGTAACCGTTTATTAATATTAACGATTAAAATATCCTGTAATCGTAAATCTTTAGATGTAGGAACGAAAGAAAATAAAAAATAAAAAATAAATTTAGATCCTTAATTTTTAATAAAGAGTGAGACTACATTGAATATAGCGTAATGTTAAACATTTTCCCATTATGGAATAAGTTTCAAACAAAACAGCTTTTTGAAATGACACAAATAGGTTAGCCGATATTTTTGTAAATAAAGCAGATACCAGATACGAAACTAACATCGAATCGAAACAATATAACTGAAGACTTTGTTGATTAGTCCGGATTAAAAAAAATAATTTAAATTAGATAAAGAAATTAATTAATAGTATTAGTAAAACATAGTAAGTGAACATAGGTAATTAATGGTAACATTGGTGATAGTTCGATTAGAAATTTTTTTAAATAGAGATACGAAAATAGGTAAATATGTAAATCTTAAAAATAAAACTTTGGAAGGCTGAGATGTAGGTAAAATATTTTCCCATGTTTTTCCATATAAGGAAAATGGATTCCATACTGTTCATTGTTAAAGTGTTTTTTTATTCAATAAGTCCGATGAAAGGCTGTTCTTGTGAAAATTTTCAAATGACATAATGTTTGAATTTGTCAGAATAGTCTTGAAATAATTGTAACTAACGATGAATACACTATTTGGTGCTCTCAGTCTATTCCTTGATGTCTTCGTTTGTTAAAACAATATATGAATGCTCAATTATGAAATATGATAATTTTGTAGCTTACAGTTTAAGTCATCTCATTTTTACTTAAAACTTATTGGTATATGAACGATTATCGAATTTTCAATTATATAAACCCAGTAAAATTCGGAATAATATAAAAGGACTATATATATATATATACATATATATATATATATATATATATATATATATATATATATATATATATATATATAAGTAGTGATATGTCTGTTTGCCTGTCTGTCTGTCGGTCTTACTCCATATTTTCAAACTCTATTTCCCACGAAACTAAAAGTCGCAAAGCGGCGCCAATGTCTCAAATGAATGGATTTTTTACGGGCTTTCCTTTATGGAGCTTTAGCCGGTTAAAATTGGTTTTAAGAAGTCAAAAAATGGGTAAAAATCGAAGGAATCGTTTATTATTTTATACATATTTCTTTTATTTAATTTTTAATTGTTAACTGATTTAACCGCGTGTCACGTTGGTACAGTGGTAACGTCAGTAGCTTTGAATGTTTCAGTTTCGATTCTAGCTCTGACGCCTAAATATTTTTTTTTTACTTTTGAAATCATGACTCTATAATAATATATTCGAAATCTGGACAAATTAAAATATCATATTTAAGCGTATTTTACACCCGGGCATAATCAGATGACTTAACAGGTCACGAAACACATGAAAGCCGCAGGCTTAAGATTCGAGACGAGTTTTTCTCCCATTTGAGTTTACCGGTACCTATTTACTATGCCTCCCCACGGGACAGAGTTAGACACCAGGGTCGTTTTTTAACGTGGAGAAAAGGTACAAAAATAAAAATTGTCTCAGTCGTGAAGGATTTCTCCTCCACCGAAAAAGAGAACAAGAAATAGAAGTGCAGCATCTGAAGAACAGATACTACACTTTGATCTTGTCCCGAAGGCCAAGCGGTAGTGGTATTTATTTGCTTCCCCATCGAGCAAATTAGGCACAAGGCCGTTTTTTAATGTGGAGAGAAAGGGAGGGGGAGGGAAAGGGGGATCCAGCTCCCGAGAGGTGGGAAATGGGAGCTGGATAGTAACTGTGTTCTGTAGGGTGATCCCTACCTTGACCAAGTTCAGATATGTAGGGTTACCCCCACATATGGTCTTTGCTAGTCATAGCTGGTCTTTGCTAGTCTTAGCTTTGCAGCATCTGCCGGAACAGATGGTATTTATTTGCTCCCCCACCGAGCAAATTAGGCACAAGGCCGATTTTTAATGTGAGGAGTGAAGGGAGGGGGAAGGGAAAAAGGGGACCAGCTCCCGAGAGGTGGGAAATGGGAGCTGGTTAATGGTCAGGCATGTGGGGTTGCCCCCACATCTGGTCTTTGCTAGTCATAGCTAGTCATAGCTAGTCATAGCTTGCAGCATCTGCCGGAACAGATACTACACTTTGAGATATTGCCCCGAAGGCCAAGCGGTAGATCATATTCGAACAGGATTCAAAACAAGAGTCACTTGCATGCGCAACCACGTCACATGCAAGGAAGTATATTGAAACTAGATCAAACCTATCGTGCAGAAGGCCAAGTGTTGAATGTACCTGCTCTTGTCAACAAGGAGTGTAGTTATCCAACTACGTAGAACATAGTCTACTCTTTCTCTCTGTGTCTCTGTCGCTGTCTGTCTTTCTGGCTGTCTGGCTCTCCCTTCTCTATATCTATCTATCTATCTATCTATCTATCTCTTTCTTTCTCTCTCTTTCACTTTCTCTATCTGTCTCTCTGTCTCTCTGTCTCTGTCTCTCTCTCTCTCTCTCTCTCTCTCTCTCTATATATATATATATATATATATAACTACTTCATTTACTGACATAAAATTAATATACGAAAGTATAAATTTATGCGTAAACTTTAAGTATTTACTTCAAAAGTGCTCAATACGTTGGTAGAGCTAGTTAGTAAGTTATAAAATATATATGGCGATTAAGCTACACTGAATATTCCGCGTTTCATCCACTCTAGGATTCTTCAGGAATAAGTGAAATGTGTGTGTGTCTGTATGTGTGTGTACATTTTCCTACCAAATTACTCTATAAATGTTCAGTCTACCCTACTATAGATTTGAGAAAAGGGATATTTAGATTTGGGAAAATCTTTTTTAATCAGTTTTGGGGCTAAACTTATGAAAATTTACATAAGGGGTATTCAGACATACAAAAAATCTTTTTAATCAGTATTTAGGCGAAAATTTAACTGCCAAGCGGTCAAAGTTGAAAGAGTTGACCTTTGCAGACTCTACCAAACTCCTCCGCCAATTGTGGATCTAAATACTTGAAATTTTAGATGTAGGTTACCTGGACACGAGTCAAACTTTTCAACACACACACACACACACACACACACATATATATATATATATATATATATATATATATGTATATATATATATATATATATATATATGCATGTACATAAACTTATGTGAACAATATATAGGACCCTAGCCAAGTTGTCTGAACTGCTAGTATATATATATATATATATATATATATATATATATATATATATATTTCTTTCTACGTATATTTATATAATTTAATAAATATTTTGTATTTACTTTAAATAACAACTATTATTATAACAAGCTATTATTTGTGATTTTGTTTAACAGAACTGTTGACAGTTGGGTAATAAGATGATGATCCACAATACATTTATGTGCACCAGCTTAATCGAAACCGAAACCAAAACTTATGAAGAATTATTGGAAAAATTATTAATTACAAGAAATGGAAGCTCATAACAATTAAACGACAATCACTCGGAAGAAAAAAAAGATGAACGCGTTACAATAGCACACATGTTATCGTATATACGCTGTTCCTTGCCAAAATTGTCCTCATATATACGTTGGTGAAACCCAGCGTAAATTAGAAAAAAGGCTCGATGAACATAAAAGAGATATAAGAAATAGCAATTCTCTAAGTGTATTATTCTCTAATTCATTGCAGCATAATCAACCTTTAACTTTAAACGAGCTAAAATAGTTAAATTTATTTAAAATAAACCGCGCCAGAGACTACTTGAATCAGCTTATCGCAAATTTAAGCACAAATAAACACACGTGGAGGTTTCTATTATGTAGCGCCATTAATAAGTAAACTTTTATTAAAAGAATATAATTTTATTGTAGACACAGGTTAATCCTCTCACACCATAGAAACACCCCCTCTAATAATTCATACCTATAAACTCAATCTATAAATTAAATAACAAAAACACACTCATTTCATTTCAGTTACACACCTCTATTTGAATTTTAACGGACATATTTGTTCCCAGAAAGAATATTAACTGCGTCATATCTTTTAAAACTATATTAACGGCTATAGTACGTTATTAAAAAACTCCCTCTCTTTAATAACACAACCCCATCTTATTTTGTAATGTCCAACGTCTTTTTCCGTTGCTGAAATGGAATAGCATCACACAGCGTGCACATGAAACATTTTCAAACATTTTTAAGATTTATTTTTTATTTTCTTAATTCCATTCATCCAGAGGAAGTCTCGAAATAAAGACGAAACGTTGATGAACACATAACTCGGGTTGTTCCTTTTTTATTTCTTTCTATATATGTATATATACAGGGTGGAACGATAAAATTGTTGTCCTAGAAAGACGAGATGATTCCATTTCCGTTTGATGAAAACCGGTTTTCTATTTGTATTTTGTAGGAGCGAAAGAAGCCTTCTATCATGTCTCAAAATGATACAATGTTGAACGAACGAGATCGGAGATGCGCCGCAGTACAACTTCTGCTCTATAGCGATGAAAGTTATGACAACAGAACAATTGGCAGCACCCTGAAAATGCATCGCTGGATTGCCACAAATAATGGTGCCGTGTCCAGGGTGATGTAGACAAGTTTTCGGCTCCCCCCCCGGTTATGGTCTTTGATGTGGTTTCAGATGAGGGTCACATCATGCATCCTCACATTTTCGAAATCAGCTTGAAAGTCAAAACCAAAATGTACCTGTATGTGCTGAAGACAAAAAAATTGTCTCAATCATGAAGGACGTTTCCTCCATTGACTGAGGATTGAAAAGCTGAAGTGTAGCATCAGAAGAGGTACGACACTGTGATCTTCGCCTGAATACTCTTAAAAATGAAATACTAATTTATGTACAATCACGTTCGCACATCGGTTCTCGCCAGATCACTGAAGTTAAGCAACGTTGGGACTGGCCAGTACTAGATGGCTCGCCATTTGGGAAAGCGAGGCGCTGTATGTACCACGAGGTAAAAATACCAGGCGAAACTGGCGCAGGGTAGATGGGCCTCTCTTAAGCCGTGGTAGGCAACCCATCTAGTGATGGTGTCACGATAAAAAATGATTCAAACTCGATAGATAACGACAAACTTCCACCCATTAATATGGGAGGGGAGATTGTCATCAAAAGTGTCCTGAATTTTTAACTTAGCACCGGACTTACTACCTAGATATAAATAAGTCACTTGTACCCATTCCCCTCCTCCCCCCTTTTTTTTAAATGGAGAGTAGATAATACAGTGGATGTGTTATCGGCAGCTCCAGTAACTCTCGCTTCTCCTATTTTGTCATTCAGTCCTCATTCAATGAGTGATTTTTCTGACAAAGGGTGAAGAAAAAGCTGCTTAAAGGTCGGTAGTACTTGGTGACCAGTAGTCTGAGATGTCGGAAATTTTTCTATCTCTGTCTGTCCTTGTAGCCACGTCACTAGTAAGGGTGCTGGAGGTAAACGTTTTGTCTGGGCTGACGTTATCCGCCTGATAGTCAGGGACCCGAACCTTGGATTAACCACTAAGGAGGCTGTCCTATCAGCAGGCGCAAAGTACTGGGACTGCTGTATGGCCATTTGGTGAGTGGATCTGGACCATGGAGTAGTCTCTGGTGGGGCCTCTCGATGCCATACTAGTGGGTAATTGTTACGGCTTTACCTTTTCGTGTGCTACAAAAAAAGAATTCCTGTCTTTCTCTCTCTTACTTTCCCTCTCTGTACTGCTCTAACCAAGTATGCCGACCTATTCCACAAATCCCCAAACCTCAACATGAAATATCTCCAGAATAAAAACTCGATTAAACCTAGAACCCCATCTTCCAACGTAGACCTCTACTACCAGGTCTCCTTCTCCAATATCAGGGGTCTACGTTCCAACCTTCCAGAGGTTAAAACCCAATTACAGGAGACGAAACCGGACATATTATTTCTAAGTGAAACTGAAATAGGGCCGACCACTTCCCTAGATGAGTTCATAATTAACGGATACTCTAATTTAACAGATAAATCTGACACCCAAGATCGCCATGGGCATAGAATATGTGCCTACATTAAGGATGGCTTCCCGTGTGGCAGGGATATCTCTAGAGAAGATCCTAATCCACCCTATATGTGCTTCAGGGTTGCACTTGCTAACACCACTGCATTTATATTTGCCCTCTATAGGCCCCACAACAGCGGAGTTACTATCTTTAAGAGCATATCTGAGAAAATAGACCACATACTGTCTTCACGTCCCTCGGCTAACATCCACATCTGTGGTGACTTCAACGTCCATAACGTGAAATGGCTGACCAATTAAAATAAAACAGATGATGAGGGGAGGTTTTGTCATGATTTTTCAGGACTGCCAGCAACCACTGTAAAAGAGTAATAAAAAATGCTAGAGAGCTATATGCCCAGTCTGTTAAATCCAAGGTAGCTGATCAGCGGCTTGGTTCCCACCAGTTTTGGCAAATAACAAATAGGATCCTGAACAGAAGTGTGCGTTCTATCCCAACCATTATCAATGGACAAGAGGTCATCTCGTCAGCGTCAGACAAGGCCAAACTATTTGCAAAGAACTTTGCAGCTAATTCTACCCTATGCGACGAAGGTCATCAAATCCACATATTTCCTCCTATAACACAGAACAAGCTAGGTAACATACAAATATCCGTGCATGAGGTCGCCAAGCTAATCAAGAACCTAGATTCCAGTAAAGCAACTGGCCCTGATGGCATCCCAATTATAGTGTTAAAAAAGCTTCAACCAGAACTTGCTCCCGTACTTACGAAACTGTTTAAGCGCTACCTTAAGGAGAAGTGCTTTCCGACTCCCTGGAAGACCTCATCAGTTTGCCCTGTATTTAAGAATTCAGGCGATAAGTCATCTCCCTCTCAGTACAGACCATTTTTTTTTTACATAGGCATCACCACATTATCAAGGCCAAGAGGCCACTCAGGGATAAGGGTTAAAGAGTGTACAGTAGAAAATGGACAATATAGTGATCATTAGTAATGAAAATTTGGTAAATTTGATAACTTATATGGAACGGCTCATCAAGAACTTATTTACGTTAGACTTGAACACAACCATATTGTAGTCAACCGGAAAGCAGGAAAACGGAAGACAATTCCACAGGCGTGCAGTTCTAAGAAAGAAGCTTTGTTCATGGAATCTACGTTTAGGTTTAGGCACAGATAAAGAGTGGGGGGAATTATTGATAGTGTTTACAGCTAGACGAGTGTTTCTTGTGAAAGTTTGGCGAGGGGGGGCCATAGATTGAAGCTCAGTCGAACACTTTCCATGAAAATAAGGATACATCAGAGACAAACTCGCAACATCTCTTCTGTGAGATAGAGGTTGCAAGGAAGAGAAAAGGACATCTCCTACGAGGCTACGAAGTCTATTTTGAACTCTATCAAGGCAGGCCAAGTCCTTTCTAGCAGCTCCTGCCCAGATGTGGCAACAGTATTCCATCCTTGGACGTACCTGGCTCTTATATAGATAGAGAATAGCATCAGCAGTGAGATATCTACCGGATCGATAGAAAGATCCCACCATTTTTCCAGCGGCCTTGGCAACAGATTTGATGTACGTGTTCCATTTAAGATCAGGAGTAATGGTCAAGCCCAGAAGCTTGTCAAAACTTGAGGCCTCCTGAAGACGAGAGCCATTCATTTCAATTGATGCCAGATGTGGATCAGAATGTTGATGATGTAAAGAGAGAAGTTTTATTTTAGATGCATTAAAAGTAACCAGCCACTCCTTACCCCATTGTACTACGTACTCAAGATCAGAGGAGAGAGAATTGGAGAGAACTTGATCGTTTACTGTCTTAGATGTGCTACCATAAATGGTAGTGTCGTCAGCATAAATGTCTACAAATGATGTAAGGATGTGATTTGGAAGATCATTAATGTAGATCAGGAAAAGAGTTGGGCCCAGGATGGACCCCTGAGGGACACCGGCATTAATACTGTGAGCTTCTGATTTTTGCCCCTCAACTACTACTCTTATGAACCTATCAGAAAGAAATGATTTAATAATTGAGAAGACATTTCCAGCAATACCATAGCTAGAGATCTTATGAAGTATGCCATACCCTATCAAAGGCCTTAGATATGTCAAGAGCAATTGCCCTAGAAAGGTTGCCTCCGTCGAGAGATTTGCTAATCCTATGAGATATAACTGTAAGCACATCTGTTGTAGATCTAGCAGAACGGAAACCATATTGAGTGTCACTAAGAAGGTTATTTTTGTTGAGATGGTTGATTACTTCTGTATGTAACACAGATTCCAGGAACTTACTCATGACGCACAGGAGACTTATTGGCCTGTACTGAGAGAGGGATGGGCGATCACCTGAATTCTTAAATACAGGGCATACTGATGAAATCTTCCAGGGAGATGGGAAACTATTCTCCTTAAGACAACGTTTAAACAGTTTTGTAAGTCTCCTGTGTGTTATGAGTAAGTTGCTGGAATCCATATTAAATAGAGAAATAGTCAACCACCTCAGCAGGAATAACCTTCTTAGTGACACACAATATGGTTTCGCTCTGCAAGATCTACAGCAGATGTGCTGACGGTTATATCCCACAGGATTAGTGAATCTCTTGACAAAGGCTTCCTTTCTAGGGCAATTGCTCTTGACATATCAATGGCCTTCGACAAGGTATGGCATAAGGGTCTACTTCACAAGATTTCCAGCTACGGTATAACTGGAAATATTTTCTCAATCATTAAATCATTTCTCTCCGATAGGCTCATAAGAGTAGTGGTAGATGGACAAAAATCGGAGGCCTGCAATATAAATGCTGAAGTCCCTCAGGGGTCAATCCTAGGCCCAACTCTCTTCCTGATCTACATCAATGACCTCCCTAAACACATACTTAAATCATTCGTTGACATCTATGCTGATGACACGACCATCTACGGCAACACATCAAAGGCCGTAAATGACAAAGTTCTCTCTGATTCTCTCTCCTCTGATCTCGAGCGCGTGGTTCAGTGGGGGAAGATGTGGCTGGTTACCTTTAATGCATCCAAAACCAAACTCCTATCCTTACATCATCAACGCTCTGATCCCCATCTGGCATCAATTGTGATGGATGGCTCTCGTCTGGGTGAGGCCCCGTGTTTTGACAAGCTTCTTGGCTTGACCATTACTCCTGATCTGAAATGGAACACGTACATCAATCTGTTGCCAAGGTCGCTGGAAAGATGGTGGGATCCTTCTACCGCTCCAGAAGATATCTCACTACTGATGTAATTCTCTATCTATATAAAAGCCAAGTACGTCCAAGGATGGAATACTGTTTCCATATCTGGGCAGGAGCTGCTAAAAACAGCCTATCCTGCCTTGACAGAGTACAAAATAGACTTCGTGGCTTAGAGGGGGATGCCCTTTTCTCTACCCTGCAACCTCTCTCCCACAGAAGAGACGTTGCGAGCCTGTCCTTGTTTTATCGTTATTTACATGGCAGGTGCTCGTCTAAACTCCAATCTCTGGTCCCCCCTCGCCAATCTTTCACGAAAAACACCCGTCTAGCTGAATCCACTGTGAAAAATTTCCCCCACTCTATATCTGTGCCTAAATCAAAACGCGGATTCCATGAACAAAGCTTCTTTCTTAGAACTGCACGCCTGTGGAACTCTGTTCCGTCTGCCTGCTTCCCACCGGACTACAACTTGGATGTCTTCAAGTCCAATGTTTACAAATTCCTAATGAACCGCCCCCTTAAGTAAACACTTCATCAAATCTCCACGCAAACGTAATGTACTTGCAATAACCCTTATCCCTGAGTGGCTTCCGGGCCTTGATAAGTGGTGATCACTGTGTTAAAAAAAAAAATGATCGCCACCATGCGACGAGCTCTCGCTGGAGCTTGTGGGAAAGTCATGGTCCTAGTTCTGGACCTGTATCGAGGCGGTGATTGAGGCTGAAGGCGGCTACATTGAATAGATTTCAGCTCTACTACATAATCAAGTAACTTGAATTGTTTTTTTCAATAAAAATTTCAAAATAAAGCTGTAGTGTTGTTTTCTTTAGAGCGACACTTTTATCTTTCTACTCTCTCTCCCTTCTCTCTCTCTCTCTCTATCTCTCTCTCTCTCTCTCTCTCTCTCTCTCTATATATATATATATATATATATATATATATATATATATTTGTTTGGAGGGAAATATGCTTTTTTAATTATGTTTCATCTATGTGAATATCAATCTGTTTAGTTTACAAGCTCAATATTTGTTAAATATAACAACAGCGCATATATAAATGCATAACATATAGCTTCATTCCAAGTTACAAGTTTCTTTATTTTACCATTCAGTTCTTTCAACATCAAAAGTTCCGTACATTTTACAGAGCTGTTTCTTTACGCAGAAACAATAATTATTCATATGTCAATAATGAATTTTATCTTCGGTACACTTATCAGAAAATCCAGAAATTTTACTCAGTAAGACATAGGCATAACGATGTAATGTCGTAAAAAAATCTACAGAAGAATTAACATATCATATTTATTTAGGAAGCCATGTTTGTTTAAAGGTAAAGCTATTCAATCTTAGTTTACGTATGGGTTTGATTACGTTTCAGATTATTTTAATCTATAAAATATTTTATTATATGATTTTATTCTATTTCAACTAATAATTATTTCCGTATGTAAACTGAAGTTGTATCTACAATTGATTTATTTTCAGTTGTGAATACGAAACAAACTCTTAATTTTTTGAAACCGTATTTCATATATTATGGGCAGCCATATTTGTCATATGGACGATGCTATCGTATTTTTTTCTTAAATCGTTGTGTATTTTCCTAAAGATTACGTTTCTATCTTTTTCGTCACACCTCATGTCAGATTTCTTGTCCGTAATCTCATACCATTTCACGTAGTCTTTGCTTCTAATTTGGCTTCCAATAGAACAAAATTCTTTATAGAAATCCATTGATTATAAGCAGGGTGGAAAATGAAATTAAAAACATGACTTGTGCAGTATGATCTTGTTTAACTAAGCTTCCAATCAATTTTCAATTATAAATCTCATTTTTACACACAGCCAATGTCGTTATAAGAGTTGCTTAGGGGGAATGCAGGTTGATAAAAACAAAATGTGGTCAGTGTCTCTGAAGGAAACGTAAGCATTAGATGTGGCTAGTGTAATAGACATGGGAAGGGTTAAAGACGGCAAAACATGCCAGTGAAAGAAAAGTGTAGATTAAACCTGCATTAAGAATTTAGTAGGAAATATAAAATAACTCTTAATGTGTGTGTGTTTGTGTGTATGTTTATGTGTATGTGTGTATGTGTGTGTTTGTGTGTGTGTGTTTGTGTGCGGTTGTATGTATGCTTACGTGTGGGTGTTTGTGTGTGTGTGTATTTGTGTGTCTGTGTGTACGCATGTGTGGGTGTTTTTGTGTGCGTGTGCACTTGTGTGTATGTGTACATGTGTGTTTTGTTTTGTGTGTGTTTGTGTATGTGTTTTGTGTGTGTTTGTGCTTGTGAGTGTTTGTGTGTGCGTGTGCATTTGTGTGTATGTGTGTGTTTTTGTGTGGGTTTGTGCGTGGGTGTTTTTGTGTGCGTGTGCACTTGTGTGTGTTTGTGTATGTGTGTTTGTGTATACGTTTTTCTATGTGTTTGTGTTATCGTGTGGGTTTGTGTGTGTGTGTGTTTGTACCTGTGAGTGTTTGTGTATGTGTTTGAATGTGTATGTGTTTGAATGTGTATGTGTGTATGTGTGTTTGTGTATTTGTGCGTGTTTGTATGTGTATTTGTGTGTATATGTGTATGTGTGTGTTTTTGTGTGTGTTTGTATGTGGGTGTTTTTGTGTGTGTTTGTGTGTGGGTGTTTTTGTGTGCGTGTGCACTTGTGTGTGTTTGTGCATGTGTGCTTGTGTATGTGTGTTTGTGTATGCGTTTTTCTGTGTGTTTGTGTTTGTGTTATCGTGTGGGTTTGTGTGTGTGCTTGTGTGTTTGCACCTGTGAGTGTTTGTGTATGTGTTTGAATGTGTATGTATGTATGTGTGTTTTTGTATTTGTGTGTGTTTGTATGTGTATTTGTGTGTATGCGTGTTTGCGTGTGTGCATGCGCATGCATGTGTGTGTGTATGTGTGTGTGTGTGCGTGCGTGTGTGTGTATTTATGTGCCTATGTGAATTTGTCGGAAATATTAAAGCGTGAAGTTATTGCAGTCTGAAACCCACTGGATTTCTTCATTTGCCCTGAGACTCTTTCGCAATTCTAAAAAATGATTACATCTAAAATGAGACCGAATTGCGTGATGAAGTGTAAAACCCACTCATGACGCTGATAAATTTTACGACAGACGGTTCTTTTTATATCTTGCTTTTTGCCCAGTTGCTTTCTTTCCACATAGATAGCAAGTACTTTCGCTTAGTGCATGGCCACGAATAAATTTACTAACGTTCGATAAGACGGAAGGAAACAACGCGATATATATATATATATATATATATATATATATATATATATATATATATATATATATATATAATAAATTCCACAGCCAAACAACGTCGCAGCCCACAAGAGCCATGACAATCAAAGAACCGGAAGTCCAAGATTCGAGTTTCGCTCTCATTTGGGCTCATCAGTTAGACACATCCGAACTCAGGATTCGAAACCCGAGCCTCTTGCATGCAAGGCAAGCACTCTACCAACTGAGCAAACGCCCTGCACACAAGAATTTCAATTAACCAACACAGATCAAGCAAACCGCGCCGAAATCCGACTGTGAAATGAACCTACTTCGTCTCAACAAGGGACGCGATCATCCAACCAGCTAATAACCCCAAGCT
>NC_136516.1:18012191-18054691 GCF_053919585.1 Euprymna scolopes
AACGAACCCAAAATGAGGCTCGTTCGTTCTTTTTTTGTTGTTGTTTATCCTTTTATTTTTATTTTTTTTTTAGTTTAAACGTCGCCACTTAGTGCAGATGTACGCGGCTAGTTCAAAAATCTTATCAACGAATTCTATTTCTAGAAGAACCGTTGTCATTTGTATTCTTCAAAACGAATGTCGATGAACTAAAAAAAAAAATAAATAAAACACAATGAAACTAAGAGTGTAGATTAGTCTCGTTCCGTCAGGCATCACTAAGTGTTAAATAAGTACGTTTTTTTTATTACTAAGTGTTAAATAAGTACGTTTTTTTTATTTTCTTCTCTGTCATATGGCCTGTAGTGAAACGTCAACTTCCAGAAGAGTGTTACCGCCTACAAGTGGTTGTAACTCAACGCTTTTATCCGTTGTGCAACGGGATTCTTATTCTCCAGAAAATATCTCACTCCTGATGTAATTAACTGCCTGTACAAGAAACGAATACGCCTCAAAATTAAGTGCTCTTGCCACATGTGGGGAGGAGCTTCTAAGAGTACTCTTTTTTTTACTGGGACAGTGTACAAAACCGTCTTCGAAATCTAGTGAGGAAGGACATTTTGCTTCCCTACTTCCAAATTCCTTCAGAAGAGATGTCGCCAAGTTTATCTCTGTTTTGTCATATTATCATGGTCGATGCTCGACTAAGCTTCAATCTATGGTTTTCACCTGCAAAACAGTCGCAACAAATACCTGTCTGGCTACAACCCCTGTCAATAATTTCCATTACTATCTATATGTATCTAAAATGAAACGGAAATTCAGAAAGCAAAGTTTTTTTTTTCTCTAGAACTGTTCGTCTGTGGAACACAATACTGTAAGGCTACTTCTTAGCTTAATATAACAGGGTTTATTTATTTATTTGCGGACTATTATCCTCATCTTCATAGTTGTTGTTACACAACGTTTTGGCCAACTAATCCTTCGGCCTTCGTCAGGTGGTTAATAGCGACAAGATAGGAACGCTGAGTCTCATGACTGTATTTTCAGTAATTACTGCCTTTCATAATTGTTTTGTCCAACTAATGGTCTGGTCGGCTTTAGGTAGGATTGAAACCGCTATCTTCAGTTATTGCTCACGTAGAACAGTAGCGATTCAACATCTCTATCCAATGTGCCATTAATTGAATAAATATACAAAATACTCATCGCAAAAGATTTCAATAATAAAATAGCAGTTGTTTTCGAGCCCAATGTAAACAAGTACTTTTCAGTCATCCTCTTAAATAATTACATCCTACCCAAATTCCATTGCATTACCGATCATCATGGGGTTGTCCAATAGTCTACCCAAGCCGAAGTAATCTTTATTCTCGAGTGCATTCAAGTTTTGATAAGCAATATCTTCCTCATCCGGTAAAATAAAAAACTTACTTAAGCCGTTTAAAGATTCCAGAGATCCGGGGGGGAGGGGGTGAGGGGACATCTGATAAAATGTTGTGGAAATAAAATCCATGATAAAAATAGACCGAATCACCAAAAAAATATTATTTTTCAATATTTATACACTTAAATTGTTGGTTTATTTTTCTTTAAAAAATACCAACACACAAAAAAACGTGCGGTACTCCATTTTTAAAGAGCTAGATCTACCTAAGGCAGTGAAGTAAACATTTAAGATAAACGTATTTAAACATTGTATAAATATAATTACATATTTAAACATTCTATAACAAAATCAATAAGGAGACAACATTCTATAATAAAATCAATAAGGAGACAACATTCTATAATAAAATCAATAAGGAGACAACATTCTATAACAAAATTAATAAGTAGACAACATTCTATAACAAAATTAATAAGGAGACAACATTCTATAATAAAATCAATAAGGAGACAACATTCTATAACAAATTGATTAAGTAGACAACATTCTATAACAAAATTAATAAGTAGACAACATTCTATAACAAAATTAATAAGTAGACAACATTCTATAACAAAATTAATAAGGAGACAACATTCTATAACAAAATTAATAAGGAGACAACATTCTATAATAAAATCAATAAGGAGACAACATTCTATAATAAAATCAATAAGGAGACAACATTCTATAACAAAATTAATAAGTAGACAACATTCTATAACAAAATCAATAAGTAGACAACATTCTATAACAAAATTAATAAGGAGACAACATTCTATAACAAAATTAATAAGGAGACAACATTCTATAACAAAATTAATGATGAGACAACATTCTATAACAAAATTAATAAGGAGACAACATTCTATAACAAAATCAATAAGGAGACAACATTCTATAACAAAATTAATAAGGAGACAACATTCTATAATAAAATCAATAAGGAGACAACATTCTATAATAAAATCAATAAGGAGACAACATTCTATAATAAAATCAATAAGTAGACAACATTCTATAACAAAATCAATAAGTAGACAACATTCTATAACAAAATTAATAAGTAGACAACATTCTATAACAAAATTAATAAGTAGACAACATTCTATAACAAAATTAATAAGTAGACAACATTCTATAACAAAATTAATAAGTAGACAACATTCTATAACAAAATCAATAAGTAGACAACATTCTATAACAAAATCAATAAGTAGACAACATTCTATAACAAAATTAATAAGTAGACAACATTCTATAACAAAATTAATAAGTAGACAACATTCTATAACAAAATCAATAAGGAGACAACATTCTATAACAAAATCAATAAGGAGACAACATTCTATAACAAAATTAATAAGGAGACAACATTCTATAACAAAATTAATAAGGAGACAACATTCTATAACAAAATTAATAAGGAGACAACATTCTATAATAAAATCAATAAGGAGACAACATTCTATAATAAAATTAATAAGTAGACAACATTCTATAACAAAATCAATAAGGAGACAAAATTCTATAATAAAATTAATAAGTAGACAACATTCTATAACAAAATCAATAAGGAGACAACATTCTATAATAAAATCAATAAGTAGACAACATTCTATAACAAAATCAATAAGGAGACAACATTCTATAACAAAATCAATAAGTAGACAACATTCTATAATAAAATTAATAAGGAGACAACATTCTATAACAAAATCAATAAGGAGACAACATTCTATAACAAAATTAATAAGTAGACAACATTCTATAACAAAATCAATAAGGAGACAACATTCTATAATAAAATCAATAAGTAGACAACATTCTATAACAAAATCAATAAGGACACAACATTCTATAACAAAATCAATAAGTAGACAACATTCTATAATAAAATTAATAAGTAGACAACATTCTATAACAAAATCAATAAGGAAACAACATTCTATAACAAAATTAATAAGTAGACAACATTCTATAACAAAATCAATAAGGAGACAACATTCTATAATAAAATCAATAAGTAGACAACATTCTATAACAAAATCAATAAGGAGACAACATTCTATAACAAAATCAATAAGTAGACAACATTCTATAATAAAATTAATAAGGAGACAACATTCTATAACAAAATCAATAAGGAGACAACATTCTATAACAAAATTAATAAGTAGACAACATTCTATAATAAAATCAATAAGTAGACAACATTCTATAATAAAATTAATAAGTAGACAACATTCTATAATAAAATCAATAAGTAGACAAAATTCTATAATAAAATCAATAAGTAGACAACATTCTATAATAAAATTAATAAGTAGACAACATTCTATAACAAAATTAATAAGTAGACAACATTCTATAATAAAATCAATAAGTAGACAACATTCTATAACAAAATTAATAAGTAGACAACATTCTATAACAAAATTAATAAGTAGACAACATTCTATAACAAAATCAATAAGGAGACAACATTCTATAATAAAATTAATAAGGAGACAACATTCTATAACAAAATTAATAAGTAGACAACATTCTATAATAAAATTAATAAGTAGACAACATTCTATAACAAAATTAATAAGGAGACAACATTCTATAATAAAATCAATAAGTAGACAACATTCTATAACAAAATCAATAAGGAGACAACATTCTATAATAAAATTAAAAAGTAGACAACATTCTATAATAAAATTAATAAGTAGACAACATTCTATAATAAAATCAATAAGTAGACAACATTCTATAATAAAATCAATAAGTAGACAACATTCTATAACAAAATTAATAAGTAGACAACATTCTATAATAAAATTAATAAGTAGACAACATTCTATAACAAAATTAATAAGGAGACAACATTCTATAATAAAATCAATAAGTAGACAACATTCTATAACAAAATCAATAAGGAGACAACATTCTATAATAAAATCAATAAGTAGACAACATTCTATAACAAAATCAATAAGGAGACAACATTCTATAACAAAATCAATAAGTAGACAACATTCTATAATAAAATTAATAAGTAGACAACATTCTATAACAAAATCAATAAGGAGACAACATTCTATAACAAAATTAATAAGTAGACAACATTCTATAACAAAATCAATAAGGAGACAACATTCTATAATAAAATCAATAAGTAGACAACATTCTATAACAAAATCAATAAGTAGACAACATTCTATAATAAAATTAATAAGGAGACAACATTCTATAACAAAATCAATAAGGAGACAACATTCTATAACAAAATTAATAAGTAGACAACATTCTATAACAAAATCAATAAGTAGACAACATTCTATAATAAAATTAATAAGTAGACAACATTCTATAACAAAATTAATAAGTAGACAACATTCTATAATAAAATCAATAAGTAGACAACATTCTATAATAAAATTAATAAGTAGACAACATTCTATAACAAAATCAATAAGTAGACAACATTCTATAATAAAATTAATAAGTAGACAACATTCTATAACAAAATTAATAAGTAGACAACATTCTATAACAAAATCAATAAGTAGACAACATTCTATAAAAAAATTAATAAGGAGACAACATTCTATAACAAAATCAATAAGGAGACAACATTCTATAACAAAATTAATAAGGAGACAACATTCTATAATAAAATCAATAAGGAGACAACATTCTATAACAAAATTAATAAGTAGACAACATTCTATAACAAAATCAATAAGTAGACAACATTCTATAATAATATTAATAAGTAGACAACATTCTATAACAAAATTAATAAGTAGACAACATTCTATAACAAAATTAATAAGTAGACAACATTCTATAACAAAATTAATAAGTAGACAACATTCTATAACAAAATTAATAAGTAGACAACATTCTATAACAAAATCAATAAGGAGACAACATTCTATAATAAAATTAATAAGGAGACAACATTCTATAACAAAATCAATAAGGAGACAACATTCTATAACAAAATTAATAAGTAGACAACATTCTATAACAAAATCAATAAGTAGACAACATTCTATAATAAAATTAATAAGTAGACAACATTCTATAACAAAATTAATAAGTAGACAACATTCTATAATAAAATCAATAAGTAGACAACATTCTATAACAAAATTAATAAGTAGACAACATTCTATAACAAAATCAATAAGTAGACAACATTCTATAATAAAATTAATAAGTAGACAACATTCTATAACAAAATTAATAAGTAGACAATATTCTATAACAAAATCAATAAGTAGACAACATTCTATAATAAAATTAATAAGGAGACAACATTCTATAACAAAATCAATAAGGAGACAACATTCTATAACAAAATTAATAAGGAGACAACATTCTATAATAAAATCAATAAGGAGACAACATTCTATAACAAAATCAATAAGTAGACAACATTCTATAATAAAATTAATAAGTAGACAACATTCTATAATAAAATTAATAAGTAGACAACATTCTATAACAAAATTAATAAGGAGACAACATTCTATAACAAAATTAATAAGTAGACAACATTCTATAACAAAATTAATAAGGAGACAACATTCTATAACAAAATTAATAAGTAGACAACATTCTATAACAAAATTAATAAGGAGACAACATTCTATAACAAAATTAATAAGTAGACAACATTCTATAACAAAATTAATAAGGAGACAACATTCTATAACAAAATTAATAAGTAGACAACATTCTATAACAAAATTAATAAGTAGACAACATTCTATAACAAAATTAATAAGTAGACAACATTCTATAACAAAATTAATAAGGAGATAACATTCTATAACAAAATCAATAAGTAGACAACATTCTATAACAAAATCAATAAGGAGACAGCATTCTATAATAAAATCAATAAGTAGACAACATTCTATAATAAAATTAATAAGTAGACAACATTCTATAACAAAATTAATAAGTAGACAACATTCTATAACAAAATCAATAAGGAGACAACATTCTATAATAAAATCAATAAGTAGACAACATTCTATAACAAAATTAATAAGTAGACAACATTCTATAACAAAATTAATAAGTAGACAACATTCTATAACAAAATTAATAAGTAGACAACATTCTATAACAAAATCAATAAGGAGACAACATTCTATAATAAAATCAATAAGTAGACAACATTCTATAATAAAATTAATAAGTAGACAACATTCTATAATAAAATTAATAAGTAGACAACATTCTATAACAAAATTAATAAGTAGACAACATTCTATAACAAAATTAATAAGTAGACAACATTCTATAACAAAATCAATAAGGAGACAACATTCTATAATAAAATCAATAAGTAGACAACATTCTATAATAAAATTAATAAGTAGACAACATTCTATAACAAAATTAATAAGTAGACAACATTCTATAATAAAATTAAAAAGTAGACAACATTCTATAACAAAATCAATAAGTAGACAACATTCTATAATAAAATCAATAAGTAGACAACATTCTATAATAAAATTTATAAGTAGACAACATTCTATAATAAAATTAATAAGTAGACAACATTCTATAACAAAATTAATAAGTAGACAACATTCTATAACAAAATTAATAAGTAGACAACATTCTATAACAAAATCAATAAGGAGACAACATTCTATAATAAAATTAATAAGTAGACAACATTCTATAACAAAATTAATAAGGAGACAACATTCTATAATAAAATCAATAAGTAGACAACATTCTATAATAAAATCAATAAGGAGACAACATTCTATAATAAAATTAATAAGGAGACAACATTCTATAACAAAATTAATAAGTAGACAACATTCTATAACAAAATTAATAAGTAGACAACATTCTATAACAAAATTAATAAGTAGACAACATTCTATAACAAAATTAATAAGTAGACAACATTCTATAACAAAATTAATAAGAAGACAACATTCTATAATAAAATTAATAAGGAGACAACATTCTATAATAAAATTAATAAGTAGACAACATTCTATAATAAAATTAATAAGTAGACAACATTCTATAACAAAATTAATAAGTAGACAACATTCTATAACAAAATCAATAAGGAGACAACATTCTATAATAAAATTAATAAGGAGACAACATTCTATAACAAAATTAATAAGTAGACAACATTCTATAACAAAATCAATAAGGAGACAACATTCTATAACAAAATTAATAAAGAGACAACATTCTATAACAAAATCAATAAGGAGACAACATTCTATAATAAAATTAATAAGGAGACAACATTCTATAACAAAATTAATAAGGAGACAACATTCTATAATAAAATCAATAAGGAGACAACATTCTATAACAAAATTAATAAGGAGACAACATTCTATAATAAAATTAATAAGGAGACAACATTCTATAATAAAATTAATAAGGAGACAACATTCTATAATAAAATTAATAAGGAGACAACATTCTATAACAAAATCAATAAGGAGACAACATTCTATAATAAAATTAATAAGGAGACAACATTCTATAACAAAATCAATAAGGAGACAACATTCTATAATAAAATTAATAAGGAGACAACATTCTATAACAAAATTAATAAGGAGACAACATTCTATAATAAAATCAATAAGGAGACAACATTCTATAACAAAATTAATAAGTAGACAACATTCTATAACAAAATCAATAAGGAGACAACATTCTATAATAAAATCAATAAGTAGACAACATTCTATAATAAAATTAATAAGTAGACAACATTCTATAATAAAATTAATAAGTAGACAACATTCTATAACAAAATTAATAAGTAGACAACATTCTATAACAAAATTAATAAGTAGACAACATTCTATAACAAAATCAATAAGGAGACAACATTCTATAATAAAATTAATAAGTAGACAACATTCTATAACAAAATTAATAAGGAGACAACATTCTATAATAAAATCAATAAGTAGACAACATTCTATAATAAAATCAATAAGGAGACAACATTCTATAATAAAATTAATAAGGAGACAACATTCTATAACAAAATTAATAAGTAGACAACATTCTATAACAAAATTAATAAGTAGACAACATTCTATAACAAAATTAATAAGTAGACAACATTCTATAACAAAATTAATAAGTAGACAACATTCTATAACAAAATTAATAAGAAGACAACATTCTATAATAAAATTAATAAGGAGACAACATTCTATAACAAAATCAATAAGGAGACAACATTCTATAATAAAATTAATAAATAGACAACATTCTATAACAAAATTAATAAGAAGACAACATTCTATAACAAAATCAATAAGGAGACAACATTCTATAATAAAATCAATAAGTAGACAACATTCTATAATAAAATTAATAAGTAGACAACATTCTATAACAAAATTAATAAGGAGACAACATTCTATAATAAAATCAATAAGGAGACAACATTCTATAACAAAATTAATAAGTAGACAACATTCTATAACAAAATTAATAAGAAGACAACATTCTATAATAAAATTAATAAGGAGACAACATTCTATAACAAAATTAATAAGTAGACAACATTCTATAACAAAATCAATAAGGAGACAACATTCTATAACAAAATTAATAAGGAGACAACATTCTATAACAAAATCAATAAGGAGACAACATTCTATAATAAAATTAATAAGGAGACAACATTCTATAACAAAATTAATAAGGAGACAACATTCTATAATAAAATCAATAAGGAGACAACATTCTATAACAAAATTAATAAGGAGACAACATTCTATAATAAAATTAATAAGGAGACAACATTCTATAATAAAATTAATAAGGAGACAACATTCTATAATAAAATTAATAAGGAGACAACATTCTATAACAAAATCAATAAGGAGACAACATTCTATAATAAAATTAATAAGGAGACAACATTCTATAACAAAATCAATAAGGAGACAACATTCTATAATAAAATTAATAAGGAGACAACATTCTATAACAAAATTAATAAGGAGACAACATTCTATAATAAAATCAATAAGGAGACAACATTCTATAACAAAATTAATAAGGAGACAACATTCTATAATAAAATTAATTAGGAGACATTAATTGTTATAGAATGTTGTCTCCTTATTAATTTTATTATAGAATGTTGTCTACTTATTAATTTTATTATAGAATGTTGTCTCCTTATTGATTTTATTATAGAATGTTGTCTCCTTATTGATTTTATTATAGAATGTTGTCTACTTATTAATTTTGTTATAGAATGTTGTCTCCTTATTAATTTTATTATAGAATGTTGTCTCCTTATTGATTTTGTTATAGAATGTTGTCTACTTATTGATTTTATTATAGAATTTTGTCTCCTTATTGATTTTGTTATAGAATGTTGTCTCCTTATTGATTTTATTATAGAATGTTGTCTACTTATTGATTTTATTATAGAATTTTGTCTACTTATTAATTTTATTATAGAATGTTGTCTCCTTATTGATTTTATTATAGAATGTTGTCTCCTTATTGATTTTGTTATAGAATGTTGTCTCCTTATTAATTTTGTTATAGAATGTTGTCTCCTTATTGATTTTATTATAGAATGTTGTCTCGTTATTAATTTTATTATAGAATGTTGTCTACTTATTGATTTTATTATAGAATGTTGTCTCCTTATTGATTTTGTTATAGAATGTTGTCTACTTATTGATTTTATTATAGAATGTTGTCTACTTATTGATTTTGTTATAGAATGTTGTCTACTTATTGATTTTATTATAGAATGTTGTCTACTTATTGATTTTATTATAGAATGTTGTCTCCTTATTAATTTTGTTATAGAATGTTGTCTCCTTATTAATTTTATTATAGAATGTTGTCTACTTATTAATTTTGTTATAGAATGTTGTCTCCTTATTGATTTTATTATAGAATGTTGTCTCCTTATTGATTTTGTTATAGAATGTTGTCTACTTATTAATTTTGTTATAGAATGTTGTCTCCTTATTGATTTTATTATAGAATGTTGTCTACTTATTAATTTTGTTATAGAATGTTGTCTCCTTATTAATTTTGTTATAGAATGTTGTCTCCTTATTAATTTTGTTATAGAATGTTGTCTCCTTATTAATTTTGTTATAGAATGTTGTCTACTTATTAATTTTGTTATAGAATGTTGTCTCCTTATTGATTTTATTATAGAATGTTGTCTACTTATTAATTTTGTTATAGAATGTTGTCTCCTTATTAATTTTGTTATAGAATGTTGTCTCCTTATTAATTTTGTTATAGAATGTTGTCTCCTTATTGATTTTATTATAGAATGTTGTCTACTTATTAATTTTGTTATAGAATGTTGTCTACTTATTGATTTTATTATAGAATGTTGTCTCCTTATTGATTTTATTATAGAATGTTGTCTCCTTATTGATTTTGTTATAGAATGTTGTCTCCTTATTGATTTTATTATAGAATGTTGTCTCCTTATTAATTTTATTATAGAATGTTGTCTACTTATTGATTTTATTATAGAATGTTGTCTCCTTATTGATTTTGTTATAGAATGTTGTCTACTTATTGATTTTATTATAGAATGTTGTCTACTTATTGATTTTATTATAGAATGTTGTCTCCTTATTAATTTTGTTATAGAATGTTGTCTCCTTATTAATTTTATTATAGAATGTTGTCTACTTATTAATTTTGTTATAGAATGTTGTCTCCTTATTGATTTTATTATAGAATGTTGTCTCCTTATTGATTTTGTTATAGAATGTTGTCTACTTATTAATTTTGTTATAGAATGTTGTCTCCTTATTAATTTTATTATAGAATGTTGTCTACTTATTAATTTTGTTATAGAATGTTGTCTCCTTATTAATTTTATTATAGAATGTTGTCTACTTATTAATTTTGTTATAGAATGTTGTCTCCTTATTAATTTTGTTATAGAATGTTGTCTCCTTATTAATTTTGTTATAGAATGTTGTCTACTTATTGATTTTGTTATAGAATGTTGTCTACTTATTAATTTTTTATAGAATGTTGTCTCCTTATTAATTTTGTTATAGAATGTTGTCTCCTTATTAATTTTATTATAGAATGTTGTCTACTTATTAATTTTGTTATAGAATGTTGTCTCCTTATTGATTTTATTATAGAATGTTGTCTCCTTATTGATTTTGTTATAGAATGTTGTCTACTTATTAATTTTGTTATAGAATGTTGTCTCCTTATTAATTTTATTATAGAATGTTGTCTACTTATTAATTTTGTTATAGAATGTTGTCTCCTTATTAATTTTGTTATAGAATGTTGTCTACTTATTAATTTTGTTATAGAATGTGACTTATATGTTGATTTTATTATAGAATGTTGTCTACATTTTAATTTTGTTATAGAATGTTGTCTCCTTATTGATTTTATTATAGAATGTTGTCTCCTTATTGATTTTGTTATAGAATGTTGTCTACTTATTAATTTTGTTATAGAATGTTGTCTCCTTATTGATTTTATTATAGAATGTTGTCTACTTATTAATTTTGTTATAGAATGTTGTCTCCTTATTAATTTTGTTATAGAATGTTGTCTCCTTATTAATTTTGTTATAGAATGTTGTCTCCTTATTAATTTTGTTATAGAATGTTGTCTACTTATTAATTTTGTTATAGAATGTTGTCTCCTTATTGATTTTATTATAGAATGTTGTCTACTTATTAATTTTGTTATAGAATGTTGTCTCCTTATTAATTTTGTTATAGAATGTTGTCTCCTTATTAATTTTGTTATAGAATGTTGTCTCCTTATTGATTTTATTATAGAATGTTGTCTACTTATTAATTTTGTTATAGAATGTTGTCTACTTATTGATTTTATTATAGAATGTTGTCTCCTTATTGATTTTATTATAGAATGTTGTCTCCTTATTGATTTTGTTATAGAATGTTGTCTCCTTATTGATTTTATTATAGAATGTTGTCTCCTTATTAATTTTATTATAGAATGTTGTCTACTTATTGATTTTATTATAGAATGTTGTCTCCTTATTGATTTTGTTATAGAATGTTGTCTACTTATTGATTTTATTATAGAATGTTGTCTACTTATTGATTTTATTATAGAATGTTGTCTCCTTATTAATTTTGTTATAGAATGTTGTCTCCTTATTAATTTTATTATAGAATGTTGTCTACTTATTAATTTTGTTATAGAATGTTGTCTCCTTATTGATTTTATTATAGAATGTTGTCTCCTTATTGATTTTGTTATAGAATGTTGTCTACTTATTAATTTTGTTATAGAATGTTGTCTCCTTATTAATTTTATTATAGAATGTTGTCTACTTATTAATTTTGTTATAGAATGTTGTCTCCTTATTAATTTTATTATAGAATGTTGTCTACTTATTAATTTTGTTATAGAATGTTGTCTCCTTATTAATTTTGTTATAGAATGTTGTCTCCTTATTAATTTTGTTATAGAATGTTGTCTACTTATTGATTTTGTTATAGAATGTTGTCTACTTATTAATTTTTTATAGAATGTTGTCTCCTTATTAATTTTGTTATAGAATGTTGTCTCCTTATTAATTTTATTATAGAATGTTGTCTACTTATTAATTTTGTTATAGAATGTTGTCTCCTTATTGATTTTATTATAGAATGTTGTCTCCTTATTGATTTTGTTATAGAATGTTGTCTACTTATTAATTTTGTTATAGAATGTTGTCTCCTTATTAATTTTATTATAGAATGTTGTCTACTTATTAATTTTGTTATAGAATGTTGTCTCCTTATTAATTTTGTTATAGAATGTTGTCTACTTATTAATTTTGTTATAGAATGTGACTTATATGTTGATTTTATTATAGAATGTTGTCTACATTTTAATTTTGTTATAGAATGTTGTCTCCTTATTGATTTTATTATAGAATGTTGTCTCCTTATTGATTTTGTTATAGAATGTTGTCTACTTATTAATTTTGTTATAGAATGTTGTCTCCTTATTAATTTTATTATAGAATGTTGTCTACTTATTAATTTTGTTATAGAATGTTGTCTCCTTATTAATTTTATTATAGAATGTTGTCTACTTATTAATTTTGTTATAGAATGTTGTCTCCTTATTAATTTTGTTATAGAATGTTGTCTACTAATAAATTTTGTTATAAAATGCGTCCTATTTGTTTATTTTTTTAATAGAATATGGTCCATATGTCGATTATGTAATAGAATGTGGCCTACTTTTTCATTCTGTTACAGCATGTTACCTACTTATTGATTTTGTCACAGAATGTAGCCTCTATGTTGATTCTGTCATAGAATGTGACTTAACTTATTGATTCTGCTATAGAATGTGGCATACTTATTGGTTCTGTTAATAAAACTTGTCTACTTGTTGATTGTTATGAAATGTTGCCTACTTGTTATTTTTGTTATAGAATGTGAACTGTATGTTGATTCTGTTATAGAATGTGCCTTCTTATTAATTTTGTTATAGAATGCGGCCTAATTGTTGATTTTTTTATAGAATGTGCTGTACATGTTGATTATGTAATAAAATGTAGCCTACATTTGATATAGTTATATAATGTGGCCTAGTTGTTTATTCTCTCATAGAATGTAACTTACTTGTTTATTTTAGCATAAAATGATGCCTATCTGTTGATCCTTTATCGAACGTGGCCCAACTTGTTTCTTATCTTACAGATTGTTGATATATAATATTACATTATTTGTTGATTTTGTTATAGAATGTGGCATTATTTGTTGATTCTGTTATAGATGTGACCTTTTTGTTGATATAGAAGGTTTCTAATTTGTTGGTTCTGGTATAGAATGTGGCATTATTTGTTGATTCTCTTATGGATGTGACCTTTTTGTTAATATAGAAGGTTTCTAATTTGTTGATTCTCTTATAGAATGTGGCAGTATTTGTTGATTCTGTTATATATGTGACCTTTTTGTTGATATAGAATGTTTCTCATTTCTTGATTCTCCTATAGAATGTGACATTACTTGTTGATTCTGTTATAGATATGACTTTTTTGTTGATATAGAATGTGACCAAACTTGTTGATTTTCTCATAGAATGTGGTCTTATTTTTATATATAAAAATGGCTTTCTAGTTGATTTCGTTTATAGCATTTTGGATACAGAATGTGGATTTCATTGTTGATCCTGTTTTAGAATGTGTCATTATTTGTTGATATAGAATGTGACAATATCTATTGATTATGTAAAAGAATGTGACCTTCTTTGTTGATATAGAATATGATGTTATTTGTTGATAGATAATGTGACTTTATTTGTTGATTCTGTTGTAAAATGTGACCTTATTCGTTTATGTAGAATGTCATATACCTTCTATTCTATTATAAAATGTGATCTTTCTAGATTTCCTTATCGAATTTGGTGTTCCTTCTTGATTCTGTTTTAGAATGTTTCCCCTTAGATGGTTATCATCTACAACGTGACCTAATTTTTGTTGGTCATGTTATAGAATGTGGCCTTTTTTGTTGATATAGAATGTAGTCTACCTCGTTGATTCTATTATAAAATATTGCGTACTTCTTGATTTTGTAGTAGGATATGACCTCATTACTTGTTATAGAATGCGACTATCTTGTTGATCCTTTTATAGAATGTAACTATATTCGTTAATGTAGAATGTGGCTCAATTTTTTTGTTGTGTTATAGTATGTTGCACTTTTTAATTTTTATAATGAACTAGCGGGACCTGTGGAAATTCCACAGGGGACTCATTCATATATAATATATTGATGTTGGCATTCTGTAGATGTTCAGTGTAAATGAAGACGCTCTGATATTACTGTAGCTTTCTTTTTGTTTAAACTGCAAAAGTATTTATCTAAGCTAGCACGAACGCCCGGTAAAGCCCGGTCGTAAAGTACGCTTAAATATGATATTTTAATTCTGGCAGATTTCGCATATATTACAATGTTAATGTTCTATCGATGTTCATATGTTATCAAGTTGCAATTTAAAAAATAAAAAGATATATCTATATGATTTGGGTGCATTAACTTGAATCGTAGCCGGAATAACAGTACTGTATGTGGATGACTATAGTGCTCCTCACCTTGAGTTGAGCATATTGAGAAGTGAAAAACGAATTACCATTAGCATATAAGCGACGCTCTTTGTGTAAACAAATCGAGCGGAGGTATTTCAGACGATATCAAAACATCGTTAAACTCACTACTCGTTCAAGCAGCCGCCAATAGCGTAATGGTTAGAAGCCTTGACTGCCGTATAAACGGTCGGGTTTCAATCCTGGCTTGAGGTAGTTGCCTGTCTAGCCGCACTGATGAGCTGTGAAACAGCGAAACAGTACTGTATGTGGATGACTATAGTGCTCCTCACCTTGAGTTGAGCATATTGAGAAGTGAAAAACGAATTACCATTAGCATATAAGCGACGCTCTTTGTGTAAACAAATCGAGCGGAGGTATTTCGGACGATATCAAAACATCGTTAAACTCACTACTCGTTCAAGCAGCCGCCAATAGCGTAATGGTTAGAAGCCTTGACTGCCGTATAAACGGTCGGGTTTCAATCCTGGCTTGAGGTAGTTGCCTGTCTAGCCGCACTGATGAGCTGTGAAACAGCGAAACAGTACTGTATGTGGATGACTATATATATATATATATATATATATATATATATATATATATATATATATATATATAACTTGAGTTCCTTCAGCCATAACTGAAACCACAACTTATCAAGAATTTTCGATAAAATTATTTATAAAAAAATAGATGAAATGCCATCAGGTATAGTCGAAACCGAAACGGAAACGATAACTTCTGAAAATTCTTGATAAAATTATTTATGACAAGCAATAGAAGAACATGAAACTTAAACGACCCGGATGTAAGCGTGACACATAAAAGAACACACACGTTCTCGTATTGATATATAGATTATGACTTACTTGTTTATAGTTGTACAGTACATTACCTACTTTTTTAATTTGTTGTTGTTTAGTGAATCTCTTCATAATTTCTCGTCTCTGTTTGCTTAACTTTTTTATGTCAAGTCTACCAATTTTCATGTGTTACCTCCGTAAGATTCTTTTTTGAGATATAATAGTAGGCTACGTATAAAAACTTGTGAAAAAGCACTAACTTGAATCGCGCATCAAACCAAGTCATCGTATAGGTAATCAAGGTGTTCATGAATCGGAACAGCATTAACGTACTAGTGAACACTCTTTGGAGTCTTCATAGGGTTACATTTGGGTACGGTTTGACGAGGATTCGATCCCGGCGACTCGTCGGGTTACATTTGGTGCTTCCGTGGCCGGGATGTGACCCATGGGAACTCCATAACCTCTTAGTCGGTTACAATAGATCCAGCACGACTCTCAGAATGCAAGAATAATGCAAGACAGAACTTCGGTTGATTTAACATTCGTTAAACCAGTCAATCATTAAGTATTACTGGACTTTTAGGTTTAATGTAAGTTGCGAGAAGCTTTCAATAATCTCTCAGATTTTTTTTTCATATGAGCACTTTTATTGATAGTACATAATACCCTAGTACCATTCCAAGTAATCTGCTCTGGCTGCAATGCACTTGTTATACCGATCCAACAGCTTCTGGAAGGCCTTATAGAGGTGCTCCTGTGTGAACGTGTCAATGACCCTCTTCACAGCTTCTTTCATCTCTTTAATTGTCTTGTAACGACAGCCTCTAAAGTTTTTACTGGGCTTAGAAAATAACAAAACGTCACAAGGTGAAAGGTCTAGACTATAGGGAGAGTTAGTAACTGTCTTGATGCTCATCTTTGTAAAATAGTCTGTGACAAGGATGGAGTTTTGGACTAGTGCATTCATGTAAATCTTCTGCATCTTCAGTTCTTCGTGAATAATTGTGACTACAGTTCCCACACTGACATCAAGTCTGCACGTATTGCCTCTATTGACACACGACGGTCTTTATCCATAAAATTCTTTATTTGGCCAATCAACTCTGGTGTTAGGGCCTGCTTAATACATCCACACCTCTCATCATCCCTTACAGACCCCTTGTCTTCTTTAAATCTCTTATGCAACTAAAAAAAAACGATGCTCGATTCATGAAAGATGGTCCAAAAGCAGTCTGAAGCATTCCATATGCATCCGTGACATTTTTTCAAGTTTAAAACAGGATTTTATTGCATATCGTTCTTCTTAAGCATCATTACGCCAAGCTTACATTTTTTAAATTCACCAGCTGTGACAATCAGGCTTTAGTAGGGTGTATTTCAATTCTTGCTGTAGCTGTTCATTTGAACCTAAATCATAAAAGTTGGTCAGTCATCTCATTAGATGCATAGAAAGAACAAACTGAATTTTCAAGAGTCAACGACAGTTTTAAATAACTGTACAAAATAAGTCTGGAAACTTATTGAAGGCACTTTTTATACATATGATAGCCTATAATATATATTTATATACTCCTGTCTTGTACAGAACAATCACGTTGACATACCGGTTTCGGTCAGATCACCGAAGTTAAGCAACGTTGAGCCAAGCTAGTACTAGATTGGTGACCATTTGGAACTTCCAGTTACTGTATGTGCTTTCCGCTTATCTCGGCATTGTTTCCAGTCCTTCTGAACCTCCACTTGCCACTGATATTCAACAATGTCGACTCAGGAGTGGTGTGGTTGGAGATTGCGCAACTCTTGCCACAAAAATTTTACTCGCAGGCATCCTTACTGTGGGTATCCATAGTCTGTCACGACTGAAGGGAGCCTATATTTAATAGGTTTAACCTCACGGTGTGAATGCGGTATTGTGGTGAAAGGAACCGGCTAATTATCATAATATTGCATTGGTATGATATCCAATAAATTAAATATAAGGAATAACGGGTAGTATCTGTTCTGATGCTATATATTGTCAATTCTGTTCTCGGTTGATGAAGGAGAAATCCTTATAGATTCATGCAATTTTTATTTTTGTTCCAATTAATAGCGTTCTTTTTGGGGAGCTGGCTTGTCCCCACGTTAAATACCGACCATGTGTCTAAATTTGCCCTCGTGGGGAGTTCAGTAAATGTGGACATTTAGAATATAAGAATAAGGCCAAAGAGGACCTCGACTGACATAACAATTGTTGGACTAAGCTAATGAAAATAGGACAGATTTTTTTTAGTGCAAACCCCGATTTAGTACGTGTGGGGGCGTCCGTTTAACATATTGAGATAATTTATTTAATTTTTTTTTTTTACTGACTCTCTCTCTCTCTTATGTGCTTTACTGTTGATTTCATTTAATTAAAAGTTGCTTTTTTTTCCTTCCTGTGAAATTTCTGTGCTGTATCTATCTCTTTCTATTATGCACCAACATATGTTAGATTGAAAGGAAGCTATTTCTAAAAGTGTCGTAATACGCGGTTACATCACAAAGGTTAATGCGAATAAAAAGAGAAAAAAAAGTTATATGTGCTATGAAGATCGTTAGCGGAGTGTTTCGTGTGAAAACAGCTTGATTCATTCCGTATGACGTTTCGGTATACATACATACATACATACATACATACATACATACATACATACATACATACATACATACATACGTACATACATGCATACGTACATACATACGTACATACATACATACATACATACATACATACATACATACACACATACATACAGAGTGTTCCAAAAGTCTTGTGTACATTTCAAGTCCTCATATCTGCTTAACTCTGAATGGTAGGAAGATGAAAGTGGAACACGCGAATTAATGGCCTAAAACTTTAATTTTCTGTTGCAAATAGTGACGCTGTCAAAGTCTAAGAACGCAGCCTTTGCATGTGCGTCAAAAGCAGAATTGCGTCGTTAAATTCCTGCCAAAAAGTGCATTGAGAACAGCGGTGACTATATAGAAAAATAAATTCTGTACGGCAAAATGTCACTTGTTTTAATGGTGCTACTCCTGTCTTCGTAGCTCCAAATTATTGAGTTAAAAAATAGGAGGCTTTACTTCTGGAACGGCCAGCATAAATTCTTGGAATATGTTTGTTTCCAAGAGTCTTGCCTTAAAAGTAATGGAATTTTCCAAAGAAAGACTTGGAACCAAAGGTTTTTATTCTCCCTAGGAAGATCTTATCCTGCCTTGACAGAGTTAAGAATAGAATTCGTAGCCTAGTGGGAGATGCCCTTTTTTCTTCCCTGCAACATCTTTCTCACAGAAGAGACGTTGCGGACCTGTCTCTATTTTATCATTATTTTCATGGCAAGTGCTTGTCTGAGCTCCAATCTATGGTCCCCCTCACCAAACATTCACGAGAAACACTCGTCTGGACGAAAACACTACCAATAATTTCCCGTGCATAAACCTAAACGTAGATTCCATGAACAAGGTTTCTTTCTTAGAACTGCCCACCTGTGGAACTCTCTTCCGTTTCCATGCTTTCCAGCTAACAACAATATAGCCGTCTTCAAGTCCAATGTAAACAAGTTATTGATAAGCCGTCCCCTTAAGTAATCCAATTTATCAAATGTACATTCTAACGATTACTATGATATTGTCATTTTGACCACTGTACACTCTTTAACCCTTATCCTCGAATGACCTCTGGGCCTTGATAAGTGGTGATTTCCTTGTAAAAAAGAGAAATCAATTCAGGTTACTTGATTATGCAGTAGAGCTGACATCTATTCAATGTAGTCGCCTTAAACCTCAACCACCGCCTCGGTACAGGTCCAGAACTGGGAGCATGCCTTTTCACAAGTGCCAGTGGAAGCTCAACGAATACTCGGAAGATGGCATCAGTCATGGTGATAGCACCAGGAGTTCACCATATTCTTCAGCAAATCCAGATACACTTTGGTGTTGACTTTCAAGCCGACTTCGAAGATGTGAGGTGGCATGATGTGGCCCTCACTTGAAACCACACCAAAGACCATAACTATGGCCGGAAACTTTTTTATCACCCTATCAAGTCCCTGATATTCGTGGCAATCCATCGATGCATTTTGAGGATGCTGGCAATGGTCCTGTTCTCATAACTTGGATCGGTAGAGAGCATGAGTTGTACAGTGGCGCATCTCCGATCTCGCTCATTGAATATTGTGTCACTTTCAGACATGATAGAAGGCTTCTATCGCTCTTGGGATTTGTACACAACCGGCTAACTACAACAACAAAAAAAAAGAGAAAAAAAAAACGAAACCGGTTTTTGACAAACGGAAATAGAATCATGTCGTCTTTTCTAGGGCTACAATTTTATCGCTTTATCCTATAGTTTTAAAGGCTAAAAAAAAAAAATGTGATTTCAGGACCAGACAAACCAGTCTGACCTAGTATTTACAATCGTGATGTATCCCAAGAGCACTAGGGCAGTAGTCACGGCCATATGACGCGTCTTACTGTGGGATCCAGTTTGTTTTTTCAAAACACAGGATGGAAAAGGGATTTGGGAATTCCGTTTCAAAATTGTACGCATTCACCCTAAAATTATATCACCATTAGCATTTAAGTCACTGGTGCTCTTTGGGAGGGGGTAATAATGTTGTTCTCTTTTATTGAATATATCTTATTTATTCCTTTTCTTCCCTTTTTCTCTTTTTACTTTGTTTTTTCACGCGAACTTTCTAGGAAACGCGTTTTCCGTGCGTTGGTCTTTTGCGTCTGTGTTTGAAATTGCATTCATGTCAGTCTGTCACAAAAATGTTGTATATATATATATATATATATATATATATATATATATATATATATATATATATATACATATATATATATACATATATATATATATGTATATATATATGTATATATATGTATATATATATATATATATATATATATATATATATATATACAACATTTTCAAGTTAAAATGCGTAGATAAAATAGGCGTATCTTTTTTTTTAAATGCGTCAGATAATCTCAATAAAATACCCTTCATATCAGACGGTCCATCATGCTTACGTGAAATGGAACGTTCGTAGATCTGCCAGTTAGCAATGGCCGTTGGTCATCACTTGAACTTGGGTGGCAATAAGCCTCAACAAAGTCTAAGTTCGCTTCACATTCATCCAGTTGAGGTCTGGTTGGTGCTTTTTCTCCTCAGCCTTTTCATATCTTCTACTCCTTTTAACTATTTGGTGTGGTGCCAGTTAATGTTGACATTAAAATAAATAAAAAAAAATCTGTCACCAACCTTTGGTGTTCCCTGGAATCTATAGGACAACAAGTCTCCCCAGATTTCCAGTACTCTCCACTTACCTCTGCAAATGAATTTGCGTTATCGCAAAAACTGTTTTCCATTGTTTTCTTGCTGACAACGCCCATTTGGCCTTCCCTGGAATTTGGGTGTCAATAAGCCTACCCAACGTATATGTCCTTTTCAATTTCATCCAGTGAAAGTCTTGTTAGTGCTTTATCCCCACGATCTTTCCATTCTCCTTCAGCCTGCACGATTATTTTGTGTGGTGTCAGTTTATGCCGGTACTAAAATTTTCTTATTTATTTATTTATTTACTTTCCTTTCTTTTTTAGAGGGAATAAACTTTCGGTTTCAGTTTTCTTATTCCATGTGACGCTCTTCCATGTTTTTTTTTTTATTGCTATATTTCTGTTGCACTTTCTTTATGCCCGGTTAGCGTTTGTAACTTATGCGTGTTAAGGTTAGGGTTAGGGTTAGGGTTAGCGTTTGTAGTTTATGCGTGTTAGGGTAGGGTTAGGGTTAGCGTTTGTAGCTTATGCGTGTTAGGGTAGGGTTAGGGTTAGCGTTTGTAGCTTATGCGTGTTAGGGTAGGGTTAGGGTTAGCTTTTGTAGCTTATGCGTGTTAGGGTTAGGGTTAGGGTTGGGTTAGCGTTTGTAGCATATGCGTGTTAGGGTAAGGTTAGGGTTAGCGTTTGTAGCTTATGCGTGTTAGGGTAGGGTTAGGGTTAGCATTTGTAGCTTATGCGTGTTAGGGTTAGGGTTAGGGTTAGGGTTAGGGTTAGCGTTTGTAGTTTATGCGTGTCAGGGTTAGGGTTAGGTTTAGCGTTTGTTGCTTATGCGTGTTAGGGTTAGGGTTAGGGTTAGGGTTTGTAGCTTATACGTGTTAGGGTTAAGGTTAGGGTTAGGGTAAGGGTTTGTAGCTTTTGCGTGTTAGGGTTAGGGTTAGGGATGGGTTAGCGTTTGTAGCTTATGCGTGTTAGGGTTAGGGTTAGGGTTGGGTTAGCGTTTGTAGCATATGCGTGTTAGGGTTAGGGTTAGGGTAAGGGTTTGTAGCTTATGCGTGTTAGGGTTAGGGTTAGAGTAAGGGTTTGTAGCTTATGCGTGTTAGTCGCTGCATTCAAATGTCCTCCTTAATCTGTCAGCCGTTTTTATTATTGCTATCCGTTGTATCTTTGAAGCCATCTTACCGATTCCAATCTTTCCCACATTTATTTTAGAATTTGTTCGGATAGTTCCTCGTGGTCCTAATATTAGTGTTATTTTCACTTTCTTCGTTTTCCCTATTCCTTTACGTTCTCTAGCCAGTTCCGTGTATTTTTTCCGCTACTCCGTCTCCTTGATATTTATTCTGTGGTCTGCTGGAATAGGGGAAAATTAGATCAGTATGTTCTTGTATTCACTCACTAATTTGCTATCGGGCTGTGTGGTTTACATTTGTAAGAGTTCTACTAAGCTCTAGCCCAGAGTTTCCCAACCTTTTTCGCCGAACACCCGGAGAGAACACCCGGATACCTACTACCATCCTCTAGAACACCCGAATACCTACTACCACCCTCTAGAACAACTGAATACCTACTACCACCCCTCTAGAACATCCGAATACCTACTACCATCCTCTATAACAACTGAATACCTACTACCACCCCTCTAGAACATCCGAATACCTACTACCATCCTCTATAACAACTGGATACATACTACCAACCCTCTAGAACACCCGAATACCTACTACCATCCTCTAGAACAACTGGCCACCTACTACCAACCCTCTAGAACACCCGAATACCTACTACCATCTACTAGAACAACTGGATACATACTACCACCCCTCTAGAACACCCGAATACCGACTACCATCCTCTAGAACAACTGGACACCTACTAACACCCCTCTAGAACACCCGAATACCTACTACCATCCTCTAGAACAACTGGATACATACTACCACCCCTCTAGAACACCTGAATACCTACTACCATCCTCTAGAACAACTGGATACATACAACCACCCCTCTAGAACACCCGAATACCTACTACCATCCTCTAGAACAACTGGATACATGCTACCAACCCTCTAGAACACCCGAATACCTACTACCATCCTCTAGAACAACTGGATACATACAACCACCCCTCTAGAACACCCGAATACCTACTACCATCCTCTAGAACAACTGGATACATGCTACCAACCCTCTAGAACACCCGAATACCGACTACCATCCTCTAGAATAACTGGATTCCTACTACCATCCTCTAGAACACCCGAATACCTACTACCATCCTCTAGAACAACTGAATACCTACTACCAACCACCTAGAACACCCGAATACCTATTACCACCCCTCTAGAACACCCGAATACTTACTACCATCCTCTAGAACAAATGGATTCCTACTAACAACCCTCTAGAACACCCGAATACTTACTAACACCCGTCTAGGACACCCGAATACCTACTACCACCCCTCTAAAATACCCTGATACCTACTACCACCTCTATAGAACACTCGAATGCCTACTACCACCCCTATAGAACACTCGAATACCTACTACCACCCCTCCAGAACACCTGAATATCCGAATATCTACTACCACCCCTATAGAACACCCGGATACCTATTACCACCTCTCAAGAACACCCGAATACCTACTACCACCCCTCTAGAACAACCGGATACCTACTACCACCCCTCTAGAACACCCCAATACCTATTACCACCTCTCTAGAACACCCGAATACTTACTACCACCCCTCTAGAACAACTGGATACCTACTACCACCCCTCTAGAAATCCCGGATACCTACTAACACCCCTCTAGAACACCCGAATACCTACTACCACCTCTCTAGAACACCCGGATACCTATTACTACCTCTCTAGGACACCCGAATACCTACTACCACCCCTCTAGAATACCCTGATACCTACTACCACCCCTATAGAACACTCGAATACCTACTACCACCCCTCCAGAACACCTGAATATCCGAATATCTACTACCAACCCTCTAGAACACCCGGATACCTATTACCACTTCTCTAGAACACCCGAATACCTATTACAACCCCTCTAGAACACCCGAATACCTACTACCACCCCTTTAGAACAACTGGATACCTACTACCACCCCTCTAGATTACCCGGATACCTACTAACACCCCTCTAGAACACCCGAATACCTACTACCACCCCTCTAGAACACCTGGATACCTATTACTACCTCTCTAGAACACCCGAATACCTACTACCACCTTCTAGAACAACCGGATACCTACTACCACCCCTATAGAGCAACCGGATACCTACTACCACCCCTCTAGAACACCCGAATACCTATTACCACCTCTCTAGAACACCCGAATACCTACTACCACCCCTCTAGAACAACCGGATACCTACTACCACCCTTCTAGAACACCCGAATACCTATTACCACGTCTCTAGAACACCCGAATATCTACGACCACCCCTCTAGAACAACTGGATACCTACTACCACCCCTCTAGAACACCCGGATACCTACTAACACCCTTCTAGAACACCCGGATACCTATTACTACCTCTCTAGAACACCCGAATACCTACTACCACCCTCTAGAACACCCGGATACCTATTACTACCTCTCTAGGACACCTGAATACCTACTACCACCCCTCTAGAACACCCAGATACCTATTACCACCCTCTAGAACACCCGAATACCTACTACCACCCTCTAGAACAACCGGATACCTACTACCACCCCTATAGGACACCCGAATGTCTACTACCACCCCTCCAGAACACCTGAATATCCGAATACCTATTACAACCCCTCTAGAACACCCGATTACCTACTACCACTCTTCTAGAATATCCGGGTGTCAACTACCACCCCTACATTGGTACATAATTTATTTATCAAAGTATTATAGTTTAACACTCATTTGGTTATAACAAATCCGAATAGTAATGTTGAATATAAACGATTCTACATCAATGCTAAATATAAAACATTGGCACCTTCTTTACTAATATAGACTTTTTAAAGCCTAAGTTTATTCGTTTGCCCTTATATGAATTGTACGTTCCATGAAAAAATGATTTCAAGTTGTATTTTTTTATTCAATTTTCACTCCAAACAAGACGCAGTGCCACTTTGAACATTGGTTCACTTTCAGGTATGATTTTCCTTTTCTTTCTTTCTTGTCTTTTCGCTCTTTTTCTTTCTTCTGTTTGCTTTTCTTTCGTTTTTCTTTCTTCCTTTTTTCCTTTTATCTTTTTTCTTTTCTACGAGGGCTGAAACGATAAAATTGTCGCTCCAGAAACGACGACATGATTCCATTTCCGTTTGATGAAAACCAGTTTCCTTTTTTAGTTGCAGACTATCTACTAGTTGGCCAGTTGTGTACAAATCCCAAGAGTGGTAGAAGCTTTCTATCATATTTGAAAGTGAACCAATGTTCAACGAGCGGGGACATAATTTGCAGGGTATTATGAAAGAAGATGAGCAGCAAGATGTCTGTTCACATTACACTTGAACTTCTGCATGTCAGTACAGTTGGGAAAGGAGTTCCAAAGTCTAGCAGTTTTGGGGAAGAAACTATTAGAGTGGAAGGCTTAGTAGATGTGCCAACAATACACTATGCATGGGCGAAAAGTGGCTTTGTAGAGGTACACGGTACTCTAAGATGTGAGTCACCTTCTGGCCCGGTAGAGAAGAGGCACCTTTCTCGCAGCAGCCTTTACAATTACTTCAATGTATTTGTTTTGGAGAAAATCAGAATTGTGATTTTTTTTTTCAAGTACACTAGGGCAAATATCAGATCATGAGTTTTTTTGTTATGTATGAGTGTAGTTTATTTACAAAACGCAAGATGGAAAACGGAGTTGGGAATTCCGTTTCAAAATTGTACGCATTAACCCTCGGATTATATTATCGTCCATAGCTCCGTTCCGGTTACGCGTTCCGTTTTTTAATGGTAACTCTTCTTTTTTTTTTTTTTGTGTCATCTCTTCATTTTTATTTTTTATAATTTTTGTTCTTTTTTCTTTTCTCAGGTACTTTTTAAAAAATTTTCTAATAGATTATTATCTTTGTTCTCTCTTTCTTTTATTTTTATTTACTTTCTTTTTCTTTTCTTTCTTTCTTTTTCTTTACTTTCTTTCTTGCCGTACTTTTTCGCTCTTTTATTTCTTCTATTTTCTTTTTTTTTCGTTTTTCTTTCTTCCATTTTTCCTTTTTTTTCTTTTTTCTCCTTCTACGAAGGGTGAAACGATAAAATTGTCGCCCCAGAAACGACGTCATGATTCCATTTCCGTTTGATGAACACCAGTTTTCTTTTTTAGTTGCAGACCATCGACTAGGCCAGTTGTGTAAAAATCCCAAGAGTGATAGAAGCCTTCTATCATGTCTGAAAGTGAACCAATGCTCAACAAGCGCCACTGTACAACTCATGCTCTTTACCGATCCAAGTTATGACAGCATCGCTGTTGCCAGCACCCATAATAATAGGGACGTGCCCAGGACGATGAAAACAAAGTTTCCGGCCACGGTTATGGTTTTTTGGTATGGTTTCAAGTGAGGGCAACATCATGCCACCACACATCTTCGAAGTCGGCTTGAAAGCCAACACTAAAGTGCACCTGGATGTTCTGAAGAGTGTGTTGATCTGGTGCAATCAGGTGGCCGCTGACAGACGCTGAGTGTGGTAGCAGGACTCGACGCCGGCCCACAAGTCGAAAGAGACTCGGGCTTGGCTTGCCTTCTTCTCTTACTAGCATATTTCTTCCCCAATCTAAACCCACTAGACTACTTCGTTTGGTCATACGTCGAGAACATTACCAACATGACCTCTCACAACACCAAAGCCAGCCTGATCCCTATTATTCGCCGAGTATTCACCGAGCTCCCATCGGTGCTCATGGAAAAGGCATGCTCTCAGTACCAGATATATATTTTGGCGGCGATTTAGGCTGAAGGCGACTACATTGAATAGATGTCAGCTCTACTAGATAATCACGTTACCTGAATTGATTTTAAAACAGAAGTTTTTAAATAAAGCTGTAGTTTGTTTTCTTTAGGGTGACAACTTCATCGTTCCACTCTGTATATCTGTTTTTTTTTACCTTCTTTATCTATCTGTCTTTGTTGCTTTTGTTCTTTATTTCTTTATTTTCTTCTTCCAACTAATTCATAATTCTTTTTTCCTTCTTTCTTTCATTCATACGTGTTTCTTTCCTTTTTCTTTCTTTTCTTTTTTCTTTATTTCTTTCATTTATTCTCCTTCTCCTTTTTTTAATTTCTTAATCTATTATTTCATCCTTCACTTTTTCTCTTCTTCTTCCCCCCTTTCTCTTTATTCTTTATCACATTCTTTCTTTCATGATTCCTACATTCCTTCCTACGCTCATTCCTTTCACTCTTATTTCTTTTCCTTTATTCTTTTTTTCCCTCCCTTTATTTTTTGTTATTTATTTCTCGCCGATTTATTCGTTAATTTCAACGTACGTTTCATTTGTGCATTTCTTCCCTCTTATCTGTAGTTATTCGTTTTTTTCCTACAACTAATGAATAAGAATTATTTTTTTTATTAATATGTAACGTTCTTCTTACTTTTAAAATGGCCCAAACGCTGTTTTGAGACTCGCTTTTTTTTAATTACATGAACGTTCTAGGTGAAAGAAAACTAGTTATTTATTTTTACTTGCTCCACCCGCAAGTCGGATCGATCTTTCTTTTTCATTTTAGGTAGTAGTCTTTTGCTTATAGCTAAAATCAGCTTTTCTGTTACATTAATTCTATTAAGAACACACAGATCGGCCGGCTCGCTTTTGAAGGGGTAGGAGGTGAAGAGTACCGTGTTTATCAAGCGTGTATTTCCAAGTCGCCACGCGTCTTTTACTTTTTCTTCTCCCCTCCTTTTCCATCTTGATGCATCTATATGCATATCATTCCGTGACGTCACATCCTGTTTCCATCTTGATGCATCTATATTTATTTCATTCCGTGACGTCACGTCCTGTTTCATTCTTTACCTCATTATTTCTTGTATCTGACAAGTTAGAATGCAAAACGCGATAAACTTCACTTTCAACATTTTGAAGCTAGCATTAGAAAATGTGTTACACTTTAATACTCCCCCCCCTAAAATTATGTTTTACATAATGCCATACGGCATCATTTCTTTTTTTGCCGTCGAATAAAATACGAGAGGCGTTCCAAAAAATTATGCCTCCACTTTTTCATTTCGGCTGAATGGAACAGACGGGATTGCAAATTACATTTTTATGATGACTGAACTTATGCATTCATGACCTAAAAGTTTCCTCACTCTGTTGCAGATATTAACGGTATGAAACTCTAAAAAGCGAGCCATGCAACGGACATGCGTTAGAAGCAGATATCCGTCATTGAATTCCTGTAAAAATTGAATTGAGAATAGTGATGACTAGGGCTATGACAACAGCATATTCTTTTCATTGTTTTGACTCTCGAGTATATATCCGACACAGTTAGACACAATTAATCAACCGAGAACCAAGTCTTTACTTTTGAAACGACCTTCGTAAGAATTTAGTCAAATTATATCTTTAGTATATTTGTCCTTTCATTGTTTAATGTCTAACTGTAAAAATATTGATTTATCGCGTTTTGCATTCGAAGTTTTGCTTTGTTTTTTACCTGCTTTTTTTGTATGTCTTTTTTTACAACCATCTAATTTGTTTTTCTTTGTTAATTAACGTCTGCTTTCCTCCCTTCACCCTTTTCCCTTTCTGTGATTTTGATTACTTAGGTGGACAGTTCATAAAGAACTTGTTTACTTTGGTCTTGAAGACAACCATATTGTAGTCAGTTGGAAAGCAGGCAAGCGGAAGAGAGTTCCACAGGTGTGCAGTTCTAAGGAAGAAGCTTTGTTCATGGAATCTACATTTAGGTTTAGGCACAGATAAAGAGTTTGGGAAATTATTGATCGTAGTTTTGGCTAGACGAGTGTTTTTCGTGAAAGTTTGGCGAGAGGGGATCATAGATTGAAGCTCAGACGAGCAGTTACAATGAAAACAAAATGCCCAAACTAAAAACTATGAATAAATATTTAAAGATATAAAAAACTTTTCTTTTTTTTTTTATTACATTTTCACCCCAAACAAGGCAAATTGCTACTTTGGTGTAGGGGCTACTATCAGGGGCAACAACTACTGGGGTACTATGTAGGGATTTAGGCAGCAAGGTGTCGGTTCACGTTACACTTGAACTTCTGCACGTCAGTACTGTTGGGGAAGCAGGGACCTGGAATGGAATTCCAGAGTCTAGCGGTTCTGGGGAAGAAACTATTGGAGTAAAAAGATCTTTTACATCTAGGGATCTCTACAGTGTGGGGGTGGGATTTAGCAGCCTGCCGGGTTTGTCGAGGGTGCACACGTCGTGGGGGCACAAGTGATTGCAGTTCGTCAGAGCATTCACCACTAAAATACTTGTAGAAAAGGCAGACGGATGCAACATTTCGTCGATGGGACAGAGGCTGAAGCTTAGATGCCAGTTCAGGGCCTATCAGGTTTGCGACTCTCTTTTGAACCTTGTCAAGGAGCGAGAGACTAGTAGCAGATGCACCAGCCCAGATGTGGCAGCAATACTCCATACATGGGCGAATGGTGGCCTTATAGAGGTACAGGATACTTTCGGGTGTTAGTAGTTTTCTAGCACGGTAGAGAGAGCCCACCTTTGAAGCATAAAACCTTTTTTCTAAATTACTGGCTTCATTAATAATCCAAAAATGGTTGATTTGCCGAAAAATAAAATAGTAAAACCGCCTTTCTGTATTTCTGATTTCCTTTTTTTTTATGCTTCTGTTTTTTTAATTTTTTTGTTTCTTCGTTTTTCTTTCTTTTTTTTTCTTTTTCATTATTTTCCTTTATTATTTCTTATCTGCACCATTTCCGTTTTTCTTTCTTTCTTCTTTTATTCTTTCCTTATTTCTTTCTTTCGTTCATTCATTCCTTATTTTATCTTTCTTTCTTTTTCTTCCGCCATTTCTTCAATTTGTTTATTCTCTCATTTTCTTTCATCCTCTCTTTCTTTTTGAGCCTCTTTTTATTTAAACATCTTTTTTTTCTCTACCCTTTTTTTCCTCGACATCTTCAACCCCTACCTCCCATCCATCTTTAGTTTGAATTCCTCATCTGTTAGAACCATCAAAAAACCCTTCGGAAAATGCGATCGCACACGCGGCATGAACTTACAAGAACGGCGCCCTTACTGAGGAGAACGAGAAGTAATCTTAATGTTAGCCGCGAGAACCCCGTTTGTGACATCAGAATGAGTGCACCTACCACCCGCACGTTTCTCGCAAGGCCGGATATAGGCTCGCACAAACCGGGGCCTCAATTCCCGGTAAAGTCCTCGGTACACCACATCAAGCAGCCACCGTTCTATTTGCACGTCTGAGGTTTACATCATTCAACTCTCTCCCACCCCTAACATACGCACACACTAGAAACCCCAGCGCTTTGATACCCCTTCCAAAAAGGCGGGAGCAATTAAATTGAGGTCTATTATCTAACCAGGGTTTACACCAGACTTTCCACTTCAGTGATGAAGGAATATTTGAGGGCTTTAAAGAAAAACACGGCCCCTGCCGACATCATGCTACCTTATATATATATATATATATATATATATATATATATATATATATATATATATATATATATATATCAGTGGAGTGGCGACTAGCCTATTATTGTTACTCGTGTCCCCCACTGGCCTCTGTCAACTTCAGTTCCCAACCCATGGTACTTGGACCCTAAGTAAGTCATCATAGTTGCTATTGCGTGACTCTCCATTGTATAGCAGATTAACTAACGTACCTTGCCAGTATTAGTCCACGACTGTCCTGATTTAGCCGTGAAAAGTAAGCAAGGACAACAATAGAGTTTTTCCTCAGATTTACTCGCACATAACCAGTCAATGTCATCAAACAATTTGGATTGGAACGAACGAGTTCTAACCTTATTCACCAACAAAGGAGTTGGGCGCCCAACGTTGATAATTTCTCGCCTTTTGGCTACATTTCTCTGGCCAAACGATCTATTTTGTAATCTATTTTGAATAACATTGACCGAGTTATTAGTCGTGCCGGGCACGAGTGGCATTAGTCCTATCTCCGCCCCTGATATATATATATATATATATATATATATATATATATATATATATATATATATATATATATATATATATAATTATTTTTTATTATAATAATTAAATACCTATATATATATAAATATATATTTGTAGTCATTGACATACAGTCCCGTTTCGTTGTATCACAGCTCATCAGTACCGCTAGACTAGCATCTCTCCCAAGCCAAGGATTGAACCCAGAATCGCCGTGTTGACAATCGGCAGTTCTACCACTCGACCATGAAATCGACGCCCGTAAATAACTCGTCGGAATGTCTATTTAAATAGACACCCGCCACCACTTTTATAGTGCTCAAATCGCCTGTTCGTAAACAAACAAACAACGAGCTTCGCATTTTCAGCCAATTAAGTAGCGGGTGAGATAATTTACGACAGTGCTCTACCCAAAGAGGGGGGCTTAAATGAAGTATATATATATATATATATATATATATATATATATATATATATATATATATGTATGTATATATATATATATATATATATATATATATATATATATATATATATATATATATAAGGTTACAACTCAAGCATGAAAATGAACTGTGTGACTGAGATCAGCCACTTCAGCACAGATGGGCCTCTTATAGATAAAAAAAAAAAAAAAAAAAACATACACACATGCAAGCAAAGGGGTTTCCTACCACACCCAATCGTCTTATGAATAGACGATCTGTCCATATCATGCCATTTCTTACGTAACCGATAAAAAAAAAAAACATTCGCATATATTTTAGGCGAGTAAAGAAATAGATCTTCGGTTTACATTCGCGTCTTCGTAACATTTTTTTTTTTTAAGTTTAGTCATAACATTCCATGAGCAATGTTTCAGACAAAAGGGAAAGAATTGCTGTCTTCTGGGTTAGAATCTATCCCATGTAACACCACCATTCTCAACCTTTCCTTTGTCATTGACAGCTTTGTCATTGACATTTTTTTTTTTAATTTTCATACTTTTACACCGATTTCCCTGACTATAACACAAATATAAATTTTCGCATTGGTTCGAATACCCTATATATTAAGTTTCATGGCTGTAGACCAAAAACTTACAGAGGAGTTTGGTAGGCAATTTTCTTAAACGCATACACAAATATATATAGAAAAGTGTTTGTGTTTACTATAATCTTTTTACGCAAATATTACGAAAATATAACTCATGCAGAACATCTGTAAAAATATAATTACACGTAGTAGTTAACTAAAAGTGATCATCCCATGAATAAACTGAAAAAAAAAACGAATAGGGAAATTATTAAAATGAATGTTTAAAAAAATATCAAAATTAGCTAGATCTTTCGTAGATGAATGCAATTCCATGACCCATATATAAAAAAGTTGTATTTTATTTTTAAAATAAATAGAAAAAAAGGGGTTTTATTTTAATATAAATATCAATAAACAAAAAAGACACAAATCTATAGGAGTGTGGATGGAGATATTTATAAAATATCGGAATCGGTAATTGAATCAGAATCGGAAATTTAGTATGGAATCGGTAATTGTATCGGAATCTGGAAAAATAGTGGAATCCTCCCAACACTAATATATATATATATATATATATATATATATATATATATATATATATATATATATATATATATATATATATATATATATATATATATATAAAATGTATATGGCGATTAAGCTACACTGAATATTCCGCGTTTCATCCACTCTAGGATTCCTCAGGCATATAAACCCGACGAATCCTAGAGTGGATGAAACGCGGAATATTCAGTGTAGCTTAATCGCCATATACATTTTATAACTTACTAACTAGCTCTACCTACGTATTGAGCACTTTTGAAGTAAATACTTAAAGTTTACGCATAAATCTACACTTTCGTAATTTAATTTTATGTGAGTAAATCCAGTAGTTATATATATATATATATATATATATATATATATATATATATATATATATATATATATATATACTAACTGGCAGCCCAGCGTCTCTCCCTGTCGTACAATACGCTTAAACATGATAATTTAATTCATCCAAATTGCGCAGGTATTATTATAGAATCAGTTCTCTATTGATTATTATATATTACGAGGAATAATTTTCCCGGTGGACTAATTCGCAAAAATTTAAAAATAACAATGATAATGTCGTTCTTTGTTTATTTACAATATAACACCAGCTGATATTGGGGCTTGACGATGAATGCCCTGGAAAAGTTACTTATGATAAACGTTTTGTTTTAAAATATGCAAACGGAGAAATGATTTGCTGCGATTTTAAATTGTAACTTTTTTTTATCGTAGATTGAACTCATTATTAAAGAAAAAAATTAAAATAAAATGGTGCGGTACACTCGGACGTAAACAGATCATTCGATTTGTAGTCGAATGTTCTTTCATTAAGCTATGTCTCCAGATTATAATAAAGCTGTCTTTTTTTTTTTTAAAGAAAAATAGTTTGCTGTGATATTATTATCTCCCTTTGCTGGGTTAACGTAAAATACCATCATTAAAAAGTTATTTTTTTTTATATCTACAATGAGAGAGAAGCTATTTTAAAGAGCGGATTTTATCGTTTTTCGATACTTATCGGATGAATTACTGTACAAAAAGAATCTAAGAACACTGCCAAACATATAAATAAGTTTTGTATGAAATTTGTAAAAGATAGGTTCAGTCGTTTCAGAAACTTTCAGACACACACATACACAAAGTTACTTATATATACATATATATATATGAAATAAAATGGAGGTGGAAGGACCTGGATACTCAACGTTTCGCCCGATTTATGCGGGCTTCTTCAAGAGGGATGGTCATTGACGAGAGAGTCGGAGGATTAGGGCTATATATAATGATGGGGGAGAGCAGCATGTTTTCCTTATGTAAATTAGATGTCATATATACATGTATATACATTTTATGAGATAAGAACTAATTAGAGTAAACTAGTGTAGTGGATTACGTCTAAAAGATAAAATATCGTAGAGATTAAAAATTGTGTTTGGAAATATAGCGGTGATAGATTAAATAAATAAAATGACACGAGATTACGAAAGAATTTTTTTTTTTTTTTTTTTAAATTAGAAATAATTGAATTGGGATAAAATAGCGCAGTAACTTAAAAGATGGTATCTTCTCTCATAAAATGTATATACATGTATATATGACATCTAATTTACATAAGGAAAACATGCTTCTCTCCCCCATCATTATATATAGCCCCAATCCTCCGACTCTCTCGTCAATGACCATCCCTCTTGAAGAAGCCCGCATAAATCGGGCGAAACGTTGAGTATCCAGGTCCTTCCACCTCCATTTTATTTCATATCGTCGGATTTAATCCAGCTCAACAATCACATATATATATATATATATATATATATATATATATATATATATATATATATATATATATATATATATATATATATATACACCGCTGATAAAAAATTTAAGATCACTTCTTTAAAAAAAAAAAAGAATACTTTTTTTAAGTATAAATTTTAAACTTTTCTGACTTGAGGGTACTAATACTACAATCTAAAAGGTTATGGAAACAAAAAGGCATATTCCAAAAATTTTATCTAAAATCTATCTAAAAAGCTACATTCCAAAGATTTCTTTTTAAAATTTACATTTTTATTAAATTAGGCTTTTTAAACATGATCAAAATTATAAGACCAGAGACAAAAATTCTATTAAATTGTACAAAAAGTGTATGAAAAGTGTATGAAAACATTCAACAATCAAATTTAATAATGAGGTCTTCCTCCACTGCTTTTGATGACTTCAAAAATTAGGCATGCTCGAAATAAGGGGTTCTATTAAAGTTGCAGGGGATCCTGCTCCAGTTTCTGAAGATGGCTTCACGAAGTTCATTTTTTGTTGAATATTGTTTGCCATTTCGATAAAACTCTCTCCCAAACATTGTCAATTGGGTTCAAGTCCGATGAGCATGCAGGATGTCCCAAGAGATGGACTCCATTTTTTGTAGAAAGCTCAAGGTTCGTATTGCAGTGTGGATTGCAGTATAATCCTGTTGGAATAACCATCCATCCCCACACAAACGATGACCTTCCATCATCAAAGATGCTTTTTGTAGCATGCTAACATAACCAGCTGCTGTTTGACGACCCTGCACCATCTGGTGCGCCATCGTCTCTCTGTAAGAAAAGACACCCCATGCCATTACGGACCCTCTACCACTATGACGTGCGGAAAAATTCTAAGAGGCATGTTTTTGTGATGCCAATATCGCTGGAAGCCATCAGGACCATCTAAATTGGTTTTTGTTCTCATCAGAAAATAGAAATTTCTTCCACTTCTCAACGTCCCAGATTTGGTATTCACAGTCAAATCTTAAGCGGTCCACTTTGTGACGTGGAAGCAATCGAAGAATTTGTTTACGCTTTTTATTTACCATGCCTTTTTGTTGTAAGTGTCGTCTGATGGTTATTAGACTGCAATCAACATCGGTAACCGCCTTAATTTGACTAGAAGAAAGTCCTCTCTCATTCATAACAACCCGTCTGATTCTCCTACTCAATGCAGGAGAAATTTTGGGGGCTACCAAAGGATTTTACTTTTCCATAATTCTCAGTGTTCTTTAGAAAGTTGCAAATAACAGTTTTACTGCGATTTACCTTAGCTGCTATCTCTCGCTATGACAAACCTTGCTTATGGAATCCTAGAATTCGAGAGTGTTCAACTTCGTATGGTTTTCTTGATTTAGACATGGTAACACCTTTACACAGTGATTGCTAATCTCTAACTGAACTAAAAACATTAGAATTACCATAAATCTAACAATTTATACCCTTGGTCTTATAATTTTGATCATGTTTAAAAAGCCTAATTTAATAAAAATGCAAATTTTTAGATACAATTTTTGGAATGTACCTTTTTGTTTCCATAAACTTTTTAGATTGTAGTATTAGTAGCCTTAAGTCGGAAGAGTTTAAAATCTATCCTAAAAAAATGTTTCTTTTTAAAGATTTTTAAGTGGTCTTCAATTTTTGATCAGCAATGTATATATATATATATATATATATATATATATATATATATATATATATATATATATTAAATCGAAATACGTCTTTAAAATTGATATATTTGGGAATTATATTCCTTCGTCAGAATTTTATCTATTTTTTCTTTTTTTTCCTCGTCAACTTGTTAAATTTGAGAAATAAGTTAATGAGGAGTCCGCGTGCTTTTATCTGCGGTGTTGCTTTTGAAATGCCGGAAGAATGCGCTTGGCAACGCGATTTGAAATACGCTTGGAAACCTAATTACAACGCAATATTATGAAAATAAACAAGTATTTACTTTTTTTTTAAATTAATATATTTCGTAGTTATACTCCTTCGTCAGAATTTTATATTTTTTAATTATTTTTTTTTTTTTTTTGCGATGACTTAAAGTTGAAGGGGAAAAAAATGGTTAATGAAAAGTCTGCGTGATGTTATCTGGGGTGTTGTCTTTGAAATGCCGGAAAAATGCGTTCGGCAACGTTTTTTGAAATTCCGGGTAGTGTTTTCAGTGTTAGAAGAATAGATTGAATTTTACATTTAAATTGAAATACGTTTGAAAGCCAAATTATAACACACACGATCGCGCGTGCGTGCACACACACACACACACACACACACACACACACACACACACACACACACGTACGAGAAACCCACCCACCCTCGTAGGAGATGTCCTTTTCTCCTCCTTGCAACCTCTATCTCACAGAAGAGATGTTGCGAGTTTGTCTCTGATGTATCGTTATTTTCATGGAAAGTGTTCAACTGAGCTTCAATCTATGGTCCCCCCTCGCCAAACTTTCACAAGAAACACTCGTCTAGCTGTAAACACTATCAATAATTTCCCCCACTCTTTATCTGTGCCTAAACCTAAACGTAGATTCCATGAACAAGGCTTCTTTCTTAGAACTGCACGCCTGTGGAATTGTCTTCCGTTTTCCTGCTTTCCGGCTGACTACAATATGGTTGTGTTCAAGTCTAAAGTAAATAAGTTCTTGATGAGCCGTTCCATATAAGTTATTAAATTTACCAAATTTTCATTACTAATGATTACTATATTGACCAATTTCTACTGTACACTCTTTAACCCTTATCCTTGAGTGGCCTCTGGGCCTTGATAATGTGGTGATGCCTTTGTAAAAAAAAAAAAAAAAGCCACCCATACACATATATATTTATAACTTACTACGTAGCTCTACCTATGTATTGATCACTGTTGAAGTAAATACTTAAACTTTACGCATAAAATTATACTCTCGTATATTAATTTATGTGATTAAACGAAGGAGTTATATATACATATATATATATATATATATATATATGTATATATATATATATATATATATATATATATACAAGCAGAAGTACCCGTGGTTAATTGGTTTAAAAAAAAACAACCTACAGAAAATGGACTGTGGTTGATGAAAGTATGATAGGTTATGAAAACGAGGGGCTTGTAGAGAGATATAAATAAACTTTTTACCCTAAGCAAAATATGATGAAAGTAAAGATAATTTTCGCGAAAATATATTTTTTTATATCAACTTTGTTTCCATTCGTAGCCAAGAGTGACCAACAAAATTATGTTTCCTTACAAAGAGAAAATGTTTTAGATATAATAATATAAATATACAAGAAATAAATGTTACCATAGTCAATAAAAGTGACTTTTATGGTAGAAAAGTTCATTGGTTTGTATTTTTAAGTAGTTTGTAAAAAAAAGTTGTTTTTTTTAATTCACAGACCGGTTTAAAAAAAATCAAAATGGCAGCGACTTTAAAATGGAGAGCCCCGTTTTCAATTTGAAGCATTTTGTGTTAACAATTTAAGAGAGTTCTGTCAACGTAAGGAATATTTATAAACATATTTTAATGGTTTCCGTTATTTTGTGCTTGAGGAATATTCGATTATGGCATGTGTAGTTTATATAAAAGTTCATTTAAGTAGTTATCGCCTCAACTTTCTGTTTAATCTCGGTTCGTTGAAATTATTTCAAGTAAAGAGCATTAAAAACTATTAAAAAAACAGGAACTGAACTTTTATTGACTATGGTAACATTTATTTCTTGTATATTTATTATTTAGAGTGGTCGTTTGTTGACTTTTCTGCTAAAACAGAGTTATGCAAAATTTGTGTCGAGAATTGTCTAAAGTTCCGACGTTCTTTTGGCTTCCACTTTAATAAGAACGTGAATTTATGAGGTGAATTTATTCGACACAATATGATTCAACTCAAACAAATAAATAAAAGCTAACGTGAATTAAGATTAAAGTTAAGGTGTTATTGTGGACCCTCACCCCTTTTAAAAAATCTTGTTAAACTTTGTGACATTTTTACATTCAGTCATTACATACAGTCAGGCGCGAACGAACACCCAATAATTTTATTATACCATATTTCTTCAAACTGAAACATAATTATCAAAGTATACTTACGCAGATAGATATGAAAAGTCATTGTTAAAGTTTGTGCCATATTTCCATGGAGTACAGGCGCGAACTCAGACCCCACAATTTTATTATATTATCCCTATTTAAGTTGAAACATACTTAGCAAAGTGTTCTTATGGACATCTATATCAAAAACCCTTGTAAACGTTTTTTTTTTTTACATTTTTTATTTCCATACTTTGGGGGCTACGCGCGAACGCAAACCCCACAATTTTTATGAACCACCGTTCTGCCAGATCAAACATACCCATTCCTGATCCTCGATACATCTTCTATCATTATATGTTTGTTAAGTTTTTTTTAAATAGGCAACCATATAGGAACCTATTTGTGACCACACACACACACACACACACACACACACACACACACACACACACACACACACACACACACACACATAGACGTTCAGCTTTATATCTATATACATATATGTGTGTGTGTGTGTTTGTGTGTGTGTGAGTGTGCGTGTGTGTGTGTGTGTGAGTTTATTTTTTATTTTGTATGATCACATTGAGCTTTGCTCCAATTGAGGTGAAACAAGATATTTGTTTAGAACTCGCCCGTTTCTAACTCATAACATCTGGTCACATGACGTACCTGCCATTCCCAAATAGTGTTACATAACTGACGTTGTCTTCAATGCTTTTCCTAAACGGTCGCCTATTTAAGTAATAGTGACCTTACTTAACTTCAGTGGTCTAACCACAACTAAAGATTCAAAGTCATATGACCATAACGATCTGCTTGTCAAATGCTACTAGATGTCCGAAGAAAGCGGATGCAGAATTTAGCAACCTGAAGGGCATCATCTTTGAAAGTTTTTGTTAAGTAGTTTCCCCTCCCCACCCCTGTAAACATTCTGCCAGGGAGGGGGGCGGATAAAAAAAGTTGCACTTGGAAAAGCAAAATGGAACGCAGGAAAACAATATCGTTTTTCAGAATGAAAAGGAATTTTATGGCTGTTTTTTCGATTTTTCATATCATGTCATGAGTGGAAAGCATAAAGTGTTTTGTATTATTATTTTTTTTAAATTTCCCTGGTATCCTTCAGCACACACGCGTATCTTCCTCCTTCTCTTCCTCCCATTTTTTCTTCTCCTCGTCCTCCCACCACCACCACCACCACCACCACCACCACCACCACCACCACCATCACGTACGCACTATCATCATCACAACCACCATCATCATCGTCTTTAGCAGCAGCCTAAGTAGCAGCACCACCACCACCACCACCACAACCACCACCACCACCACCACCATCTTCAACAGCAGCACTAGCATCATCATCATCATCATCATCACAATTATCGTCATCAGTAACAGCATCGGCAACATCATTATCATTATCATTATTATCACGATCATCATCATAAGCAGCAGCAGAAGCAGCAGCATCTCCACCATCATCGTCATTATAACCAGAATCATCATCATCATCATCATCATCATCATCATCATCATCATCATCATCATCATCATCATCATCAGTTTAACGTCCATTTCACATGCTAGCGTGCGCTGGAAAGATTTAAGAAATAGATTTCCAAAGTTGCCTATCTTTGACGAGGTTACTTTTTATTCCACTTTCATGCAGGTTCATTTTTTTACTTCCTCTCATTTTTATTTTGATCTAGTTTTGTGAACTGGACCTGCTACCTCAACTGTCCATCATCTATTTACCCAATAACCCTCATTTATTCTCACAATGTGACCATACCATCGAAGTCCATTTTTCTGCACACATCTCCCTATACTGTTCAGATTTAATCTTCCTCTGAACTTCATGACTAACATCACAAGTCCGCTGTATCATTTATTATATTATTTCTCTCCATGCAACGCATGTCCTTAACTCTCACTTACCAGGTTTTATATCCATGCGTACGCATGATTTATAAGCTCTTCTATTCTTCTGGTCGATAGTGGTGATTCTATGCTAGTTAGTCGGCGGTTCGATGAAAAATACTAAAATGATTTTATGAACGATGACACACCAGTCAGCAAATCAGGAGTCTTATTGTCCCCAAAACTTATTTACATTTTAAAATAAGGAATTTGGTGTTTCTTTGTATTGAGATTCATGCGATATATATGTAACGTGACTATTCATGTGATATATATGTAACGTGACTATATATGTAACGTGACTATTAGACTTTATCCGTTTCGTTACATTCCAACCACTCGGACCTACACGTTGTCTGGTACCGTCGCAAAGGAACAAACAATTTAAAAGGAAATAAAAAAAATCTGACTCGGCATTTTTTTAAAAATTCAAATGAAATGCATTTAGTCGTGGTTCTTCCAAAACAACACATTTTATTATCTTTTTTAAGAGTCTTTTCGAACACACACGTGTTTTACAATGCTGTGCCATATAACATGTGCTTTTTAAAAGTCTCTTTCCCCGCCAATTGATGCCAGCAATATTTATCGCTTTCTTGCCCTCGAATTCACACGTCCATATTCCTCGGTGTGTACTTCGCTTCTCAGCTCAATTCTATGCTGCCCTTTTTTTCTTCTATTTCTCTCTTCCTTCTTACCGTGACGTCAGCGCGTACACACCAGGTTAATTTGCATACCTGCTAAAACAGTTGCTGTTGCAAATATTTTCGCTAGTCAGCTATCCTACGCCTGCTGCTGATTTTGTCACACGCGCGCCATGCTACAGATCGCAGCTGACCACGCAGTAACAGGGAAAATTATGAATGCACTGACTCATCAGTAAAAAAATAAACAGTGTACACTAAAAATTACGGAAAATAAGCGAGTAGAATTTTAGGTGCCAATTTAGAATTACACTTGTTTAAAAACAAACAAAAAAGGCAGAAACAACTTTATGCTCTGGGCAGGAGCTTCTCGAGGCACCTTCTCCTGTCTTGACAGAGTTCAAAATAGACTTCGTAGCCTAGTGGGGGATGCCCTTTTCTCTTCCTTGCAACCTCTTTCTCACAGAAGAGTCGTCGCAAGCCTTCCCTGCATTATTGTTATTTTCATGGCAAGTGCTCGTCTGCGCTCTAATTTTTGGTCCCACTTGCCAAACTTTCACAAAAACACTCGTCTAGCTGGAGCCACTATCTATGATTTCCTCCACTTTTTATCTGTGTCTAAACCTAAACGTGGATTCCATGAACCAAGCTTCTTTCTTAGAACTACCCGCATGCGGAACTCTCTTCCGTTTCCCTGCTTTCCAGCTGACTACATTTTGGTCG
>NC_136516.1:18059691-18062191 GCF_053919585.1 Euprymna scolopes
TTGATTTTGTTGTTGTTCCTTCTTATGAAACTGGTTTTTAATTTAATTAAAATTTGATTTTTAAATTAAAAAATAATTTTTTTTAATTTTTAAATTATAAATCACATTACTTAATATATATATATATATATTATATGACGTCTATATATTATATGACGTCTCGTCCCGTCATGGACAACCGCTATACAACAAACACATTATCGCGCTTTTATCGTTTATCCACTTTTTCTATATTCTAGTGTTTTCAATACATGAGATGCCTATGTTGTATTGTTGTATCTAATAAGGGGGACCGTTGTGTGTGATCGTCTAAATGTTGCTGTCTGTCTATTTGTGATATATTCTTATCTGATTGTTCATATGCAGTTGTGTGTGTCTGTGTGTGTTTGTGTGTGTGTGTGTGTGTGTGTGTGTGTGTGTGTGCGTGTGGTACACGTATTTTGGACATACCTTCTTCATGCGTCGTTGATCTTGTCCACCTGGAATTCATCTCCAAGACGACGATTGGTTTTATATAGTTTTTTATTCACCTTCCAGATGGCGATCGCAGAAGAATAGAAAGTGAATGTCTTTGCTTGCATAGGTCTTATTTTCACACACGTCAGCGTCCCCCCCCAGTGAAGGGGAGGGGATGACCTGTAAAGCCGTCTGTTCTTCTCTACGTCCAAACCCAAACTCCCCGTCTCCAGCTAACCTGATCACGCGACTCACACGCAGATCCGATCAGCTGATCCTCACTTCCGGTAAAACGTGTCTACAATATGATTTAACATATTTCTTTCTTATTTCCTAACACTTATATCTCATGTATAACATGCACGAGATATTTGAGGGGCCATTACGGAAGTCATGCTTCCTATTTTTATAATCCGCCCGAATAGATCAGAGGAGAAAACACGTTGCATTATGATGATGACTGAACTTACGCATTCATAACTTGAAGCTTCCATCTCTCTATTGCAAATATTGACGGTGTGAGACACTAAGAAAAGTATGCTATGAACATGCCTCAGAAGCAGAGATGTGTAATTGAATTCCTGGCAAAATGGCATTGAGAATGAAGCAACTATGTAGAAAAAATATCTAGGGCACACAATCTCGTTGGTTTTAATGGTACAACTTCTGTCTTTGTGTTAGAAATTAGGTCGATAAGAAAGAAATATAGTAAATCATATTGTAGAAACGTTTTACCGGAAGTGAGGGTCAGCTGATTGGATCTGCGTGTGAGTCGCGTGATCAGGTTAGCTGGAGTAAGTGAGTTGGGTTTTGGACATAAAGAAGAACGGACGGCTTAACAGGTCGTCCTCTCCCCTTAACTGGTGGGGGGGGGGAGCGCTGGCGTGTGTAGAAAATAAGACACTGAAGTAACCATGCAAGCAAAGACATTCATTTTCCATTCTTCTCCGATCGACATCTGGAAGGTGAAATAAAAACTATATAAAACCAATCATCGTCTTGAAGTGAATGAATATTCGTCCAAAACAGGTTTCCAGTCTCCCCTCCCAGAACAAGATGCATTCCAGGTGGACAAGATCAACGACGCATGAAGTTGAGGTATGTCCAAAATACACGTACCACACACACGTACCACACACACGTACCACACACACACACACACGTACCACACACACGTACCACACACACGTACCACACACGCACACACACACACGTACCACACACACGTACCACACACACACACACACACACGTACCACACACACACACACACACGTACCACACACACACACACACGTACCACACACACACGTACCACACACACACACACACACACACACACACACACACACAACACACACACAACTGCATTTAAACAATTAGATATGAATATATCACAAATAGACAGCAACATGTAGACGATCACACACTACGGGTCTCCTTTTATGATACCAACAATACAACATACGTAACTCTTCAATTTTTTAGTTTAAAAAGTAATAGGAGGCTTTACTTTGAAAACGACCATCGTATTACTTTGTGAGTAATAGATATACCATGAAACTGCAGTAAGATCAGATAAGTTAATTCTATTATGCTTGTACAAAAAATCTGTGTCTTAAGGGAAATTTTTATACCAGACACAATCCTGCCAATCTGACAAGAAATGCTATTGAACGACGACCAACCACCAGAGAAGTCGCTACTACACGTTGAGGATAATGTTATTGTAAAAGTCTCTGGTTCTTGCGTACGTCACTGTAGGTTTTGTTTCTTTCTATGACGTCAGAGAACGGCGTTATTCGGCGCTTTGATTATGTTCTTTTTGACGTCTTGCCCAGGATTAAAACGTTGGCTGATTCAATCGAAAATGCATCCTGGGGATAGGGATCATTTTTTTTTTTTTTTTTTACATAGGCATCATCACTTACAAGGCCAAGATGCCACTCGAGGATAAGAGTTAAAGAGTGTACACTAGAAATTGGACAATATAGTAATCGTTAGTAATGGAAATTCAGTAAATTTGTTAACCAGTGGAACTGCTC
>NC_136516.1:18064691-18067191 GCF_053919585.1 Euprymna scolopes
AGAACACTGCTAGTGACGTCATAAAAATCGGCCCGAACGTTTTCGAGTTAATAGAGAACGAACTCCCACAGACAGAAACATAAAATCCATTTAATATAAGGATGAAACGATAATTTTTCGCCATAGCAGAGACGATATGATTCCATTTCCGATTGATGAAAACCTGCTTACTTTTTTGTTGCAGACCATCTACTAGTTGGCCAGTTGTATACAAATCCCAAGATCGATAGAAGCTGTCTATCATGTCTGAAAGTGACACCACGTTCAACCAGCGAGATCGGAAATGCGCCGCTGTACAACTTATGCGCTGTATCGATCCAACAGGACCATTGCTAGCGCCCTCCCAATACAAATCCGAACGGTTTAACGCTTGAGGGCACAGTTTAACGAATTTTCCAGCCACGGTTATGGTCTTTGGTGTGGTTTCAAGTGAGGGCCACATCATGAAACCTCAGATCTTCGAAGTGGGCTTGAAAGTCAACACCAAAGTGTACCTGAATGTGCTGATCCCTTTGTGTATCCGGTGTCTGCTGGCAAAGTTTGGGTGTGGCAGCAGGACTCAGCTCAGACCTACAAGTTCAAAGAGACCCAGGCTTGGCTTCAGCAGGAATACTACGGCTTTGTACCCTTCTTTCACCACTCCCTTCTTCCCCGATCTAAACCCGCTGGACCACTTCATAAGTTGTACAGCGGCGCGTTTCGTCGAGAAATCCCCAACCTGACCTCCCACAACATCCAAGCGAGCCTGATCGCCGGCTCTTGTGGAAAAGGCAGATCCGTATCGAGGCGGTGATTGAGACTGAAGGTGGCTACATTGAATAGATGTCAGCCCTACTACAGAATTGATTTTTTCAATAAAAGTTTTAATATGAAGCAGTAGTGTTGTTTTCTTTAGGGTGATATTTTTATCGTTTCCACCCTAGAGTAAAAGATAAAGCTATAGATAGAATCTATCTATCGATCTATCTATCTATCTATCTATCTATCTATCTATCTATCTATCTATCTATCTATCTATCAATCTATCTATCTATTAATCAATCAATCAATCAATCAATCAATCTATCTATCTATCTATCTCTATCTATCTATCTATCTATCTATCTATTAATCAATCAATCAATCTATCTGTCTCTAACACACACACGCTCTATCTATCTATCTATCTATCTATCTATCTATCTATCGATATATCTATCTATCGATCTATCTATCTACCAATCTATCTATCTATTAATCAATCAATCTATCTATCTATCAATCAATCAATCTATCAATCAATCAATCTATCTATCTCTAACACACACACACGCTCTATCTATCTATCTATCTATCTATCAATCAATATATCTATCTTTCTATCTATCTATCTATCTATCTATCTATCCATTTATCTATTTATATAACTATCAACCAGTCTATCTATCTATCTATCTATCTATCTATCTATCTATCTATAAGATTGATAGAATATATGTGTGTGCGTGTGCGCGCGCGTGTGTGTTTTATATCCGTATAACTAATAATTCGCACAAAAGATATCTTTGTGCGTCTAATAAAAAGCAGAAGTTAATAATACCGTGGCTTCACTAAGTGACTCATTGGTATTCAAGACGAAGAATGTTGAAAATCTTGAAACCGATTATCGTGGTTTGATTTCGCCTTCAAATGCTCATGAATTATTCATTAAATGAAATTTAATAAAAAAAGAAAGAAAAGAAATGTTATATTTCTTTAAAATAGCAAAAAAAAAACGATTACTTTAAGTCGATACTATAAGATGCAGATAATTTCATCTGATAAGAAATCTTCATCTTTATCTCATTTTTACTATCATATAAAAGGAACTTTGTGTCTGTGTGCGTTTAAGTTCGTTCCCTATGGACTCGAAAACGGCTTGGTCGATTGTTATGAGATGTCACACAAACGTACTATATGTGCCTGGCAGTGTTCTCAGATAGGTTTTGTATCGAAATATCTTCGATAAGTATCGATAAACAATAATTGAAATAATCCCATGAAAGAAGGAAAAGGTGGTTTTGATCAAAGTTAACACATCACACAGCCTAACATCACAAGTGCGTTTTAGAAGCTTTATTACCACACAAGTTGAAAGGCACGATATGTAAAATCAACAGTAAGTTCTTTGATATGACAGAGACATTAATGAATGTTTCTGTTTAAAGAACCCAAGGGAAGTATTATATTTAACCTTTTCATTTAAACTTAAGTTACAACCATTATCATCGCACAAGCAGTAAGACCAGGCATATAAAATCAAGAATAGGTCCTTTGATATAACAGTGTCGCCTTCAAAGTGAATGTTTCTGTTTAGAGCACAATTGAAGCATAATACTTCACTCTTTCATTTTAAACTTTAATTCAAGTCGTTATCTATAAAATAATTTTTATAAAATCAACAGTAGGTTCTCTACAGTGCAATGTTGACTACAATGCATTGTGGACTAAGTCACTGCGGGCAGGCATGTGAAGTTTCATC
>NC_136516.1:18072191-18109691 GCF_053919585.1 Euprymna scolopes
GGGAGGAGGAGAGCCTGTGAGAGAAGGCTACAAAGTCGTATCACCCTTTCTGAAGTTAAGTCTCCTTTGACTTCTGGCGCCGGGTCCTGTTGCCACATAGTCTGCTAAATGCCACTTGATTGCAGCAGGGGATCAGCAGGCTGTTCAGCACATCCAGGTACATTTTGGTGTTGACTATCAAGCCGACTTCGAAGATGTGAGGTGGCATGATATAGCCGTCACTTGAAAGCACACCAAAGACCATACCGTGGCCAAAAACTTCGTTGGGTTGTTCAATCAAGTGTTCAACGGTCCGGATTTGCTTTTGCAGGGTGCTGGTAATGACCTTGTCATAATTTGGATAGGTACAGAGCATGAGTTGTACAGCGGCGCATCCCCGATAACGCTCGTTGAACATTGTGTCACTTTCAGACATATCGATTTTTGGGATTTGTACGCAAATAGCCTACTAGTAGATAGTCTGCAACCAAAAAAGAAAACAGGTTTTCATCAAACGGAACGGGAATCATATCGTCTTTTCTAAGGTTACAATTTTATCGAACCACCCTGTATTCTCTAATCCATTAAAAATATCTTTGAGAATTGTGATGTGGTTACGGTTACTGACACACCGAACCAACATCTCCGATATGTTTTGTTTTTATCGTCGTTCAAACAGTTGTTTGCCACGCCTACCATCTCCACCGGAATAAACACTAAATTACAGGTTTTTATGGGCAATTAAGTCGATCGCGGTAATTTCGCAATCGTAGTTTTCCTTTGGGCTCTGATAGAAATGTCTTTAGCCAATCATTATTCCTTTCTGCACGATATTCCAGTATACATAATCGTTCGAGATGATAATTATTTGAACGCAGTGCTCTTCAAAAATATTATTTCTTCTTTGTTTTCCGTTTACAAAGATGCATATATTATTTTCATATAAAAATAGTAGAAATTACAAAATGGTTCAATATCGGTAATTACACAAAACATTGATGATAGTTTAGAAATATCAAAATATGTCATTTAGTTCATTTCTTAAAAACAAAAAAAGAAGAAAGTAGATACTGTTTAACCCGGATAAAAGAGACCCGAATATAAGAAAAACGGATATAAGAGATATTTTCTCTGGTCCTAAATTAAAGCCTATGTTAATGTACAATGTAACCTGGATATAAGAACCCCCGAATATAAGTATAACCCTAATATAAGAAACCCCGGATATAAGTGTAACTCTGCTATAAGAGAGTTGTATGGGTCTGATAAGAAGTCTCTTATATCCGGGTTAGATTGCATATACTGGCCGTCGCCTGACCCGTTTATTTATATCCGTTTAGAAGTCTTATGGCGCTACAAGATTAAGCTGTTTGAAGATAGCGGCTTCCTGACATAAAATGCACCAAACATTAATGTTAATGTTCCTATTTACAACGCCTCCCCAGGGGACAGAGTTAGACACCAGGGTCGTTTTTTTAACGTGGAGAAAAGGAACAAAAATAAAAATTGTCTCAGTCGTGAAGGATTTCTCCTCCACTGAGAGAAAACGAGAAATGGAAGTGCAGTATCTGAGGAATAGATACTACACTTTGAGGTATTCATTTGCTCCCCCACTGAGCAAATTAGGCACAAGGCCGATTTTTAATGTGAGGAGTGAAGGGGAAATGGGGACCAACTCCCCGGGGAGTAGGGGAGCTGGATAGTGACAATTGGTATGAAGGGTTGCCCCTACATTGACCAAGGTCTTATATGTGGGGTTTCCCCCACATATGGTCTTTGCTTGCAGTATCTGCCGGAACAGATGGTATTTATTTGCTCCCCCACCGAGCATATTAGGCACAAGGCCAATTTTTAATGTGAGGAGTGAAGGGAGGGGGAAGGGAAAAAGGGGACCAGCTCCCGAGAGGTGGGAAATGGGAGCTGGTTAAAGGTCAGGTATATGGGGTATCCCCCACATCTGGTCTTTGCTTGCAGTATCTGCCGGAAAGATACTACACTTTGATCTTGTCCCGAAGGCCAAGGATTAATGTTAATGTTTGGTGCATTTTATACACAGAATCATGTTCTTCAAAGTTAAAAATTACCACAACACCATTTAGGGTTAGGATAGTCAGCAATGATTTCAAAGGAGGGAGTATTAGTGACATTAATTGAATCCCTTAATTATGTTTTTACATAGAATTAAAAAAGATATTTATTTCAGTTTATGTTATTGCATTTCAGATTTGAATAAGTAATGGATTAATCTATCAAACTAGCTTGGTTAAGTGTTAGTTTTACACATTTAGCATTGCTTTAAAACTTCACTTATTTTGCGACCAAATTACAAACAATTTTTACAATTGATAGGTCACCTTCTCGGCTATATTTTGAAAAAAAAAATCAGTTTTCGTTCAGTAAAATAAAAGTTATACTAAAATTATTATGTTAAAAAATTCTCAGAATTTGTAAGGAACGATAAGATGGCGTGTTTTTGATTAATTGTTGGTTACCATAGCAACCAAATCTGTTACGCTATCTTATGTTGATTTTTAAAACGATTATACGGTTAAAAGGGTTTTCACCTGGAAGATCTTTTTAAAAAAAAAGAAATTAGAAAATTAGAAAATAGCCCATATTTTATTTGGACAAAAGCAAATATTTTTTATTTTATTTTTATTATTTTTCAACAAACAGTAATTACTGACATGCATGTGTCGAAGCCCTACCTCTCCGCAGCATAGCTTGACTCTCTCTCTCTCTCTCTCTCTCTCTCTCTCTCTCTGTATATATATATATATATATATATATATATATATATATATAGTAGAAATGGTAATTAATAAAAACTATATATATATATCTTTAAACGTGAGAATGTGTGTAAGGACAATTTTCAACCTATATACTTAACGAATTTTTGATCTACAAGCTCTAAAGTTAGTATATAGGGTATTCAGACATGTTGAAAACTTATAATAGGTTGCATCCGGAATAAATGACTGCGAAGTTGTCAAAATTGAAAATTTGGTACTTCGGGGTCATTTATATGCTTTCAACTGTTTCACAGCTGCGCATACGCAGAACATTCACATTATGTTAAGATCAAGTCGGCTTTAACACAATTTCCAAATGCGTGACAAGCTCGTCTAACGGTTATCGTACTTAATTCACTCTTTTTAGGTGTTGATTTCGATCTCAGCTAGAGTATTTTTACTTACAAGAAGTGAAATGTTTTTTAAAAAAAAAAACTTATTTCTAGAATGCATATCTCTCAGTTTCTTTCCGTTTATTATTTCATTTTTTTTTCGGAGGAATTTCGCATTACATTTCAGGCAACGCCGGGTACATCTTCTTGTCTATATATCTATAAAAGTGAAAGTGTCTGTCTGTGTATCTGTGTACATTATTCTACCAAATAACTCTGTCAATTTTCGGTATACAGACTCGAAATTTTGCATAAGGGATATTGAGATTTGGGAAAATCTTTTTCATCGGTTTTCAGCCAGAAATTTTACTGTTAAGTGGTCTAAGTTCAATGATTTACCCTTTGAGAACTCTACCAAACTCCTCCGCCAATTTTGTGTCTAAACCCTTGAAATTTTAGATGTAGATTAGTTGGACAGGGATCTAACTTTATAATTCTATTTGAGCCCAAAACAGTAAATGCTAAGGGGTCAAAATTGGGGTCAAAGTTAAAAAAAAAATTACGTCTGCGGTCTCTACCAACTTCTCGTTAAGGAAGACTATTATATAGAAAGGCATTACGGTACAAATTCACACTTTTTAATATATACATAGGCACGTATATGTATGAACAGTAGATAGGGCCCGAGCAAAGCCAGGCGGAACTGCTAGTATATCTATAAAAGTGAGAATGTGTGTGTGTGTGTGTGTGCGCGCGTGCGTGCGTGTGATGACAATTCTCAATCTATATACTCAGCGAATTTTAAATCTACAGATTGAAATTTTGTATATAGGGTATTTAGACATGTGAAAAATTCTAATCGGTTTTTATTCATAAGAAAGGGTTGTTAAGAGGTAAAAATTGAAAAACTGGTACGTGATGGTCCTCGGATTTTTCTCTGTTTGATAACTGTTTAAAGAGTTCGCATGCGTGGTCGTGAAACTTGACAGTTTCCTTATGTTAAGAACAAGCAGTTTTGAAAACACTTTTTGAGGAACGTGTCAAGCTGGTCTAATGATTATCGTACTTGACTCATTATCTTTTGGTTTTGGTTTCAATCTCAGCTCGAGTATTTTTATTTTTTACTTACAAGAAGTGAACTGTTTAGAAGAAAACATAATGCATTTAAAGTTCGTATCAAGCTTGTCTAATAGCTATCGTACTTGGTATCATCTTTTTTTGTTGTTTTTTAAAAGAAATTGAACGTTACGTTTACTTCCCACGATATTGCTGTTTATAATAAATAAGAATTATGCAATTATTCAAATATAATGTTTATACGACCGAGCAACGCCTGGCGGCCTGTTAGTATTCAGTATTTAAGAACAAAATAACGAATTAACACTACTGTCTGGTCATGGCTGACGGAACGAGAATAAGGTACCCAAATGGATCAAATAAGTAGTTGCGTTCGAAATTTAATACAGATTCGCGAATCCGACAATAAGAAGATCGTAGGCTACATCTACCCGTAGTCCGAATAATTCAAATGATACAAAATCATAACAATTGTTTTAAAGCCAATACAAAAGAAATTGTTTACGCGAGTTTCGTGGTCTCAAGACACACCTTGATGACACTCCCGGGTGTTGGCAATCAACTGATAGCAGCAGAAATAAAAGAGATTCTCCTCCGTGATGTCCAGAAATAGGAACGACCTGTTTTTTGTTTTTTGTGGCCGTGAGACTTTCTCAGGGAAACTAATTTGAAGGCCATATCGTAAGTGCAACAATCAATGTCGGGAGTGTTGCGTTTAACGATCGAACCGGCCCGAAAGAAAAGCGCCGAACTATATTTTAAATAGACCAATATTTGGGATGGGTATTCAGACAATCACGTCACGTCTTCATAATAAACAAGTGATAAAAGTGAAAATGTGTATCTCTGTGTGTGAGGACACTTCCTAACCTATATACTTAATGGGTTTTTGAAATACAGACTTGAAATTTGATATATGGGGTAGTCAGACATGTAGAAAACATTTTTTTTATCCGGAAACAAGGGGTCAAAATTGAAAAAAAAAATCTTACTTGATGATCGTCGCATTTTTATCCGTTTGTTTACAGTTTCACAACTGCGCATGCGCGAATCCTTCACATGACAGCTTTCTTATGTTAAAATAAGTAGGCTTGAAATCACTTTCTAAAGATCTTGGAAAGCTGGCCTAATGGTATTCCTACTTGACTCATTGGTTTTAGGTTTCGATCTAAACGCGAGTATTTTTTTTTTGTTTGCTTATAAGAAGTGAACTTTAAAAAAAAAACAACATTATATTCATATCTTAGTTTCTTGCTGTTTCTTTTATTTACTTCATTTTTTTAAAAGTAATTTAACGTTACATTTAATACCGAGAAACACCAGGTACATCTGCTAATCTATATATCTATAAAAGTAAAAATGTGAGTGTGTCTGTCTGTGTGTACTAACAAATAATTCTGTCAATTTTCGGTCTACAGACTCGGGATTTGACATAAAGGATACTGAGATTTGGGAAAATATTTGTAATCCATCTTCAGCCAGAAATTTAACTGTTAAGGGGGTTAAAGTTCAATGATTTGACCTCTGATAACTCTACCAAACTCCTCCACCAATTTTGGGTCCAAACACTTAAAATTTTGGATATAGGTTACTTGGACATGGATCTAACTTTATAATTTGATTTGAGTCCAAAACAATAAATGTTAAGGGGTCATAATTGGGGGTTAACGTTTTGAAAAAATTGACTTCAGTGCTCTCTACCAAATTACTCGGCCAATTTCTAGTCTAAACATTTGAAATTTTACATAAAGGGTATTCAAACATAAGGCAAACTTTTTAATGTTTTTTTTTTCTGAAAATTTGGCTTCCAAGGGTCAAAGTTCAAAAGATGTTACCTTTGCGGTCCCTAGCCAATTTTGGGTCTAAACATTTGAAATTGTACATAAAGGATATTCAGACATGCAACAAGCGTTTTCATCATTTATTGAGGCGAAAAGTTGACTTCCAAGAGTTGATCTTTGCAGACTCTACCAAACTTCTCCGCCTGTTGGGAGTCTAAACACTTGAAATTTTAGATGTAGGTTACTTGGACATGGATCAAACATTTTAATTTGATTTGAGCCCAAAACAATAAATGTTAAGAGGTCAAATTTGGGGTCAAATTTTAAAAACATTTGATTCCTGCGGTCTCTACCAACTTTTTTCTATGGTAGTTCGAAAACTTATTATATAGAAAGGCATTACCATACATATTCATACTTTTTAATATATACATATGCACACTTTTTAATATATACATATGCACACTTTTTAATATATACATATTCACACTTTTTAATATATACATATACACACTTTTTAATATATACATATTCACACTTTTTAATACATACATATTCACACTTTTTAATATACAGAGTTCACCTTTGCAGATTCTACCAAACTCCTCTGCCAATTTTGGGTCTAAACACTTGAAATTTTAGATATAGGTTACCTGAGTCAAACTTTTTAATATATGTATATAGATATGCACATAAAGTTATGAACAGTACATATGGTCCGAGCAAAGCCAGGCTGAACTGCCAGTTATCTCTAAATTACTAAATACTAATTCTGTATAAATAAAAAAAAATCCTATTTAAGCGTATTTAAGGCCGGGCAACGCCAGGGTGTTTGCTAGTATAAAAAGAGTGAAGGCACATGATATACATTGGCTAAAAGTCAAGGTTTACTTATGCATGGAACCCTTAAGGGATCCATAAAATCTTTGGCCAAGAATCAAGAGTCGAAAAATAAATAAATCAATTACATTCGTTAAGCAGGTTGTGCTTATTTGAAGAGATAATCAACTTGTACAAGAGTTTTACGAAACAAAATAATAAATATTACTATTAAGGGGCTCCTTCAGTCTTTGAGAAACTATGGATACCCACGATGGGGTGCCTGCACGCGAATTTTTTTGTGGCAGCAGGTGAGCAATCTCCAGCCACACCTTTCCTGAGTCGACATTGTAAAATACCAGTGGCAAGTGAAATGTATGTACAAGACGACTGGAAACAAATGCCGAAATAAACAGAGAGCACATACAGCGCCAAGAATTCCCAAACGGTCACCCATCTGATACTAACCAGGCTCAACGTTGCTTAACTTCGGTGATCTGACGAGAACCGGTGTGTCAACGCCATTATGTCGTATTAAATATTACGAATATGTCCAGATAACCTACATCTAAATTAAAAAAAATATATTATGATTACCAAACGAAAAAGATGAAGACGCAGATTTTTGAAAAAGTCTACCAACAACTACAACAAGAAAAAGAGAAAGGAAAGTAAAATACGACATGAGAAGTGTTTCTGGTAATCAGAAATTCTGTCTGCAGAATCGGCGACAATGAACGAGTTGTAAAATTTGCCAAGACTTTGATATGAGACGAGGGAATTACAAGCGTCAAGTTGAATTGAAATAAATCCAGTGAAATTGAGTTAAGTTCAATTTCGCCATCGAGAAAAGTGATATCGGCTCAAGTAAGAACTACTAAAAGGAAACAACGCTATTTTACACTCCCTACTCATATATATATATATATATATATATATATATATATATATATATATATATATATATATATATGTGTGTGTGTGTGTGTGTGTGTGTGTGTGTATATATGAATAAAGATGAATATTATCTATATATCTATAAAAGTGAAATTGTCTGTCTGTATGCGTATGTGTGTGTGTGTCTGTGTGTATACATTTCTCTACTAAAGTACTCTGTCAATTTTCAGTCTACAGACTCAAGATTTGACATGTGAGGTATTGAGATTTGGGGAAAATTTTAATCGGTTTTCGGACGGCAATTTGGCTGTCAAAGTTCAACGATTTGACCTTGGTAAACGTCAATTTTGAATCTAAACACTTGAAATTTTAGATGTAGGTTCCTTGGACATGGATCAAACTTTTTAACTTGATTTGAGCCCAAAAAATAAATGGTACGGAGTCAAAATTTGGGTCAAAGTTTAAAAAAAAATTAGACCTCTCAGCTAATTTTTAGTCTAAACATAGGAAAGTTTACATAAAGTGTATTCAGACAAAGGGAAAGCTTTTCCATCGGGTTTTTGGCCAAAAATTTGGCTACCAATGGGTCAAAGTTCAAAATGGTTGAACTTTGTGGTCTCTAGCAAACTATTCAACAAATTTTGGGTCTAAACATTTGAAATTTATATAACGGGTATTCAGACATGCAGCAAGCGTTTTAATCAGCTTTTGGGCGAAAATTTGGATGTTAAAAGGTCAACGTTGATAGAATTGACCTTTGCAGATTCTCCCAAACTCCTCTGACAATTTTGGGTCTTAACCCTTGAAATTAAGATGTATGTTACCTGGACATGTCCAACTTTTTAATAAATGTATATATATATATGCACATAAAGTTATGAACACTACATATGGCCCGAGCAAAGCTAAGCTGTTAGTTATGTATATATCTATAAAAGTGAAATTGTCTGTGTAAGTGTGCGTGAGTATGTCTCTGTGTGTACAGTTTCCTACCAAATTACTCTGTCAATTTTCAGTCTACAGAGGTTTGACATAAGAGGTAGTGAGATTTGGGAAAATCTTTTTAATCGGTTTTCGGACAGATATTTTGCTGTAAACTGGTCAAAGTTCAATTATTTGACCTTTGAAAACTCTACCAAACTTCTCCACCAATTTTGGGTCTAAATACTTGAAATTTTAGATATAGGCCGCTTGGACATTGATCAAACATTTAAATTGGTTTTAGCCCAAAACAATAAAGGCTAAGAGGTCAAAATTGGGGTCAAAGATACCAAATTACTCGGCCAATTTTTGGTCTAAACATTTGAAATTTTACATACAGTGCATTCAGACATACAGCAAGCTTTTTAATCGGTCTTTGAAGAAAATTTGGCTGCTAAAGGGGTCAAAGTTCAAAAGATTTGATCTTTGCGGTCTCTAGCAAACTCCTCCGCAAATCTTGGGTCTAAACAATTTAAATTTTAGATGTAGCTTCTCTGGACATGAGTAAACTTTTTAATATATATTTTTTAATATATATATATATATATATATATATATATATATATATATATATATATATATATATATACTAGACTATCCATTCATGTGTAATCACCTTTTCCTTCACCATATTCCCTCTGCTTAACTTATTTTGTTTTCAAGTAAGATCTTTGACTTACTTGTTGTTTCATCAAATACTTCTGCATGCAAAATCCGATCTCGCATTTTGCTAATTCCTACCCTCTGATGAGGAGAGTATTTCTTCGAAACTCCGCGGATTAAGGACTATCCATTTATCTAGTGCTTCCTTTTCAGATTAAATATGTTTTTAACTCATTTCAAAGTGTTTTTTAACATATTTTATTAACTGTTTGCTCATATGCACATAAAGTTGGGACTCGGGCAAAGCCGGACTGGATTGCTAGTATTTAATAGAGCAAACCTATGAAAATATCAAAAGTACTACACGGATATATATATATATATATATATATATATATATATATATATATATATATGTGTGTGTGTGTGTGTGTGTGTGTGTGTGTGTGTGTGTGTGTGCGCTCGCGCGCGCGTGTGTGCGTGTGGAGTCAATTTTAACATTTTCTAATGAGGACATTAGTGCATTATGATGTTATATCTAAGCTGTTTATAGTTTTTTTATCGTGTAAATCTCCGGAGTTCTTTACGCGGGAAGTGCTCATAGTGCCCATAAGTGACACATATACCAACACTGATTTAAAAACAGTAAATAGAAGTATCGAGACTTTCAGCAAATCTTTAAAAAAACTTGTAAAAAACGACAAACTTAGACATCATACATTGAATATCACGCCAATATTCCGTTATTATATAGCGTCCCCAAAATTCTAAAACCAAATATCCCTATGCGCCCCATCGGTAGTGCAACACAAAACATTGCACGGGCCATATCAAACATCCTATCTCCACTAATGGACACTATGAGCACCTCTCACACAGAGAACTTCGGTAATTTACACAAAATAAAAAAAACAACATTAATATACATAACAAAACTATACACAGCTCAGATCTAATATCATTATAAACTAATGACCCCATATATATATATATATATATATATATATATATATATATATATATATATCATGCAGTCCGTCAGTCTTGACGATGACTAGTCGCGGCCTCAGTGCTTTATCCTTCGGTGTTGGCATAGTCCTCTTTCTGTGTGAAACATCCGGTCACAGGCACTGCATATCTGGGTGCCAGGGTTGTGTCGTCTATATATATAGTGTCTCAGCTCTAAGGCTTCTCCAATCTTTCTCTCTATTTCTTTCTTTTCTTTTGTGGAGAGACTGTTCCGCCAACCACTCCTTTCTTTGGCTTGTGCCTTCCAACTCTCGACATTGATGCCCATTGCCTTCAGGTGCCGCCTTGTTACATCTTTGTAGCGAATGTTCTGACCTCCTACCTTCCGGGTTCCATTTTCCAGTTCCCCGTAGAGGATCCTCTTTGGAATTCTGGTGTCTTCCATTCTAGCCTAGCCCATCGTATTTTCATAGTTGTAAGGGTAGCTTCCACGCTATCTAGGTTTGCTCTCCTGAGAACTTCCGTATTTGATGTGTAGTCACTCCATTTGATCTCCATGATCCTTCTCAGGTGTCTCTGTTGGACGGCTTCCAATCTCCTTATGTGTTCTCTATGCAGTAGATGTGTGTTTATGTGTTCTCTATACAGAGTGCAGGTCTCTGCTGAGTACAACAGGGCTAGCATTTGGTTTCAAGCGCACTTGATGCGTATTTTATTTTATTCAAATGAAGACAACGTTTATATTGAACTCTCATCTTGACGTTATTCTCGCGTTACCTACGGACAGTTCAAACATTTCAAAATACAACCGCCAGATACAACTCGCGGCTCTATATACACAGACTTCTTTCTCCAAGTTTACAACATGGCAAGGAAGAAGAAAATAAAAAAGAAACAAAACAACACACTGAATATGGAGTCTACCTCTGAAATATATTTGTGATAAATTTCAAACAAGTAAAATATCTGTTTATTTTCCTAATATTACGTTGTGATTTGGTTTCAAGCACACTTGATGCGTATTATATATATATATATATATATATATATATATATATATATATATATATATATATATATATATATATATATAGCTTAATTTAAAAGGAAAAGAGAAAGTTCAATTCCACAAGAGGAGACTAATCCGGATAATGCCAAGCTCAACAATAATTATTGGAGCTTATACAATAGGACAACAAATAGACACCCCACAAACCGTTAAAATAAATTACCACGCAGCAACAATACACCCCCTATTTAACCATAACACTGAATCTCAATACTATGTTAAAGACCAGATATAATCTTATATATCATACTATATATAACAAGCTTCTCCTTATTTATTTAGAATTCAATAAAGCTTCCCCCAACATTCTATAATTCCTCTTAATCTCTTTCGTCCCTAATTAACCTTACGCTAGACGCCGCATATCCCCATGCTACCTTGCACCTTCTGTACTCTTCTGATGAAAAGCATTAGGCTTCGAAATGCCCTGGCATAAAGAGTCCCTTCTATCCCCCGAATTTCCGAATTTTGCCTGTATTCCATTATTAAATAAATAATCCATTCTATATCTACCAATATATAGTTTTGTGTCTTCATTTCATACTCGTGTTGTCCTATTATATATATATATATGTATATATATATATATATATATATATATACAGAGTGACCCCCCAAAAAACAAAAGCTAAATGGAGGCCATCTAGAACATATGCTGTAGAACGGGGGGAAAAAAAGGCCAAAGACCCTCGTGTTTTGATGTGATGTTTTGAATATAATAAACTAGTTATGAACAAAGTTCCATTTCATTCGGACAAAACACTAAGAAACGGGGGCTAATTAGAGTTGGGGCCCGTTTTTTTGGGTCACCCGATATATATATATATATATATATATATATATATATATATATATACAAGCAAGCCACCCGGCATTGCCAGGTCGTAAAATAAGTTTATATATGATATTTTGATTAATGCAGATTTCGTATTTATTATTATACTAGCGGGGGTGGCCGGCTATGTTATGTTTGGGTGTTTAGGTGGGGGTGTAAGAAAAAAGTGGTAGAAGGGGAGCGGGGAAATCAACACAACAATAAGCAGAGGTGTTAAAAATTAAATAAAACAAAAGAAAGTGGTAGAAGACAGGCAGGCTCGAACCCGTAACGCCAAGGAGTAAAAAAAAACAACCCTAACGATTTAATCGATGTCTCCATGGCGCGACCGGAAGTTACGAATGTCAGAATTAAGTGTAATCAATTGAAAGGGAACAATAATTTGCTAAAATGGCCACGCAAAAATCGACCCCTTCTTGTACAAAATGGCCAAATTAAGGTGAAGGAATTAATGGTTTGGGTCAATTTTTCGATATTTGTCGTCCAAAGGTTCGCGGTTTTAAACGATATCGGTTTGGTCAGGTTCCGTCATACGTGTTTTTACGATAATCAAAACAAAATTACAGCTTTATAGTTAAATATTTGGAGATTTATAAAGAGTCGGAATCGATTATTGTATCGGAATTGGGAATTCCGTACAGAATCAGTAATTATATCGAAATCGGGGAAAAATTGAAATCGTCCCGTCACTTGTAAACACCATAAGAAACATTAACATTAATCCAACTTTTTGATGGTCTCATGAATTATTACGAAAGTCTTAACGAAAAAATGATAAAGACAAATTAAATAAAAAACCGAGGAAACTTATATCAATGAATTTGACAGAAAAAAAAAGAACTATTGAAAAAAATGGGGGAAAAAAAAATTGTCCCAGTTAAAAAAATCTGTCTGGTTCATTTAATAACATTTGTTTAAATATATACGTATGTATATATTGTCTCACATATTATATATCCCTTATAAAAACACAATATATATTAGAACTGCGATAACCGATATTTTCAAATAGGAACGGTTAATTAAAAAAACACACTTTAAGAATATTGAAACCATAAAGTGACAAGTGCTCGAAAGTGTTTTTAATTCACACAATATTTTCTTTTCTTGATTGCAATTGAAATCTGAGCAAATTCATGATAAAATCTTGAAATCGAGTTCTGCAGAAAAGTACATTGCAACATCGACGGAATTAAAATGTGATTGTATTTAAACGAAATATTTAAACAGTTACTTTAAACTATCCAGTCTTTAAATGGAATATATTATTGCTAATATTTCTCTTTACTTACGTAATATTTCTTTGTTAATGTAAGTCTTTGAATTTCAACAAAGTTTTGTACTATATATATATATATATATATATATATATATATATATATATATATATATATATATAGTACAAAACTTTGTTGAAATTCAAAAACTTACATTTTTTCTTTTTTGTAACTTTTGTTTATTTTATCGTGGATTTCTTCATTGCAGCGGTTTCGTTAATGGGATGGCACTTTTATAATTATATGTGTTCATAAAAATTTTCTGTTTTCACCAACTTCTTTTTTTACACAGTGATCACCACTTATCAAGGCCCGGAAGCCACTCAGGGACAAGGGTTATTGCAAGTACATCACGTTAGTATGGAGATTTGATGAAGTGTTTACTTAAGGGGGCGGTTCATTAGGAATTTGTTAACATTGGATTTGAACACATCCAAGTTGTAGTCCGGTGGGAAGCAGGCTGACGGAACAGAGTTCCACAGACGTGCAGTTCTAAGAAAGAAGTTTTCTTCATGGAATCCACGTTTTGATTTAGGCACAGATAAAGAGTGGGGGAAATTTTTCACAGCGGATTCGGCTAGACGGGTGTTTTTCGTGAAAGATTGGCGAGGGGGGACCAGAGATTGGAGTTCAGACGAGCACCTGCCATGGAAATAACGATAAAACAAGGATAGGCTCACAACGTCGCTTCTGTTTCCATTCGATGTTACCAACAAAAAGTTGATTATGTACATGATTAATCTGGTGTTTGGGGAAAAGAAATTTCATTCCCACGTTGTTACAAGTCGGCCATTTTGTAACAACGTGGGAATGGGCTTTCTTTTCCCAAGCACCAGGTTTATCATGTACAAAATCAGATATTGGTGGTTTAGAAAGTTTGTTGTAATTATTGAAGAAAACAAACTTAGTCTTGGCAGCATTCCATTACGGATTGGAGGTTTTCCTCTATATATTTCTTATTCTTGCGTAACGCTTGACACTACTTGTTTTTAAACTGAGTCAACAACGTGTTAATGTCAATTGTAAAACAAACCCAACATTCCTATCGCACAAAAAAAGTTTTATTTGATTATTTGTAAATCAATTTTGCTAATTTTCTGTATAATAATGTTTTTTAAAAAAAAGTAAAAATCGTTTTCATGCATAAAAATTAAAAGCAATGGCCGCCAGCAATTAAATCATTAAATCACTTAATCATTGAATTATGTATATACGCTTAAAATATGATATAAAATACGCTTAAATATGATATTTTAATTTGCCCAGATATCGTATATATTATTATAGAATCGTGATTTCAAAAGAAATATAAAAGTATTTGGGTGCTATCAGCTATCATTGAAACCGAATGTAAAATGTAGCATTCAAAGCTGGTGACGTTACCACTGTACCAACTGAAACGCATATCAACTAAAATTAAAAATACACTAAGATGAATGTACATAATGTATAACGATTTATTTAATTTGACCCCTTTTTGGCCCCTTAAAATTTCTTTTACTGGGCTAAAATCCCGTAAACGAATAGTCCATAAAAATTCCAATCATTTGAGGCCCCTAGCGCCGCTCTGCGACTTTTAGTTTCGAAGAGATAGAGTTTGAAAATATGGAGACAGGCAGACAAACAGGCAGATATATTGAGCTTTATATATTAGACTTGCGGGGGTGAGGACGCCTGAGTTTGCCAGGTGTAAAATACGCTTAAATATGATATTTTAATTTGTCCAGATTTCGTATATATTATGTTAGAGTCGTGATTTCAAAAGTAAAAAAAAAAGTATTTGAGTGCTATCAGCTAGAAACGAAACTGAAAACAATACTGTAGCATTTAAGCTGGTAACGTTACCACTGTAAATGCGTAACACGCATATGAACTAGTTAAAAATAAAAGAGTAAAAATTAGCTTAGATGAATACATAAAATGTGTAATGATTTTTAAAATTTGGACTCATTTTTGACCCTTAAAAACTATTTTAACCGGCTGATGACACTTAAGGAAAAAAAAAAGAAGAAAAAAAAGGTCCATAAAAAATCCAATCATTTGAGGCTCCTAGCGCCGTTCTGCGACTTTTAGTTTCGGGGGAGATAGAGTTTGAAAATATGAAGACAGACAGATATACAGTCTTTTTTATATTAGACTAGCGGAAATGTGGGCACACGACTTCGCCCGGTCGTAAAATACGCTAAAAATATGATAGTTTAATCGTCTAGATTCTGTATAATATCATAGAGTAATGATTTCAAAAGTATTTGGGTGCCATCAGCTAGAATCGAAAACGAAGCATTCAAAGCTGGCAGCGTTACCACTGCACTAACGTGACAAGTATGTGAACTAATTGCAAATTAAAAATTAAAAATAAACTAAGATTGATGTACAAAATGTATAGCGATTCAATTTGGATCCATTTTTGATCCCTTAAAAACTATTTAAACCAACTAAAGACCCATAAAAGAAAGGTCCGTAAAAAAAATCCAATCATTTGAGGCGCCTGGCGCCGCTATGCGACTTTTAGTTTCGGAGGAGATGAGGTTTGAAAATATGGAGACTGCCATATAGCCTTATATATTAGATTTTCAAAACTTAAAAAAAAAATCATTTCGGTAAATATGTTTTTTTTTTAGATTATTATACATAACTATTTATTATGAAAAACTATTACATAAAACGTTAGAATTATTATTTTCAATACTTCTACAGAATTTGAACCTAACTAAACCAACTTTTCGAAACTAAAGCTAAACTTAGATAAGAATTATTCTATAGTTTGTTTACAGTTTGGGTTAAAATGAAAAGTTCAGTTTAAATTCTGTAGATGTGAGTCAACAAAATATTTTTAATCAAATGATAATAGAAAATACTGGTAATTCCTGCGGAAAATCGAGACTTAGCAACAATCACCGATTTCTAACGTTGACCATGATTAGCCTCTATGTTTTTAAATAAAAAAAAACCTAGCCCCGAACCCTACCAGTGTAAATGCCTGTATAAAAATTTTTATTTACTACATATTTTTTTTTTGGGGGGGGACTTAGCTCTTTTTTAAACTTGGAGGATGGAAACTTTTCAAACCGTCTTCATTTTCCGTTTTCAAAGTGCCATTTTTAACGTGCTATTTTTTCTAGTGCTATTTTTTCTAGTGCTATTGTATCCAGTGCCATTTTTTACCGAGAATCAGTTTATACATACAAGTGCGTATGTTCCTGTGAGTGTGTTCATTCATGGGTGTGTGTTCCTGATCGGGTTAATCGGTGCGTGTGAATATGTGTGTTGTTTGTGTGTGTGTGGGGGGGGGAGCGTTCCTCTTCTTCAGCAGTTCCAAGCCGTGGTTTTACGGAACCCGGACGTCTCGAAAACTACAGCTTCCCCGACTCCCAGGATTCCTCTGTCTCGTCACCGATTCTAGGACTCCACACACTGTTTTTTTTTTCGACAACACACGCTATATAAACTACACTATATAACCTGTACTTCGACTGGTATCAAAGTTCCCTGCCTCCGACTCTGTGTCGGGTTGAACACGTATATCGCAAGACAGGCCTGGAGGTAATTTTAGTATTTCCACGTGGGTTGGGGTTTGCAGGATTTTTTTTTTGGGGGGGGGGAGTGAGGGAGAAACGTTAGTTGTTCACGAAAGGTGATGAAGTATTTGGGAGGAAGGGGAGAGATGTGTTTGCGAAATGTGGGGAAGGGTCTGGGATGTTTCTGTTACTTGGCCAGGTGAGAAGAGAGTTCTCCTTAAGTGCGCGTTTCGCTATTTGATTACGCGCTGTTTGCCGTCGTTGCGTCGAATCGACCTCCCCCCCTCACCACTCACCCATCTTGCAAAACCCAGAACACGAACTTTTTGACTTCAAGTGGATGTACCTGCATCTAGACTCAGCAGCACCTTGGAATTTTTCCAGATTCGCGTCTTTTTATGCCTTCATGCAGTCTCAATGAACAATGGATCCTCTTGTAGAGTGTCTGTGTAGAGAATATGTGTTGCGAAGCAAGTGTTGCGCAGTTATAACCGCACCTTCCTTGAACCGTCATTGCTTGAATCCAGATGCAAAAAGTATAGGACGGCTGTAAATAATACCGAAATTCGTAGTCTTTCCCAGATAGAGGTATTACCAAATGGCTAGGTGTGTCAGAAACTTCGTGAAAAATATTAAATAATTCGACCCTCTGTCTTTCCAAGCTTATAACTACTCGAAAAATGTAATTCAAACCTTAATGTTTTTTTCAATTAAAGGAGCAAGGACAATGGTTTCATTAAAAAAAAAAAAACAAACAAAAAATGCAAACAACGTGTTTTTTTTTTTTAAAAGGACTTCGGACTTTACAGGTAAATTTCCAAAAAACTGTTCTTTTTTTGTTTTAAATTAGAATATATTATTTATTGATCTTTTATCTTCAATTTGTGATATATAAAACTTTGGAACATAAATTAATTATTTACTTTTTAATAGACATTTCAAAATGGGGAGGTGAATTATTTCGAACCCCTATCTTTCCAAGCTTATAACTAATTGAAAAATGTAATTCAAACCCTAATTTTTTTTTCAATTAAAGGGGCGAGGACCCAGGTTTCATAAAAAAATACAAACAACGTGTTTTTTTTTATAAAAAAAAGGTTTTAAACTTCAGACTTTACAGATAAATTTCCAAAAAACTGTTCTTTTTTTCGTTTGAAATTAGAATATATTATTTATTGACATTTTATCTTCAATATGTGATATATAAAACTTTGGAACATAAATCAATTATTTACTTTTTAATAGACATTTCAAAATGGGGGAGTATTTCGAACCCCTATCTTTCCAAGCTTATAACTAATTGAAAAATGTAATTCAAACCCTAATTTTTTTTCAATTAAAGGGGCGAGGACCCAGGTTTCATAAAAAAAAATACAAACAACGTGTTTTTTTATTAAAAAAAAAGGTTTTAAACTTCGGACTTTACAGGTAAATTTCCAAAAAACCGTTCTTTTTTTCGCTTGTAATTAGAATATATTATTTATTGATATTTTATCTTCAATTTGTGATATATAAAACTTTGGAACATAAATTAATTATTTACTTTTTAATAGACATTTCAAAATAGGGAGCGTGAATAAAAAACAACGTTTGTCTAAAATATATTCGGTTTATAAATTTCTTAAATGTTTGATTTATTATATTTTCATTCTTTATGGAGTGATATTTTTCTTTTTAATATCTAAAAAAAAAAAGAAAAAAACATTGAATGAAATAGAACAAATTGTCGTCAGCGTCCATTACTTACTGGACAATATAAGCAGACCAGGCTTCCAATTAAAAAAAAAAAAAGGTTTTACACTTTGGACTTTACAGGTAAATTTCCAAAAAAACACTTATTTTGTTGCTTTAATTTACAATATATTATTTATTGATCTTTTATCTTAAATTTGTGATATATAAAACTTTGGTACCTAAATTAATTATATAAATTCTAATAAACATTTAAAAATGGGGGCGGTGAATTAAAAAAAAAACGATTGTCTAAAATATTATATTCGGTTTATTAGAAAGGGCATAAAATTTCACATTGACCCTGAAAATATCGTAAAAATAGAATCAATAGAAAAATGTTGATAGATTTTTTAAGTTTAAAAATTGAAAAATACTGAACTCGTAAAATTCAATTGATTTCATTACTGTTTTTAAAAAATAAAAATATAATATTTCTATTACTTTTTATACAACTTTAATAGTTTATTTTCGAAGTATAATCCATAAAGAAAATAAACAACTCACTTTTAAAAGAGAAATTACGAGTTTTTTATATTTCATTCGCAGTTTCGTGTTAGGGGTGTCAAAAATTCCGACAAAAATTCTGATAGACCTACCAAATCGCCACCCGTTTAGACTGATCAGGCTGACCCTCATTTAACTTCGGTAATCTGATGGGAACCGATCTCTCCACATAATTATGCTGTATATAATATGTGGATATTCTATTCTCTTCTGTTATATTCTTCTATCTATATAAATAAAATGAACTTATTTTCCCCCTCCGACTTTGACCTTAATAGGATTAAAATCATGACATAACATGCAAATGCAATGCGTACAAACTGTAGCACATTATCTGAAGTGTGCTATAGGCCTATTACCTCTACAGTTCCTCGAAAATGGTGCATTCCTATATTTTTTCCGGTGAGAGTCCACTGCTAAAATCGGTTAGATTCAATGGAAGTTGCAATATCTTTTCTCTCTATTAGATTCCTCCTTTCCCTGCTCCCAATTTACACCGCAGCGGATGCGTTCACAAGGAACAGTACGAGGAAACACCGGTTTGGAATCGTACAAGGTTATTTATGCCGTATTTTGTATTGAGCTTTTTTATTTTAAGTATATAGAAGCTTTTGATTTGTAAACTTTATTTTTACTTCTTGATTTTATATATATATATATATATATATATATATATATATAATTATTTCTCCTAATATATTATTGAATAATTAACATTGTTAAAAGTTAATTAGTTATTATCGATCTATCTGTCTATCCATCTATTTATCTATCTATTCAATGATATTCGTAAAATAGTTTATATTGGGATTTATTTATTGTTTATAGAATAAAGTGTAGCAAGAGGTTTAAGCTAAGATGTTTATATGAATTAGCTAGGTTAAATATAAACAAAATAGCCTTGAGCAGTCAGACGTGGAAAGGTCACGGTAATGAGGCGTGTCTTTTAATCGGTTATGTCACCGGAACTGAGGTCAAGAGGTCGGGAGTTTTAGTCAGTCGAAGAGTCGGAGCGTTGGAGTCTAGTCACGCAGGTTATTAGACGTACTTCAAGCCAGGAAGCGGGCTGTAAGAACAAGCATGTAGACACGTAAGAAGACTCTTTGTGAAGATCATTTGAGACAACTGAAATAAATTTATATTTAAAAAATATAGAATGTTGTTCTGTGGTTCCATGAAAGAAAGAAAAATAGATGTCTCAATTGGATGGTGTTGGTCATTTCATGGTTCCTCACGGAGCGCAGCGGGAAAATAGAAGAACTCTTGATGAAAGAAGGTACGAAACATATATTATTTTCCTTATATATGAACTGTAATATATACCCGTGTGATAACTCTCTGATATACCATGACTTAAATTAAATCAAAAAATTACCTTGGATTTATTTTATATAATGTACATTCTGTTGCATTTAAAAAAATGATTGAAAAGTTTATATCTATATCATTAATTGCTAAATGAAAGATAATGTTTTTAAATTGCACCAAAATGTACATTACATAAAATAAATAAATAAACAGAATTTTCAATGCCAAACTCTGATTTCAGAACTCGGTAGAACATTCAATGCAAACATTCATTTCCGGGTGAATTCAAAACTTCCACATACGCTTTAACTGTTTAACAGATTTGGAGTTTATTGACCGAAACTCATAAAAACAAAACAAAAAGAGCCAACAACTATTTGCATAATACAAAACTACACGAATGAGATAAGTTTAAAGAACAGCAAATTCATAAATTCCGATTCTTTTATTTTGTCCTTTAGTCCTTACATCAAGTAGCTTTATGCCTTGTCCGAGGCGAATTCAATAAAAAAGTTACATAAATTACGAAATTCCGGATAAAATGACTCCAACCTAAAATGGTTTCCTATCCCATGAAAAAAAAATAACCCAATTAAGTTATATGTTTATGTCTGTTTTGTGTGTGAACGCGCGCATGTTTATGTGAATGAGTGTGTGTGTGTGTGTGTGTGTGTGTGTGTGTTTTGGTTTGGTGCTTGGCGAAGGAGAACCGTCTATGATCGCATGCGTAAAACGGTGTCGGGGTGAGCCAGTTTCGCAATCCTCTCTCCCCCCTGGCATCAGTAAAAGGGTGAAGTAAAAGTCGGGGTGGCGGTAGGGCACCAGGCTTTCGGTGAAAGGACGTGGGGTCGGGATTTATTAGAAAAATTAAAAGCCAAGAGGAAGCGAACGGATTAGGTGAATAAGTGCATTTGGTGAAAATAAATTAAGTTTTATTAGGTGGATGGTTGGGCAAAAGCAGAAGGAAATTTACATAATTTCCATCTACACACACACACACACACACACACACACACACACACACACACACACAACGCGCGCACGCACGCACATATATATTAGTGTCGGACGATTGATCGGAATCGGAATCGGGAATCAGAAAAATCGGAGCTTTTTGGGGTATCGGAATCGGTATCAGAAAAAATTTAACATATTTTCAGATGCCAAAACCGATTCCTTTAATTATTTTTTTTTTAATTTGATTTTGGCTTAAGAAACATCTTCCACTGCTTGTAGTAAAAATAAAATAATAAATATTTATTGATTTAACCTTCCAGTAAGACTAAAATCTCTAGATCACCTCATCACAAGTGTGTTTTTACGTTTGAGAAAATATATGCACATTTTAGATGTGTTTTTTACGGTAATCGGGACAAAATAACACTTTTATAGTAAAATATTTGGAGATTTATAAAGAATCGGAATCGGTAATTGCATCGGAATCGGAAATTTCGTATGGAATCGGTAATTGTATCGGAATCGGGAAAATATTGGAATCGTCCCATCACTAATCTGTCAATGTCAATGTCATAGCAAGAAAAAAAAAACTCCACTTTATATATATATATATATATATATATATATATATATACTCCACTTTATATATATATATATATATATATATATATATATATATATATATATATATATATATATATATATATATATATATATATATATATAAAGTGGAGTTTTTTTTTCTTGCTATGACATAAGTGGAGTTTTTTTTCTTGTTATGACATTGACATAGCAGATTCAGAAATTAAATATTAATCGAAAAATTAATTGCGTCATTATTTTAAGATGATTTCAATTGATTTTTAAATAGAGGAATCGTCTCATTCCACTAAACGAAAATGCAAGGAAAATAAGTGTAGGTTGTAAAATAGTCTGGTTTCGCATAGCCGTGACTGAAACATGTGAAAATATGTAGCCAAATAATGTTCCAATAATCATAACATTTATAGCACACGCGAATACATATAATTATTTAAAAAAAAAAAAATCTACATAATATTCTGCTTCTTCCTTCCTTAGATAGTCCGTACGCTACGCTTTGGAAAGGCCAGATGCAATTTTTGAAGACCAAACTGCATTAAAAGTGGCCACATTCGCGATGATTGTCTTCAGAAAGGTCGATCTTGCAACCCTAGACATGAACATGAGAGTTATCTCTCTTTGATGTAGCTTTGTTCTCGAATATCAGTATAATAATATATAATCATTGTTGTAATGGTTTCAAAAAGGAACTCGTAGTAATTTCGACGTGCAGTGGGTCTTCAACGGATAAAGAAGTCACCGAAATAATACGTAAAAATGGAACATTCGAAAGAAACAGAGCAAAGCAAAAACATTGCCACGAGGTGCTGAACTGAAGGAGTGAATTAATGTTGTTTCTTACAAAATGATTTTATTATCTATATTGGACTATGTAGCACAATATTAATTTCTGAGTATTTATTAGTATTTTTTAATTTATCTCACTTGGGTCAGTTCTATATTTAAAATACAATGATCACGATTTTCAGAGAAATGTTAATAAATTCATATTTGCTGCGTGTTATTTGCTTTTCTGTAAAGAAAACTATTTATTTGCGCTATCTAGAAAATATCAAAACATATTTGTTGATTATATATTTCTTATTCCATGGTATCTCCTAGTAGTTATTATTAATTTTCTACCGACATTTGAACCCTAGATCCGAGTACCGCCAATCCAACATTCTTAACCACTCAACTATAAAATGTCAGAGATATAAGTCCTACATTTTATTTCCAAATAAAGTAAGCCTAAGAACGTGATCAGCCTGCTAAGCGAGAGCTCGCAATATCATCTAATTATGAAGTTTTCACATTTCTCTCAAAGTGCTCAACTAGAACGAAATTTTAAATAATATTTTTTTTTTACACATAAATATTTATTATTCACAGAAATATATGTTTCATGTTCACTAACAATCGTCAGTGTGGCTTAGATTGTAAACATGGATCTCAATAAAGCTAATAGTTCTAAGCATGCGGCTGTTAAATGTGAATGAAATAAGCATTATCTTTTACGAGCCTGGAGTTGCTAGAGTATTGCTAGAGCATTGCTAGAGTATTGAAGGTGTGTGTTGAGCACAAAAAGTGGTAGTAAGGGAGACAGGCTCGAACCCGTACTGTGAAGGAGGAAAATAAGATGAGAAAAAAAAAACGTGATGTCTTTGCCGTTGCGTCCATAACCAAACCGCAAGTGTCGAAGGTATAAAGTAAGGGTAGTCAATCGAAAAAAGGGAATGACTTCCAAAAATATCGGCAAAAAAGCGACCCCCTCCTTGTAGAAAAGTGCCCAGTTAATAGTGAAGGAATTAATGTTTTCAACCAATTTTTCGATATTTGTCATCCGAAGGGTCAAGCTTCAAAACGATACCGATCTCGTGAAAATTCGTCGCCTCTGTCGAAAGTTTAAGGCATACATACATACATACATACATACATACATACATACATACATGATGATTGCAACGTCTTGTCAGACGAGTGCCACTCCCTCAGACATTTAAAATCCATGAGCCCAAATGTCTGAGGGAGTATCTATACAAATATGATGTTACAGAGTCTTAGCTTTGTACGACAGCTAAATCTCTCTCTCGGTTCAAAATGTTGAGATCCAGCAACAAGCAAGAGTAAGATAGCCAGCAACAAATTAAACTGCAGACCAGCTTAATGCGGGTACTGGTCTTCCGTTTTATGGTTTTTTAAATCAGAGATTTGCTTCTCCTAGAAAGGTTGCCTTCACCACGGCTTACGGGAGCCCTCCCTACCCCAATACACATAGATACATACACACACACACAAACACACACACACAAATATACACGGTGCTAGTTGGCCGTTGACCCAGAAAAAGAGTTCATTCGCCCTTTACATACATACATACATACATTTAAGCAGACAGGTGAGATTTATATTATAGATAAGAGGCGTTCTAAATGTAATGCCTCCTACTTTTTATTCCGTCCAAGAAGGGATTAAAAATGCATTGTTTTAATGACTGTACTCATGCACTCATGACCTGAGAATTCCATCGCTCAGTTTTCCGCGTGTCTGAATACCTTATATACCAAATTTCATGTCTCTAGACTCAAACTTCGTTGAGTATATAGGTTGAGAAGTGTCTTCAAACACGCATATTCTCACTTTCATAGTTATATACATTTCTACATTTTTGTCATTCTTATTTCGACGTAAGCAGCGCTATTAAAATGGGGGGAATTTAGGGACCTTTTCTTAACTGACGTCATTGGAAGTATCGCTCATGTTTTACACAGCGCTAATGTATTTTTTACATATACCAAAATAAAAATAAGTTTAAAAGCAAATGAAAACGTAAAAGAAATTACATTTCATGCACAAAAAGAAAAGCCCGAAAGATATTCATCCGAAACGTCGCTCATATTTCATGCAAAGAACGAGAAAAAAACTAAAAATAAAAAAAAAAAGCAACATGCTAATGGCGGATCCCAATCGCTTCTTATCTGCGATCATTCTTTTCATTTTTCTTTGATTATGGTTGTGTAAGATATTCTGGAAAAAGATCCCTAAAGAAAAAGCAGGATTAAAAAAATGAATTAAATGATAGATCCAAAACTTCTACGGTCATTTTTTTCATTGTCCTTCTATCTATCTATCTATCTATCTATCTATCTATCTATCTATCTATCTATCTCTGTCTCTGTCTGTCAGTCTGTCTGTCTTTCTCTCTCTCTCTCTCTCTCTCTCTCTCTCTCTCTCTCTCTCTCACTATATATGTGTGTGTGTGTGTATTTCTTTAGAAATATATTTTCTTATAATATATATCAATCCTTATTTAAGAATCTCAATTAGAGAATAAATGGCAAAAAGTTATATTCCAAAATTCATGATGTTGACCATCTTATAATTTATTTCTTTAATTTACTGATTGATATAATGATTAAATGATTGATTTTGCGCTACGAAATAGATACTGCCAAGAATTGTATAAGTCAACTGAATTAAAGGAATAAATCATAAGATGGTCAACATCATGAATTTTGGAATATAATTTTTTGTCATTTATTCTCTCTCTCTCCCTCCCCCCTCTCTCTCTCTCTCTCTCTCTCTCTCTCTCTCTCTCTCTATATATATATATATATATATATATATATATACATATATATATATATATATATATATATATATATATATATATATATAAATGAAATAATATTTATATCTCGGCAGTAAAGTGAAAAGCATATTTTATTTTTCTTTTATTAATATTATTGGAATTTTTTCCTCTTTTTCTTGTACACATTTTTTAAATTTTTCCATGGATTCGTGCCTTTGGATTATTATGGACCATCTTCTTCCAATTACGGGACTTCCGTGTATTTTACTTGTGCAAATGGAAATTCAATTATCTTTCTTGGAGTTATATATTTGGATTTTACCGTCACTGGATTATTAATCTTCCACCAGACTATCCATCCATGTGTAATCACTCTTTTCTTCACCATAATCCCTCTGCTTCACTTTTTTTTGTTTTCAAGTAAGATCTTTGCCTTACTTGTTGTTTCATCAAATACTTTTGCATGCAAAATCCGATCCCGCATTTTGCTAATTCCCACCCTCTGATGAGAAGGAAAGTATTTCTTTGAAACTCCGCGGATTAAGGACTATCCACTTATCTAGTGTTTCCTTTTCAGATTAAATATGCTTTTAACTCATTTCAAAGTGTTGTTTAACATATTTTATTAACTGTTTGCTCGTATATATATATATATATATATATATATATATATATATATATATATATATATATAGTTATGTGTGTGTGTGTGTGTGTGTGTGTGTGTGTGTGTGTGTGGTGTCTTGTATGTCTTTATTTAGACAAGCATTGTCGCCTACATATGTGTATACGTGTTTCACTATTTGAGTTGTCAATCTAATCGGCCCCACTATCAACCAAGCTCCAACCGCTGTCCCATCGCCGCAACGTTGCACCACTGTGTCTGTTTTACAAATATTTTTATGGAATGTGTTCTGATAAACTCGTTTCACTTGTACCCCTCGGCGTGCACATCCCTGACGAACCCGCTTAGCAAAAAAGTCTCACCCCTTCACTTTTGATGTCCCTAAATACCGGAAAGAGTACTATTCTAATAGTTTCTTCGCTCGAACAGCTAGACTTTGGAATCCCCTTCATGCTGCCTGCTTCCCTAGCAACATGCAGAAGTCTAAATGTAACATAAACAAATATCTTGTTAATCTTTCCTAGACGTGGCCCCAAATAGTAGCCCCTTACGTCCAAGTGGTGATACACTTGGTAAGGGGTGAACACGAGTAAAAAACAATCACATTATTCCATTATTCAATGTTGAGACTAGTGGGCTGACGGCGCTGGATTTCAAAGGAAACAGCCTAAAAGATGTCTGCACGGATGTAGTCAATAATGTTTGTATAAAGTAGATTTTGCAATAATACAGTTCTACTTGTTATTGAGCACTATTTTATAAAAACCAGAGCTTCATTGGATTAACATTTAGGAAACGACAGTAAAACATAATATATATATATATATATATATATATATATATATATATATATATATATATATATATATATATATATATAACTACCTAATTTTACTCACATACAATTAATATACGAAAGTATAGATTCATGCGTAAACTTTAAGTATTTACTTCAAAAGTGCTCAATACGTAGGTAGAGCTAGTTAGTAATTTATAAAATATATATGGCGATTAAGCTACACTGAATATTCCGCGTTTCATGCACTCTAGGACTCTTCAGGCTTATGCGCGAATTCTGTGGTTAAAAACGATAAACAACCACAGAATTCGCGCATAAGCCTGAAAAGTCATAGAGTGGATGAAACGCGGAATATTCAGTGTAACTTAATCGCCATATATATTTTATAAATTACTATATATATATATATATATATATATATATATATATATATATATATATATATATAGTTTTGTGTAGTTTTGTATGAAAATAAAGGTTTTGATGATATAAATTTACCTAAAATATTAAATAAACAAAAAACCATACAATTACTATCTAATTAGCTACAGACAAAAGATCAAAAACCACTAGTTACATATAAACTAGGGCCAACAATACGTAATAAGGTTTTCAATTATAAAAAAACCCACTAGAACATATAAATATAAATGATAATATTATAAATATTCCAGAATGTGAATGTAATTTCTCTCCTTTCTGTAATAATGAGATAAAACATGTAATTACAGAAGATTTAAAGATAGTAAATAATTCTAAATTAAGAAAACTCCTTAGAGAGCCTAAATGCCTACATTACACTAAATGCGTTAAAGAAGTAACTAAAGCACTAGAAGGTTTTATTATGTCTATGGTAAAGAAATATAAATTACCACAGTCTACGTTTGATGCATGGAAAAATAGTATACTTTAGTGCGTAAATGAAAAGGTTAAACATATTAAAAAATTTAAGCACCCTAGAAAAAACAATCCTCTTTTAAAAAGTTTATAATAGTTTCTATTGCTAAAGCGGCAAACAATAGAGCTTCTACATGTAAAAAATATTATATACAACGTTTATTGATAGAAGTAGGAATTATAGGTAACGTTTCAAATACCTATAAAGTAAGTAATATTGATTTAGATAGCATTATTCTGAATAATAGTATTATTACTGAAAAAGCAGGATTAAAGTTAGAAGAAAAAAACAAAAATCTTCCACGTATGTATTGGATACCTATAATGCACAAAAATCCAGTTAGCGCTAGATTTATTGTAGGTTCACAGACGTGCATTACTAAACCTTTAAGTAACGCTATATCTAAAATATTTAAATTAATTATAAATCAAATAAATAACTTCTACTAGAAAAGAAAATTCTATAGTAATATTATTCTATTTTGGGTAGTAAATAATTCCAAACCAGTGAAAGAAAAATTAGATAAAATAAACTGCAGAATAAAAGCAAAATCTATAGCGACTTATGATTTTAGTACGCTATATACTAAAATTCCGCACGAAAAACTTATAAAAGAATTAAATGATACTGTGGATTTAGCTTTTGAAGGTGGCAGAGGCAAACATATAGACTTTTCAATCTCTAAAGCTTTCTGGTGTAAAAATAAAAATAGCATAACTAGTGTTTCTAAAGGTATTTTAAAATACTTATGAGTCATCTTATTAAAGAATGTTATTTTAAAATAGGACACAATGGGATTGGATCCTGCACCATTTTGGGCAAATCTATATTTAAATAGATTTGAGTATATATATATATATATATATATATATATATATATATATATATATATATATATATATATATATATATATATATATATATATATATATATATATACTTGTTTATTGTTATATAAACATGCTCACATCCCGCTGCTACAAATAGCCACTTGTTTCAATCAAACAACAGATATCATCAGGCAGCGACTTGACTATTCAAAAGTTCAATTGAACTTTTGAATAGTCAAGTCGCTGCCTGATGATATCTGTTGTTTGATTGAAACAAGTGGCTATTTGTAGCAGCGGGATGTGAGCATGTTTATATAACAATAAACAAGTATTATCAGCTCTTTTTATTGAGCACTATCTAACAACCTCGTTGAATTCATTAGTCCATTACTTTTGAATATAAAAAAAACCCCGAGTATATATATATATATATATATATATATATATATATATATATATATATATATATATATGTCATCACAAATAAAATTGATCTATCTAAAACATGTATAAACAATAACGATGAATTCGAAAAAAAAAAATAATAAACATCTTATAAATCCAAATGAGTTAGAATTGAATTGTGAACATAGAGGACAACAGGCTACATTTCGAGATTTAGATATAAAAATTGAGGATGGGATTTTCCTTTATAAAATATTTGATAAAAGAAACTCTTTCCCATTTCAAACAGTTCGTATGCCGCATAAAGATAGTACTTGCCCTGTTTTTTTATGTTTTATACAACATTATGTCAGAGTTTTTGAGAATAGCTCGCGTTACATAAAAATTAATAGATTTTATACAACCAGTTTGTAGCTTAGTAATAAGGATGATAAAACAAGGTGGGGGATAAAACTAAAATATTTAAATAAATCATTTGTTCGTTATCCTGATGCTTTTGAATCGTTTAAAATTAACCAGAGTATATTAGTAAAGGAAATCCAAAACTATATTAGTAATATATAAAATGTATTTAAAAAAATGTATATATGTATAAATATTTTTAACCTTTATATATATTTAATTTTCAATAAATAAGAATGTAAATATACAAAATACTAATCATAGTGGGGGTGATAAGTAGTCAAATGGATTAATCCTAATCTTATAAATACAAAATTGGTAAATTAAAAAATATATCCATTTTGAATTTAGAAACAGATGAATCTCACAGGAAAGAAATTCATTTTTATAACATGAATAGGTTAGATAAAGTAATTAAAAAATATGAAACTAAATCCAATATTTGCAACATGTCTTCTTCTTAAGATTAAGGGAGGTGGTTTTTGATCAACACTGCTGAGGGGCCATGACGTAATATACTGTTCTGTTTTTAAATCTCTGAAACAGTGTTTCATGGTAAACAACTGATGATCCCTTAAATTCCCATTAGTACTCTAGTGAGTTCGAGAGAACAAGTTGATGCAGTGATTGCAGGTTATTAAATGACTTAATAAACAGTTTTCTAACAAATGATAAAAAAATTTTGTACAGTTTTTAAGGTTAAAAACTTCCAAAACTATATATATATATATATATATATATATATATATATATATATATATATATATATATATATATATACACACATATATATATATATATATATATATATATATATATATATATATATATATATACGAGCAAACAGTTAATAAAACATGTTAAAAACACTTTGAAAAAGAGTTAAAAACATATTTCACTTATCAAGTGTTTCCTTTTCAGATTAAATATGTTTTTAACTCTTTTTCAAATTGTTTTTTTAACATGTTTTATTAACTGTTTGCTCGTATTATAAGCTCTATCTCCTATTTGGTTTTATCGAACTTTTACATCTGGCTGAGATAATTTTATACATATTAAGTCTTTAATATTTATAATATACTTTAGTTTTACCATCTTGGATCATTTTGGTAAATTTAATTGCAATTTTTATTTTTATATATGAATATAAATATAAATATATATATATATATATATATATATATATATATATATATATATATATATATATATATATATATATATATATATATATATTGATCTCTTACCAAAGCAATCCATTTAACTCTGGAATTACTATTTTGGGTTTGTTTTTCGTTTTTATTCAGTATTAGAAATATTTTACTAATATTATTTTGTATCATGACCACCGTCATATAATGCAGTTTCATACAATGCTAAAACCAGAAAATTTTTAGCTTTGCTTTATGTATACATTTGCTAACGCATTTCTTTCACTCTGAAGAGAAGGATTCTGCATTCTTTAAAACTCCACGGAATAAGGATTAATTATCTTTGTTTGAGGTATTTTGCGGAAAAATAAATTTTACATTTAAATTTTAATTCACGGTTTGCATTTATGCTTCTTATGTCAAGCTCTAATTCTTATCGTCGTCATATTGAGCTTTTTATTTGACTGGAATTAATATATAGATATTAATATTTATATTAGATTGAAGGTTACATTTGCTTTTGTCTAGTAAACGTTTCTTATCTACTGTCGCATTGGCATGTATATATATATATATATATATATATATATATATATATATATATATATATATATATATAGTCTTGGAAGTTTTTAACCTTTAAAACTATAAAAATAAAATACATATTTTTTATCCTTCGTTAGAAAACTATTTAGTCAGTAAGTCATTCAATCACCTGCAATCACTGCATTAACTTGCTCTCTCGAATTCACTATAGTACCAGTAATGATTTATTTATAAGGGATCATCAGTTGTTAACCACTGTTTCGGGGATTTTATATATATATATATATATATATATATATATATATATATATATATATATATATTAGTATTATGATTTTATATTAGTATTATATATATTAGTATTATGCTTTTTAAACCGCTCACTTCTTGTAAGTAAAATAAAATACTCGGGCTAAGATCGAAACCAAAACCTAAAGACAGTGAGTCAATTACGATAACCATTAGACCAGCGTGACACAGTTTTAAAAGTGCTTTAAAACTACTTATTCTTAACATAAGTAATACGCAATGTGAACTATTCACGCATGCGCATTCGTGAAACAGTTAGTAAGCAGATAAATGTTCAATGACTCCCACGTACCAATTTTTCAATTTTGACCTTAATACTATTTGTTACGCGGATGAAAACCGATTAAAAGTCTTCCGCATACCTGAATATCCTATATACTAAATTCCACGTGCGTAGATCAAAAATTCTGTTAAATATATCGGTTGAGAAGTGTCATCAACCACACAATTTTAATTATTTATATATGTATATATATATATATGTATATATATATATATATATATATATATATATATATAAATGTCATATGCTACTGGTACCATGTAACCCAGTACTACCTGCCTCATGGTCGGGTTACCGGCGACTTAACTAGTTCCCCCACCAGTGGATTAGCTAGATGGGTGTTTTTCGTGAAAGATTGGCGAGGGAGGAATGGGTTAAATTAAGGTTATAGCTATGGAAGGGCATTTTTGACAGATGCAACCGTAACGACAAACAGCACTTTCCCATTCCTATTGATCTTCTGTATAAGCTCCAAGGATACTAGTTGAGCTTTATATTGTCCAGATAAGTCTCCTCTTATAGAATTGAGATCACTCTTTTCCTCATACGCACTAAGCTATATATATATATATATAAAATATATTTTAGTCATCGACATACAGACCTGTTTCGTTGTTTCACAACTCATCAGTGCCGCTAGACTAACACCTCTCATAAGCCGAGGATCGAACCTAGAACCGTTGTGATGACAGTCGGCAGTCCTACCCCCTGACTACGGAATCGGTGGCCGAAATTAAACTGTCCGAACGTCTATTTAAATAAACATCCGTCCGCCACTCGTAGAGGGCTCAAACGTTTGTTTGTAAACAAACCGCGAGCTTCGCATTATTTTAGCTAAATTAAGTAGCGAGTAAGATAATTTACGAGAGTGCTCTACCGAAGAGGGGAGCTTTATAAAATATATTTTAGTCATCGACATACAGACCTGTTTCGTTGTTTCACAACTCATCAGTGCCGCTAGACTAACACCTCTCCCAAGCCGACGATCGAACCTAGAACCGTCGTGATGACAGTCGGCAGTCCTACCCCCTGACTACGGAATATATATATATATATATATATATATATATATATATATATATATATATATGTGTGTATATATATATGTATGTATATATATGTATATATATGTATGTATATATATGTATGTATATATGTATGTATGTATATATGTATATATATATATATGTATATATATATATATATATATATATATATATATATATATATATATATATTAGTGGTTTGGTTTGGTAAGGCTACATGGGAGACAATCGAAGTAGAAAAACTAAAGCTGGCTCACAGGACATTATATATACAAACGTAGGCAAATTTAGGCATATTTTATTGGTTTGAAGACAGCTTTCTTCACCAATTGACATAAAATTTTAACCATAGATTATGTTATAATCTTCAAAAAGCGTTCAATTTTCATGTAGTTTCACCAACATTGAAAAATCCATACATGGCGGTTAGCGGCTTTTATCTGTTTATCAATTGTTTAACGAATGCGCATGCGTGAATCGTCTACATGACAGATTACTCATGTTGCAAACTGGCCTACTGGTTATCGCACTTAACTCACTGTCTTTAGGTTTCAGTCTCAGCGAAAAAGTGAATTGCTTAGAAAAAAACATAATACTCGACTAGACAGCTCAGTTTCTTTCCATTTTCTTTTTTATTTCATATTTTTTTAAAGGAATTCAACGTTACATTTAATATCAGGCAACGTCGGATACATCTGCTAGTTTTAAATAAAATGAGAAATAAAATTAAATTAAAATGAAATAAAATAAAAGATATAATAAATACAAAAAAAATTAAAAAATTGATTGAAAAAATTAAAACCAAATAAAAAATTAAATAAAAAATTAAGTAAAAAATTAAGTAAAAAATTAAGTAAAAAATTAAGTAAAAACGCGGTGAAAAAAGGTTGAGTGATGAGATTTTATGATGCCATTTGCGCATGCGTGTTGGGAGGGATACAAATAGCGTCTTTATACGCAGGCGCATTGTCTGTCTTAGCGTGAAAGAATGTGGCTTAGATTCAAAGACGGGAAAAGAGATGGCGTCTGAAATCATCCGGCAACCGTAAAAAATGCGAGAAACGCATTTTTAAAATAGATATTTTGAAAGAGAGAGAGAGAGAGAGAGAGAGTGTGTGTGTGTGTGTGTGTGTGTGTGTGTGTGTGTGTGTGTGTGTGTGTGTGTGTGTGTGTGTGTGTGTGTGTGTGTGTGTGTAGCTGTATATAAAAACATTCGGATCAAAAGATAATAAAGCTGATAGTGGACGCTGGTTCAAAACGATAAGGAAGAATAAACTAATATTAAGAAAATGATAACGAACAATGGATTAGGAGAGAGAGAGAGAGAGAGAGAGAGAGAGAGAGAGAGAGGAGGGAGGGGGAAAGAGAGAGAGACAAAGAAAGAGAGAGGAGGGAGGAGATTATTGAAAGAGAGAACAAGGGAAAATGAATGCGTGTGGGCGAAAAAGAGTGCGAAAGACAGGAAGTAAGAAAAGAGCAAATGATATTGAGAGAAAGAAAGAGTATGAGAAAGCACGGGTGAGGAAGAGAAAAGCTGAGCAATAGAGAGGGAAGGAGGATAAAGAAAAATGGAGAGGGAGGAAAGAGAGAGTAGAAGAGAGAGTGCGTGTGAAAGAAAAAATGAAAACAGAGAAAAAGATAATATGTGTCTATGAAACGAGGAAGAGAGAAAGAGAGAGAGACAGAGAGAGAGAGAGAGAGGGAGAGAGAGTGAGAGGGAGAGAGAGGAAGAGGGAGTGAGAGGGAGAGAGAGAGGGAGAGGGAGAGATAGGGAGAGGGAGAGAGAGGGGGGGGCTTTTAGGACATCCTAATGGATTCTGAATCCGTTTCATTTCAAGAAAGTTGTAGCTTAACTTAAATAACTGTGATTCTTAAACCGATTGCTCTCAAATTTTGTGACACAGGATAATTGAAGATTAGTACTTAGTATATATATATATATATATATATATATATATATATATATATATATATATATATATATATATATATATATATATATATATATATAACTACTTCATTTACTAGTACTTAGTATATATATATAAATATATATATATATATATATATATATAGTTCATTTACTCACATAAAATTAATATACAAAAGTATAAATTTATGCGTAAACTTTAAGTATTTACTTACAAAAGTGCTCAATACGTATGGAGAGCTAGTTAGTAATTTATAAAATATATATGGCAATTAAGCTACACTGAATATTCCGCGTTTTATTCTAGGATTCCTCAAGCTTATGCGCATAAGCCTGAAGAATCCTAGAATGGATGAAACGCGGAATATTCAGTGTAGCTTAATCGCCATATATAGTGCCAGCAAGAAGGAAGTCCGCACTTGTAATTTTTTCAAAGTTGAAAAAATTACAAAGTTGAGAAAATTACAAAGTTGAAAAAATTACAAGTGCGGATTTTCTTTTTGCCGCCTGTATACAGAGAGAAAGAGAGCGAGAGAAAGTTATGAAAATATATATGGGAATTAAGCTACACCAAATATTCCGCGTTTCATTCTCATGAGAATTCGTCAGGCTTAATGAAACGCGGAATATTCTGTGCAGCTTAATTGCCATATATATTTTCCTAACTTACTACCTAGCTCTACCTATGAATTGAGCACTGTTGAAGTAGATACTGAAAAATTTACGCATAAAATTATATCTTCGTACATTTATCTGGCCTTAATGGAGGGGAGACAAAAACTTGCTACTATGGTTTTAAATGAGCTGGAATAATAGCAAGGGGGAGACTTGATTCCAAATATTTCTCAGATGTTATATCTCCCCTTCTTTTAAAACTAGGGTCCAATTATGAATATCTCCAGTATCAAATAAACCTTATACACTGTGAAATTCACTCTATGCCTGAAAACCAAAGAGGTTTCATTTGAAACAATAACAGAAAGTTTTAGTCTACCCTACATCAAGGCCAAAGGTTTGAGGGGAATATCAGATATTTCGTAATTCCTATGCAAAACTCGGAAAACAAATGACCATGATTGAAATATTGGTAAAAGTGCAGTATCTTTTCACCAACGAAAAATCTTTTAAAATTAAAACTATTAAAGGCTTTAAAAAGTGGCGAAAACGAAAATAACATTAAAAGGCTAAGGAAACGAGTATATGAAGAAATTCTATCAGAAGTTTTTTTTTAATTGACGTGAACACTAGAATTTTTCAATTGAAAGTCAAATATGAACAGGTAAAATTATAAAGGAATAAAGAGCGAATCAAATAAGGTATAGGTTGTTTAAACAGTTACATTCAATTTAGCTTAAATTTGCAGTTTTTGAAAAATTACAAGTGCGGACTTTATTTTTGCTCTCTCTCTCTCTCTCTCTCTCTCTATATATATATATATATATATATATATATATATATATATATATATATATATATATATATATATATATGTATATATATATATATATAACTACTTCATTTACTCACATAAAATTAATATACGAAAGTATAAATTTATGCGTAAACTTTAAGTATTTACTTCAAAAGTGCTCAATACATAGGTAGAGCTAGTTAGTTAGTTATAAAATGTATATGGCGGTTAAACTACACTGAATATTCCGCGTTTCATCCACTCTAGGATTCTTCAGGCTTATACGCGAATTTTGTGGTTGTCTGTTCTCTCTCTCTCTCTCTCTCTCTCTCTATATATATATATATATATATATATATATATATATATATATATATTTATATATATATATATTAGTGATGGGACGATTCCAAAATTTTTCCCGATTCCGATACGATCACCGATTGCGATTCTTTTTAAATTTCGAAATATTTAATTGGATATCTGTTTTTTTTATTATTATTATTATTATTCCATTTTATTTTTTGAATTACTGAAAATCCTCCCTTTTATGTCTGCATATAATAGGGAGGATTTTCAGTAAACATAAAAATGTAAAACGTAAACATGAAAATACACTTTGTAGGAGGGAGGGGGGTATATTGCGTAAATAAATATTTTTTTTAAAAATATTTTCCTCAAATCTTTTCGTTGTAATCGATTGTAATAGTGAAACAACGAAAAACTCATTTCTTTTTAAAAACAAAGGCGATATGTGCTTGTTGTTAGCTGACAAAATGCTATTTGAATGTTTTCATAAACCATTGAAAATAGTCGGCGACAAAAACGTCAACATGTTAAGAATGAGGTTCTAAATAACATGGTTACTATTGAGGAAAACATTTTTAATATGAGAAGAACGAAGCGGAGATGCATTGTTAACTATTCTGTGCGTTCTCTCTACCAAAGAATGGTCATGTTTTTATCCTAAACTAGCTGTAGTACCCGGCGCTGCCAGGTTGTATTTGATATACTTTAATATTCTGTCCACAAACATATTTATCATATCGATTAAACGAACCATTAATTCATTAAACGAACCATTAATTCATTAAACGGACCATTAATCATTTAAACAACCCATTAATTCATTAAATGAACCATTAATTCATTAAACGAACTATTAATTCATTAAACGAACCATTAATTATTTAAACAAACCATTAATTCTTCATTAAACGAACCATTAATTCATTAAACGAAGTATTAATTCATTA